>NW_027142389.1:2922252-3464038 GCF_026170545.1 Melanerpes formicivorus | reverse complement strand
TCTTCTCTCTCTCTTCTCTTCTCTCTCTTCCTCTTCTCTTCTCTTCTCTTCTCTTCTCTTCTCTTCTCTTCTCTTCTCTTCTCTTCTCTTCTCTTCTCTTCTCTTCTCTTCTCTTCTCTTCTCTTCTCTTCTCTTCTCTTCTCTTCTCTTCTCTCTCTCTCTCCTTCTCTTCTCTCTCTCTCCTCTCCTCTCTCTTCTCTTCTCCTCTCTCTCTTCTCTCTCCTCTCTCTCTTCTCTCTCCTCTTCTCTCTCTCTCTCCTCTCCCGAACCTCTCTTCTTTCTCCTCTCCGAAACCTCTCTTCTTTCTCCTCTCTTAACACTGAATGCCTTGGTGTTGATTTCCCCCATGATAAAGAAAGGATCTCAAAGCTGAGCTTAAGGTTCCAGGTGTGGATGTGGGATGTGTGTGCAGCCCCTGCTGCTGACCTTTGCACCACGAGGAGTCTGAGGCCCTTCTGTGTGGACATGCAAATGGTTGGTGGTGGTGTGAAAGAGGCTCTGTGGGTTTTGTTGTCTCCATGTCCAGAGGTGTCAGACTCTGCTGGGCTGCTGAGTGATTCTGTTCTCTCTCTCCAGGTCTCTTCCTCTGCAGGAAGAATCACAGTGCCTCGCCTGAGCGTGGGTGCTGTGAGCAGCAGGCCCAGCACTCCCACCTTAGGTAGGAAACAGCTTGGGGTCTTCATCTTGATTTTATGAAGGAAAAGCATGAGGAGTAATTTGAAGGGTCCTGGGGCTGGGCAGGACATGTTGGGTACCAGATGATCAGCGTGGTTTGATGCCTTAACTAACGAGCAAGTCAAGGGAGGTTCTGCTCCCCCTCTACTCTGCCCTGGTTGGGCCACGTCTGGAGTACTGTGTCCAGAGAGAGACTGCTGGAGAGTGCCCAGAAGAGGCTACAAAGGTGCTGAGAGGACTGGAGAATTGCTGTGACAAGGAAAGGCTGAGAGTCCTGGGGCTGCCTAGCCTGGAGAGGCAGCCTGAGAGGGGATCTGATCAACTCTGATCCATAGCTAAAGGTCAGGGAGCAAGAGGATGTGGCCAGAGTGTCTTCAGTGGTTCCCAGCAGCAGGATAAAGGGCAGCAGGCACAAACTGGAGCCCAAGAGGTTCCTTCTGAAGTTGAGGAGAAAATTCTTCATTGTAGGGGTGCTGGAGCATTGGAGCAGACTTCCCAGAGAGGTTGTGGAGTCTCCCTCTCTGGAGAGACTCTAACCCCCCCTGGACATTGTGAGCCTGGGCAGCCTGCTGTGGGTGACCCTGCTTTATCTGGTGTGTGGGGGGGGGTTGGTCTGGATGGCCTTTCAAAGTGCCTTCCAGCCCAAAGCATTCAGTGATGCTGTGGTTTCTGGCTGAGCATGCCCCCAGTGTGTGCCTGCAGTGTGCAGTGTGCTGGCTCTTGAGCAGATGCCTCCAGAGTGACTCCTGTCTGCCGGGCAGCAGGATGCTCCTCCTGTACTCCCCCTGCTTCGAAAGGAAGGGCCCCCCCCCAACTTAGCAAGCAGATGTCTGAGTGCAGCTGTGTTTCTCTGGGTGCAGTTTCTCTCTTGATGGAGTTGGTTTGCATTCCAGGGACCCCTTCAGCACAGACTGTGGCTGTCTCCACCAAGGTGGGCACCCCGGTGTCGCTGACGGGGCAGAGGTTCACCATGCAGATCCCCTCCTCGCAGGCGGCCGTCAAGGCAGGTAAGAGCAGCTGGGAGGCTCAGCAGCACCTCCTGCCCTCCTCAGCAGGATGGAAAGCAGGTCAGAGCCTTGCTGCTTAAAGCACTTTCCCTGGTGCAGCTGATGGTGTTTGTGAGTTGGAAATAGCCCCTCCAGAGCCTGTCAGCTGCTCAAGCAGTGTGGCTCAAGTGCCACAGGGTAAGAGCTCAGAGCTCACTTTCTCAGCTGGCTCTCCTGCTGCCCTCACTCCCAGAGGCCATGCAGCTTGGTGCCAGCTTTGGGAGCAGCACAGTGCTTCCAGCAGCCAAAAGATAGCTCAAGGTCAATTTTACTCCATTTCTCCTGGGGCTGTTTAGTCTTGAGAGAAGGCTGGGAGGGGATCTGATCCATGTCTGTAAATATGGAGGTGAGGAGGAAGTTCTTCCCCATGAGAGTGGTGAAGCCCTGGAATGGGTTGTCCAGGGAGGTGGTTGGGGTGCTGTCCCTGGAGGTGTTTAAGCCCAGGCTGGATGAGGCTCTGGCCAGGCTGATGTAGTGTGGGGTGTCCCTGCCCATGGCAGGGGGGTTGGAACTAGCTGATCCTTGTGGTCCCTTCCAACCCTGACTGATACTATGATACTATGATAAACATGGGGAATGGCTTCACCTCTTCTGCTTTCTGGTATTGTGTCTCTCATGTTTAAGAGTGAGCTCAGTAAGTGTGGGCCAGCTGAGTGGACAGCCAGTGGGCTTCCAGCCCAAAGTGTTCCTGGAGCTTTATGAGCTGGGCAGATCTGTTCAGTAGGGTAATAGCAGCTTCCATTTCCTGAAGCTTTTCCTTGGCTCACAAACTCCCAGCAGCCCAGCATGGAGGGGGGTGAGGGCTTTTCCAACCTTGCTGATTCTATGATCATGCAGTCTAAAGCAGGGCACCCACAGCAGGCTGCCCAGGAGCAGGATGTCCAGGCAGGTTTGGCCTCTCTCCAGAGGGGGCCTCCACACCCTCACTGAGCAGGCTGCAGAGAAGCTTCTCCTTGTGTTTCCTTCCAGTGACCTCTTTCCTTTCCCCTCACAGCTACACCAACCACTCCAACAGTGCAGAACGTTCTCATCAACCCTTCCTTAATCGGCCCCAAGAACATCCTCATCACTACCAACATGGTCTCATCACAGAGCACAGCCACTGAGCCCAACCCCCTGAAGAGGAAGCACGATGATGATGATGACTATGACACCTTGTGAAGAGACTGCCCCAGCCCCTCCTGGTCTCCAGTGATTCACACTGAGTCCCGTGGGGGTTCTGCCAAGAGTAACCAGTCTGAGGGTGTGGCCATGCTCTGCTGCTCCTTGGGCAGGTGTGGAGGGGGAGAGAGCACAGCTGGTGGAGAGAAAACAGTGACTGAGCTTTGCCTGTGGCCCATAATGGCCTTAGACCCTCAGTGGCTCAGGGCCAGCCTGGCTCAAGTCTATCCTGGGCCTTGGGGCACTGTGTGAGCTGGAGAGAAAGCAGCTGTGCCACTGCCCTGCCCAAAGGGGGACAGTGCCTGTCTGGTGTCTCCAGCACAGCCCCCTGGAGGAGCTGGGCAGTGGGAGGGGATGAGCCTGAGGCAATGTGGCCAATAAAAACCAGCCAGGTTTTCTGCTTTGCAGCTTTTCTTCCCTTGTAGCTGATTGGGGCAGGGTGCCTGCCCCAGCACTGCAGAGGAGGGGTGAGGCTCAGGCCACAGGCAGGTGAAGCCTGCCTGAACAGGCTTCAGGGCCACAAAACCCTTCTAGCAGCAGAGGCTGAACTGAGCTCTCTGGTCATAGCAGGCTGGGGGTAAGCTGCCCTTTGATGCCTGGGAACAGCAAGGAGAGACCTGGCAGCTGTGCTGCTCCCTGGACACCCCCAGCACCCAGGGGGATTCATGCTGCTGCCTAGTAGGCCAAGTTTGTTTAGACCACAGCCATTCACTGCCTTGCCTTTCACAGCCCAAGGAGTTGTTGCCTTTGTACTTTGTCTTTGCTCTTCAACTATGAAACAGTCCTGACTCACAGGATCTGAACCCCTGCATGAGAGAGGGCAAGGCTTGGGGGCTGGGAGTGGTGCCCCCCCTCAGACCTTGCAGGCTTGTTTAAAGCATTGAACCAAACCTCTTAGAATGAGCAGGGAGGTCTTGGGCTGCTGAGAAAGCAGAAGGGTGGTTGAAGAGGGAAGGGGAGCCAGGAAACAGCTCATGGCTGAGGGGGCTGGGCCTGGGCCTGCAGTTTTCACAGGCAAGATGCACAGAAGCTGGGGGTGAGGGTAGACAGCAAGAAGCTGAGGGTGGACAGCAGGAACAATTTATTTCCTCCAAGGATTGTGAAGGGCTGGAAGAGGCTGCCCAGGGGCAGGGGAAGTGATGACTTGGCAGCACTGAGGTGAAAGCTGCTGCTCTCAAAAGCATTTTCTGATCTCCATGATTCTGTGCCTGCTCCTTCTGAAGAGAACAAGCCTGGAGAGGAGCAGGAGGGGGAGGGCCCCTTGCTCATCAATGTTGGCACTAAGGAGGAGAAAGCATGTAGCTATCCTTTGGTGTTCATTAAAAGCCTGTCTGAGCAGCTCCTCATGGCCCAAAGCCATGGCACCAAGCCCAAGAGCAACAGCCACAGCTCTCAGGGAAGGTGCAGTGCTGGAGGAACAGCCAGTTGCAGGCTGAAGTGTAGAGGTAGGAGAGAAAAGGAAGAATGGAAGCACATTTATCACTCCCCTCAGGTTGTGACTGAAAAAATGAGGACAGAGGGGTAAGGAAGAGAAAAGAAAGCAGAAGCCTGGCTGGGGCTAGCTGCTTTTTGAATGAGGCCCTCAGAAACACAACTGCCACAACAGTTTTGAGAGGAGGGAGCTCAGGGGATACAAGAAAGAGATTAAAAGAATTAGAAGTGACTTTATTAAAGCTACAAACTCAAGTTAAAATGGCTCCACTCTCCACACAGAGCTAGCAAACCTCTCATTTCATTCAACAAGGAGGGAGCTGTGCCAGCAGGGGTGCAGAAGCCCTGAGCCTTGCAGCTTGGTTAAGACTACAGAGAGCACCAGTGGACCTCCCACAGCAGCTTGGAACAGTTCTTTGTGCTGTACTGGAAGAGGCAGCAGCAGTTTTCCAGCAAAGACAAGAGTTCTTGCAAGGTTCTGGGTTCATCTGTCCCCCAGCATGGTCACAGCTCAGGGTGAGGACAGGGATGAACAGCCTGGATAGAATCAGCTCCACTCACTACAGCAAGTCCAGAGGGAAGATTCCCACCAACACATACAAGTATTTACAGAGGACAGGACACAGCTTTGTGTTTGACACCCTTGCTGAGGCCAGAAGCTGTCAGGTTCAACAGCCATCAGGCTTCTGCTGCAGCAAGGGCTCCCAACACCTGGAAGAGTCAGCAGCAGGGTGGTCTAAAGAGACAGAGAACAGTCCTGGGACAAGACACTGTCTAAGCTCGGTGCCTTGACAGGGGTGCAGCCAGAGAAGAAGCCCGTGGTGCTGCTCAGCATTCTCTTCTTTCTCTTGCCAAAGGGTGCCTGGTTCTCCTGGGACTCATCTCTCAGCAGCTGGGAAGTATCAGTGCTGGGCTGCTTCTCCAACACAGATTGGTCTGTGATGTCCTTCAGGACCTAGCAGAAGAGTTAGAGAGGATTTTAGGATTGGCCCCCTCCTGAAGGAGCCAAGCAGCCTGCACTGGAGGGGGCACCAGGCCAGTGTCAAGGGTTGCTTAACTGAAGTCACAAGTCATGGGCTGAGCAGGAAGGGAAAGCATTTGGCAGAGTGTGCAGAGGGTACCCATGGGGTAAGGGAACCCCTGTTTGGTGGCAGTTTCTCTCACCAGCTGGGAAGCAGCAGTGTTGGGCTTCTTCAAGACATCTTGGTCTGTGATATCCTTCAGGACCTAGCAGAAAAGCAAAGAGCATTGTGGAGTTGGTTGCTATCCCTCAGCTTCTTCCAGTGTGAAGCCAAAAGCCTTCCCTCATCCTGTCCTCCCTGCCTTTTTATAAAGTCCCTTTCCAGCTCTCCTGGAGGCCTCCTTCAAATACTGTAAGGCCACTATGATCTGGCCAGAGCCTTCTCCTCTCAGTCTGAGCCACCCTATCATCTCTCAGCCAGCCCTCAGCTGATCTTTGTGGTCCCAGCAGGCTCAAGTCCAAGCTGGCTGGACAGCTGCAGGCTCTTCAGCATGGTCTAGCAGCAGCTCATCAGCTTGGGGTTTTAGCACCAGCCACCAACAAGCTGCACACACATTCAGCCCCACAGCTCTCAGCTTTTCAGGCAGTACCTTGGAGGCCAATGGGATGCTCACAGGGCCAAAGAAGGTCTCCTCTGTATCCACTTGAGTGGGATCTTTGAGTTTGAAGGTACCTTCACATTCCCTTGTTTGGTCCTCAGCCCCAGGGGCATCCTGCAGGGAGGGCAGAACCATTTTGAAGCACTGAGAATCTCCATCCCTTCCACCCACAGCTGAAGACACACTGGATCTCTGAAGCCACTGAGGGAATTCACATTCAGGATACTTCTGCAGGCACCTGGCCTCATAATGCTCAGTGAAAGAGCTGCTATGGGAGGGAGGACCCTGCTTCAAATCCCTAAGACCCAGGAGCATGGCAGACACTTCCAGCAGCGGTCCCCATGACCTTCAGCTGGCTCCTGAGCCTTCAGCCCCAGTTAGCCTTTCCATTCTCCATCTGAAAGTGAGTGAAGTTTCTGCAGCCCTCTGAAGGCACAATTTTGATTCACCACCTGCAAAAGACAGACCTCAGCTGTCCCCAGCCCCCCTCAGCTGTCCTCAGCCCCCCTCAGCCATCCTCAGCCCCCCTCAGCTGGCAGCAGCGAATCGAGGTGACCTGGGACCTCAGGCAGGGTTCTGCAGCAGGAAACTTTGTGCTGAAATCCCAACTGAAGCCTGAAGCACTTCAGGAAGGGGCAGCAGCTTTACCTTGACAGATGCAGTAGCAGAGAGGTCCGGGGAGTCAGTGCCTCTGTTCCTGCACCTCTCTGAGTCGCAGCTGCAGCCCGCGGTGCAGCCCAGCTTCTGCTTCCTGCAGCCGCACTGCCGGTTGCTGCAGCGCCCTCTGCAGGAGCACTGCGGGAGAGAAGAGAGCTGTGCAGAAAGGGCTGGGGGGGTTTACAAGCTGCACCTCGACTCTCACCACCCCAAGCAGCCAAAAGGATTCCTAGGACCATCCCCAAGCTGTTTGTGTCACAGCCAGTCAAGCACTGCAGGGAAAGGAACCAGGGCTTTCCACCCACACAGAACATCTCCTGCTTCAGCATCCCCAGGAGAAGCCTCTCCAGCTGCCCAGCCCCTGCTTGCAAGCTGTCCACAGGATGCCAGTTGCAGCAAGAGAAGCTAGATTTCAGAAGGGAGCCCATCAGGAAGGTGGGACAGACGTTTTAGCAGGGCCTGGTGTGACTCAGTAGTGAGCTGTGGGACAGCTGCCTGCCCTGTGAAAGGGGAAGATGTTTCACAGAGGTCCAGCTTCACAGCAATTCAAGCCCAGAGGCTGGTTGGTTGTGGGGTTTGAACCTCTCTCCTGTGAGGAGGGGCTGAGAGACCTGAGGCTGTTGAGTCTGGAGAAGGCTGAGAGGGGATCTGATCAATAAGTGTCTGTGGGGTGGGTGCCAAGAGGAAGGTGCCAGGCTCTTTTTGGTGGTGCCCAGTGACAGGACAAGGAGCAGTGGGTACAAGGTGGAACACAGGAGGCTCCACCTCAATGAGGAGACTTCTAGAACCCTTTGGATGTACTCTTGTGTGACCTGCCCTGGGTGACCCTGCTCTGATAGAGGGGTTGGATTTGATCTATCCCTTCCAAGCCCTCAGACCATCTCTTGCATCCCATTAGGAATGAACTGAGCAGCAGTACACCACAGCAGGAACAGCAGAGAGGAAAGTGACAGCCCTTCCCTTCTGCCCAAGCCTCCTTCATGGAGGCTCAAAGGCTCAAAGGCTGGTTTGGTGCTGTCTGAAGCACACAGACCACTTCAGCCACAGGCAGCAGGCCAGGACTTGTGTTTCTTGTGGTAGGAAGATGACTTGTCCAAGGAAAAGCTCTTTAGGAAGGTGTTGCTGACTACAGAAAAAGTGTTGCCTGTCAGAAGGCCACAAACACCCAGGGCCAGCAGCAGTGCTGCACTGAGGCTTTCAACAACCACAGTGCAGATGCTGCAACCTCCCTGGAGAGGCCCTTAGGGGTAGAACCAACTCATCACTCCCTAACAGGGAATGACAACAAAGAGGACAACTGGATCTTACCCCAGTTGTGGCTTTTTTCCCTCCTTTGACTGCTTTTTCTGGCACCCAGTCTGCATCCTCTTGCTCTGCTCCAGACTCCTCTGACTCAGAGATCAGCTCTTCTATGTCTATCCGCAAGGCTGATGCTCGAGGCTTGGCTGTCGTCTGCCGGCGAGCCTTGGGCTGGGCACAGAAGTTAGAGGTGAGGCTCCAGGCTGGCATTTGGAGGTGCTTGAGAGTCCCACCAGCAGAGCCCCAGCCCTCCCAGGAGGACACAGGATCAGGGAAGAGACCAGAGATTCATCCCCAGCCCAGGAGGATACAGGATCAGGGAAGAGACCAGAGATTCATCCCCAGCCCAGGAGGACACAGGATCAGGGAAGAGACCAGAGATTCATCCCCAGCCCAGGAGGACACAGGATCAGGGAAGAGACCAGAGATTCATCCCCAGCCCAGGAGGATACAGGATCAGGGAAGAGACCAGAGATTCATCCCCAGCCCAGGAGGACACAGGATCAGGGAAGAGACCAAAGATTCACCCCCAGCCCAGGAGGGTACAGGATCAGGGAGGAGACCAAAGATTCATCCCCAGCCCTCCCAGCCAGCCCAGGAGGATAAAGGATTAGGGAAGAGACCAAAGATTAGGTTGGTAGGGATTAAAAGCTCAATCAATTGAAACTGATGGAGTTTAATAATAAACAGTTGCTAAATCATTGGAAAATTGATGGATTTGTGGCAGCCTTGGCAAGAGTTTCAGATCATTTATGCCACTTCACTCTTTGCAAGGCAATGACCAAGTGGTCTGCCTTGCTCCCTAAATTCAGAGGCTGGGAATGCTCCAGAGGCAAGAGCTGGGTTAAGGAGCACACAGAGTCAGGTAGGATTGGGCACTGAGGAAACAGGTTTGGGGGTTGGGGTCTGTCTGTTGTAAAGACAGATCTGAACACGATTGCAAGCTGCTCTCAGAAGTACTCTGGGAACAGAAGCCTCAAAGGCTGCCTGAAGCAGAGAAGAAAGAGAGCAGGAGCAAGCAGAACAAGGTGCCATGCACACAGCAACCTGGGAGAAAGGAAGCAGGGCTCTTGAAAGCCAACATTAGGCCAAGCACAACAGAAGCACACAAATCCTTACTTTGGGTGGAATGTACTGATAAGCATCTGGGAAGCTGGAGGATGTGTCCTGTTTGCTGGCAGTCTGGAGGAGCAGCAGTTCCTGTTGAGGAGGACAAGCCAGTGTCAGCTCTGCACCAGGAGCCAAGCAGCTCTCCTGGCAGGGCAGAGCTTTACCTTTTTAAGGCTCTCATTTTCCTGGAGAAGTGCTTGGTGTTTTTCACCCATTCTCTGCAGCTCTTCCTCCTGGTTGCAAGAGGAGACAAGAAGTCTGTGGGCTTGGGCAGGGGCAGCACAAACAGCTGTTTGGGGCAGGTTATATGTGGATCTGTTTTGCAAGGTCAGAGGGGATCAGCTCTGACTCCATCAGGACAATCATCAGGGCTACCCCAAGCCTTGTTTCCCACAGAGCATTGCCAGCACAGAGAAGCTGATCCTTTCAGAGCAGCCACTCAAGAGCTAAACCTCCCTCTCTTTCCAAGGCTCATCCCCAAGCTAGGTGCAGCCAGGATTGATTCTGCTGGACTTCAGCCCTGCACACACTCCCCCACAGGAGCTTGCCACAGCACTCAGCTCTGTTAGTGAGAAGGAAGTGCAGTGTGCAATGCTGATCTGAAGACACCAAAGCTCTTCCCTTGCTGGCAGCACAGTGGAGCTCTGCTCAAAGGACCAGCAAGAGCATAAAGCAGCCCTGAGCAAACCCCAGCAAGCCACATCTGGACTCTACCTGGAACCTGAGCCGCTCCTGCAGCTGTTTCTCCTGACTGTCTTCCAACTTCTTCTCTGCTGCTTCCTTTTGCTGGAATTGGCTAAGCAGGTACAGGACCTAAAAGCACAGCAGAGGGGAACAGGGCTGAGTTGCTAAAGGGACACCTGGCAGCTCAGCCACCAAACACCTTGACCATTTCAGAGAGATTTTCTGCCTCTTGCAGCTGGACTCTGCCCTGACCTACTTTAGAAGTGATCTGAGGCTCAGAGGAGCAACAGCCTCAAAGCACTGAGGAAAGTTATTGAGTGACAGGACAGAAGATGCATAAGGAGATGTCTCAGGCTTGTGTTAACTACCTGCAAGAGCCCAGCAAACCCTGGTCAGATCTGCTGCAGCAGGTAGGTTTCAGCAGATGCCCTTTGCCTTTCTCTGAGCAGATCTGAGGCTCAGAGTCCCAAGGCACAGCAGCTCTCAGGCCTTCTGTCACTCAGGTCTTTACCTTCTCCTGGTGCTGTTGCTCCTGCATCAGAAGCTGGTTTTGGAACTCAGCCTCCCTCTCCATGATGTGGTTTCTCTCTTCCATCAGCATCTTCTGCATGTCTGAGTAGCTGGCTTTACTCTGCTGAAAGCTGCTCTCCAGCTTGCTCTCCTGCACTTTGGAGGAGACCAGCTGAAAGACAAAAGCAGAGGCTTGCTCAGGCCACTGAGTCCCATGTTTCCTAGCATCAGCTGGGACAGACATGGGGTGGTCTGAAGGGGAAGTGTTTCTGTTAACCTCCCAGCCACCCTGAGAACTGGGATGGCCATCAGCACCAAGGAGACTGGAGGAGAGATTCAGAGCCAGACTTTTGACTGCCACTGTGGAAGTGTGTGATGGATTAACAACAGCCTGCTCCATCCAACAGACCCCTGCCCCACACACAGGAGGGAAAGGAACAGAAACTCCCCTCTGGGCTGAGGTAAGGACTTCACTGAGCTGAGTCACTGCACAAGTGCCTTAGCAAAAGAAACAGCAGCAGCAGACTCTGCAAGAGGATGCCCAAGGGGGCTGTGGATGCCTCCTCCCTGGGGGTGTTCAAGGCTGGGCTGGATGAGACCTTCAGCAGCCAAGTCTAGTTGAGAGGTGTCTCTGCCCATGGCAGGGATGTTGGAGTAGATCTCTGAGGTCCCTTCCAATCTGAGCTCTTCTGTGATATGATCCTGTTTCCATGCAAGCCTTCTCTAAGCACAGCTTCAGCTGATCTCTGACCCCTGTCTACTCCATTGCCCCCTTCCCTGTTTTTTTCACTCCCCAAAGTGATCTACAGCACAGGAGAAGATTTTAACCTCAGATTGTGAGGGAGCTAAACCTGCCCCAGCACAAGGGCTCTCCATTTGAATTCACATCTGCTGGCAGCCTGTTGGTCACTTCCTCTGAAGGCTAAGCAGACTGGGGGTGTTTTAGTGGTTAAACCCAGGAAGACTCAGACTTTACCTCTGCAAGGAGATACTTCAAGGCACATTTAGCCTCCAGGATGGTTGCAATGCTGTCCCAGCGCTGCTTCGTACGATCTCCGTTGTCTGCATCCAAGAGCTTCTGCTGCAGGTCTGCTATCTGGGCACTCCTGTGGGAGAAACAGCATGGCTTTGAGGTTACAACACAAGGAGATCTGGGCTGAAGTTCTAACAGAACATTAAAGAGTCCAAGTTCAGTTTTTGACTGCTTAGGATGGCAGCTGGGGTCTGCAGCGCTGCCCCGGGGAGCTTCTAATCCCCTCCACACATCCAGCTGACAGTGCAGTGCTTGCCTCAGACAGAGGCTCACAGACAGCCAAGAACAGCAATGTCAGTGACTGAGAAGCATCCTCTCTATGTCCAGGATAAAACTGCCCCCATTCAGGATAAATTCAACTCATGAAGCACACATGCTCTGAACTCCTCACCTGTAGAAGTCACTTTCCTTTCTCTTGTGTCCAACAGGACACTTGTAGACAGAAATAAGGGGTGGAGGGGAAGCAATGGAGGCAAGGCTGTGTAGCTCAGCTTTGTGGTGCTGCCTTACCTGAGCCCCATCTCAGTCTCCAGGCTTTCTATCTGCTTTGATAAGGAAATGTCCATCTCTGATGCCTTCAGGTCTGCCAGGGAGTAGGTGCGCCTCTGGAGGAGCGTGGGGGTGGACACAAGTGAGCAACAGGTGAAGGAAAGCCCAGGGGCTGGGCTGCCACACAGACATTTCAGCAGAGGGGAGGCAGCTCCTACAGGCTTTAATCAGGGGTAGGACCCACTCACAGACTCACTGCATTAAGGAAAAGGTTACCTCAGCAGCTCTGCTCCCTGAGGCACCAGAGCACAGTAACACTGCCTCCCTTTCTGGAAGGAAGGGTTATCTCCACCCCTCCCTTCTGAGGCAAAAGGGCAAAGAGGAGTGAATAAAAAGCAAGCCACAGAGCTGAGGTGTGGTGCTGAGGGGCATGGTTGAGTGGTGACCTGGTAGTGCTGAGTTAGGGGTTGGACTCAGTGATCTTAAACGGTCCCTCCCAACCAAAATGATTCTAGGACTCTACTGGCTGAACAACCAGAGGTGTGGGATGGGGCAAAGGGCATTTTCTCCTCTTACCCTGAGCTTTGGAGGGGGGTTCTCTCCAGCCTCTTTCTTCTCTTTCAGTTGAAGGATCTCCTGTGCCAAGATCTTTCTGTCCTCCAAGAGGTCTGCAAGGTGCCGTCGAGCCTCTTCAGTGCTAACGAGAACCTCGACCTCATTTGCGAGCCAGCTCTGGGGGATGAAAGAACAGGGTAGGAGTCCCCTGTAGGCCCAACCTCAGGGCTCAATTCTTCTCTGAAATGCCTTCCCAGATAAATGGAACCATCACACTGCTTCCTTCAACATCACCCCATGTTCCTCTGCTCTCCCACCATCCAGCCCAGCAGCACCCCCTGGGCTGGCAGAGCTGCAGGTTGCTGCCTGGTGGGGTGCAGAGCATGCTGTCACCTACACCACTGAGCCCAGCAGCAGGCCCTGGGCTGGCAGAGGAGCAGAGCACACTGTCACCTACACCACTGAGCCCAGCAGCAGGCCCTGGGCTGGCAGAGCTGCAGGTTGCTGTCTGGTGGGGTGCAGAGCACGCTGTCACCTACACCACTGAGCCCAGCAGCAGGCCCTGGGCTGGCAGAGGAGCAGAGCACACGGTCACCTACACCACTGAGCCCAGCAGCAGGCCCTGGGCTGGCAGAGGAGCAGAGCACACGGTCACCTACACCACTGAGCCCAGCAGCAGGCCCTGGGCTGGCAGAGCTGCAGGTTGCTGCCTGGTGGGGTGCAGAGCACGCTGTCACCTACCTTGACCCGGGCAGCGACTCCTTCCATGCCCCGGCTCTGGGTCTCCTTGCGCTTGTCCGCGGCCTCTCGCTGCCTCTGCAGGGCGTCCTTGAGGCGCTTGTTGGCAGCTGCTGCCTGGGAAGCATTTGATAAGAGAAGCTGAGCAGCAGCTACTTACAGCTGCAGCAGCTGAAGATGTGAGGTACCCACAGTGGGACAAGAAGAGAGTGTGCCAGCTTGAGAGTGAAGCAAAACTGGAATCATAGAGTGGTTTGGGTTAGAAAGGACCTTGAAGATCATCTAGTTCCAACCTCCTGCCCTAGGCAGGGATCCCTCCTGCTAGACCAGGCTGCCCAAGGCCCTGCCTTGGAACACTTCCAGGCTTGGAGCCTCCACTTTTTTTCTGGGCAACGTGAGAACAAGTGGCTGTTAGGCTTCAAGTGACTAGAAGGAGCTCCACACTGCCCATCACAGAGGTTTTAGGAGCCTGAAGACTGCAACCCCAGAGGCTAAGACTTAGTGTCCCAAAGCACTGAGCCATCTTGGCCACCTGGGCACGCTGCTGGCTCATGCTCAGCTGCTGTCAACCAGTCCCTCCAGGTCCCTGGCTGCTCTCCAGTGCAGCCCCCAGCACTTAGACTTGTTGGATGCCATCCTGTTGGACCCTGCCCATCTGCCCAGCCTGGCCAGGTCCCTCTGCAGAGCTCTCCTACCCCCTAACAGATCCACTCCTGCTCCCAGCTTGGTGTCATTCTACAGAGACACAAGCAGACCTCCACACTACTTGGAAGAAGTTCTTCCCTACCCCATGAGAAGCTGCAAGCAGCGTGCAGGCCCCCAGGAGCTGGAGAGGACCCCAGGGAGGCGCTGGCTGCTTACCTCCTCCGTCTTGCGCCGCAGCACGTTGGCCTGCTTCTGGAAGTCCCGCTCCAGCTTCAGCAGCTCGTACTGGCGCTTGCGATCCTGCCGGCAGAGAAGGCTGAGGAGCTGCAGACCTCCCTGCTCACAACACCTGTGCTCTCCCACACTTCTTGCCACAGAATGGCTCAGCTTGGAAGGGCCATCAGAGATCACCTACTCCAACCTCCAGGCTATGGGCAGGGACGCCTCTCGGCTGGACTTGGCTGCTCAAGGCCTCATCCGAGCTGGCTTTGAACATCCCCAGGGAGCAGACATCCACAGCCACCCTGGGCAGCCTATTCCACACTCTCACCACCCTCATACTGAGGAGCTACTTCCTAAGATCCAGTCTAAACCTACTCTCTCAGCTTCAGACCTTTCTGCCTTGTCCTGTCTCCAGATGCCCTTATGGGAAGGGTCTCTGCAGCCTCCCTGTAGGATCCCCTGGGGTTTTGGAACGCAGCTCTAAAGGTCCCCCCGGGGTCTTTTCTTCCAGGCTGAACACTCCCAGCCTATCCTCACAGCAGAGGTGTTCCAGCCCTTGGATCATCTTTATGGCCCTCCTCTGGACTTGCTCCCACAGTTCTGTGTCCTCCTTAAGCTGGGGATGCCAGAACTGAACACAGTATTGAAGGTAGGGTCTCAGCAGAGCCAAGTCAAGGGGCAGAATCCCCTCTTGCCCTGCCAGCCACACTCCTCCCAATGCAGCCTAGGATACAATTTGCCTTCTGGGCTGCCTGATCTCACTGCTGGCTCATGGGGAGCTTCTCAGTCAACACATCCAGTCATGCTGGGAGAGGTGGAAGACTCCTAAGTCACACCACCTAAGGTCAGTTTCACACTTCCTGGCACAGCACAACCACTTTTGATGCTCTGCAGCACAGATGCCTCATAGCCATGACTTCTGGTTGTTAGCAGCTTAAGCCACGTAGTGCCTCAGAGTGCAAATGGCTGTTAGGCTTCAAATGACTACCAGGGGCTCCACACTGCTCATTGACTAGGTTTAGAAGCCTAAAGGCTGGAAAACCTGCAAACCAGAAGTTGAAGGCTTACATCCCAAAGCACTGAGGGCAGACTTGTTACAGTGAGACTTGCTGGGAGGCCAGAGCTCAGGGTGCAGCTGGGTGCTGCCCACCACACTTGGGAGCTACCAGCACCTGCATTTCATTAACAACTCTTTGCCTGCAGACCCAGCAGCCAAGCCTCTGCAAGCTTAGCTGCCTCCCATTCCATGGCCACCCCCACAGCTTCATCTACTTCAAGATATGAAGTATTTTTTGCCTTCTGCTTTAGAGCTGAGTCCTCACAACTCTGTTGATAGCCCTAAGGCCTCCAGACATAGACAAGGGAAGACCATTTCTGACAGCTGGTGAAAGGTGGCAACCATGAACTGAAGTTGCCTTCAAAGCATTCCCCAGGTGCTTGCTGGTCAGGCAGAGCCTTGCAGCAAACACCCCAAAGATTCCTTTCACTCTTCAGAGGGAGGTGGAGTTTAGGGGGCTGTTTGCTCACCCTCTCTTTCAGCTGGATCACTTCCTTGTCCTTCTGCTGCTTCCACTGCCTGAATTTCTCAGCATCCTCCTTCATCTGGCGCATCAGCTGCACCCTCTGGCTTTTCATCTCCTGAAACAGACAAGGGGGCTGGAAGAATTGCCCAGGATTTGTGCTCTGGGTAGTTTCAACCCCCAGTCCCCTAGGAAGGAAGCAGATGGGAACTGCTACAGTGTGCTGCCTGCTTGGTACATGGCTAAAGGACACTCCTCCAAGCACTGAAACCCAGGAATTCATCTTTTAAGGCATGAAGGGAAGACCAAACATGCAGAGGACAGGGAGGGAAAAATCAAGAGAGGATTCAAGTGGAGGCCATAAATTATCAGCCACTTTGTACTTTCCATGCTTCCAAGCCTCAGCAGTCACCTGCTTACTGTATTACAGCAGCAGTTCTGGTCATGGAGCCAAGGGAGCCCTGCCAAAATGGAGTGTTCTCAGTCTACCAAACCAGAAGTGAGCATTTTGTGTCTGGAGGCTGCTCTGCCTCCATCAAAGCAAGCCTGAGGACTGCATGTTAAGGGCTGGTTACCCTGATCTCTTGGTTGAGTTTGGAGACAGTGTGCTCTGTGGATTCCTTCAGCTTCAAGAGCTTGGATTGCTCATTCAGCTTTCTCTTCAGCTCACTGATTTGCCCTTCCAGCTCCTGCAGCCTCTTCCGACGCTTCTCACTCAGTCTGCAAGGAGAACACATCCTGAAGGGCAACCAAGCTGGGGAGGGGTCTGGGGCACAGCCCTGGGAGGAGAGGCTGAGGGAGCTGGGCTTGCTTAGCCTGGAGAAGAGGAGGCTCAGAAGACCTTATTGCTGTCTACAACTACCTGAAGGGAGGTTGTAGCCAGGTGGGGGTTGGTCTCTTCTCCCAGGCAACCAGCACCAGAACAAGAGGACACAGTCTCAAGCTGTGCCAGGGGAAGTCTGGGCTCAAGGTGAGGAGAAAGGTCTTCCCAGAAAGATTGGCCATGGGAATGTGCTGCCCAGGGAGGTGGAGGAGTCCCCATCCCTGGAGGTGTTTAGGAAGAGCCTGGCTGAGGCACTTGGTGCCATGGTTGAGTTGATCAGATGGTGCTGGATGATAGGTTGGACTTGATGATCTCAAAGGTCTTTTCCAACCTGGTTAATTCTATTCCATTCTAAAGCCAACCCCCCCCCAGCTGCTCTTGTTCTCAAACAGGTACTCTCCAGCTTTAGAGACACCTTATGACAAAATGCTGCTACTGTGTTCTCTTTCCCACTGAGGGGGGAAAGCCATCACCAGGCTGCTCTGCAACCCACACAACCCAGGTGCCCTTTGCATCCAAGAGCTTTACAAACAGAAGTGCAAGACCATGGATTTTCCACAGGTGCATGAACACAGTTTCCAGTATCTCTAAGCCACACAGCTGACAGAGTTGCTCTTACTTGGCTTGGTTGACATCCTTCTTGGCCATAAACAAAGCAAGGGTCAGCTCCTCCTTTTCCTTTTGCAAATTGCTGACCTCCAATTCCAGATCCTTGATGTTAGTCTAGAAAGGGTAAGAGTAGGAAACCTCCAAATTAAAACCTTGAAATTACACTCAGAGACAAAACTTTAAGACCTCAGGAAACTACGTTACAGGCCATAAATTACCTTCTCTAGAAGCAGAGTGTCAAAAGGGCACTCAGATCACACAAACATAAACTAGATGTTCTGACTGAGCAGTTTCAGAGATGGGAGGTCCCAGCACAGCTCTTGAACAGGGGAAGCCAGAGCAGTTGGCTGTACTGAGAGCTCACAGCAAAGGACTTGCATTTTGGGCTGGTGCAGCCAAGCAAGCCTCCAAGTAAAGAGCAGAGCAGCTCATTTCACACTGAATGGCTAGGGGCTAATAGCTGCTACCAGGGAAAAGAGCATCTTCTGGTGACAGAGAGCTACTGGTAGATAGCTGGGCATGGCCAAGCCCCTCATCTTCTCTGCTGACACCTGTTGTTAACTCCCTGCTATGCCCAAGGGACACACTTCAGGAAATACAGACCCCACAAGAACATGCTGCTGAGGGGACAGATCTACTCCCTCCCTTCTTCAGGGACTGCATTAACTGGGGGGTGGGGGGAAAGGCAGAACACAGGCTTACAGGAACTGTTTGAGGAGTTTACCTGGTATTGGCACTGAATGGGCTCCAGCTGGCTGCCACTCTCAGTCATTTTTTTGGCAAGGGCCTCTTTCAAAGCCAGGACTTTATTCAGCTCAAGCAGCTCCTTGGACATCTGTGCCTGACGGAGGGCGTGCTGAGTGCTGTAGTCAGAGGACCTCTTGGCATCTTGGCCCATTTCTGCTTCCTGGAAGGGATACAGCAGTGAGCAGGAGAGGCCAAGCCAAAGCTCTTTAATGTGATCACAGCTTCTGCAGAAGCCTGAAATGAATTCTTTTACATGAAATGAGAAGAGGTTCCTGCTCTGGAAGACACTGAGAAGGGAGCAGAGAAAGGCAGCACGTGCAGGAGTGACACAAAGCGCTGGGACTTAGAAGAGCAGCACAAGGGGGCAGCTAAGTGGTGAGGTGATAAACCCATGCCCATCAAGGTTGCTCTTCTGGTCTCCCCCCACTTACCACTGGATCATCCTGCTCAGATTTTGCCATCTCTTCCATTGCAACAGCACTTTCAGTCTGTGCAGGACAAATAAGAGAGTTTTGGTTCAAAATGGGACAGCTGAAGTAAAACAAAGCTGGTAACAGTTTGCTGGCCTACAAGGACAAAGCATCATGTCCTCCTCTCTCCAGGGAGGGGATGCCATTGCCTTCCTCTCTTAGCAAGGTGAGCACACTCCTCCTAAACTAGCTGGACAAGCCATCTTCTACTCTGCCCTCAACTGCAGCACTAGCAGCCAGCTCCTCACAAGTGTAGGGAGGCTGAGAGCAGATGGAGTGTCTAGAAAGGGCAAACAGAGAAGCTGCTCAATTACACCAACATTTGGCAATGTCTAACAACCTCACATCCTTGCCACTTGGGCTGCTCATTAACACTACCAAGTTTATGATCCTCCTTCCAGCCTTTGGATTTTAAACCCCTGCTGATCTCCCCCTCCCAGATTCTTCTATGGAAACTCTTCCTCTCCAACCACATGCAGCCACTCAAGCCCCAGTGGCTTCCCTGCAGCATCAGGAGAACAGCAGGACAGCTTGTTTTGAGGTAGATAACAAGAATCATTTCATGCTTGTAATCCCTGGGCTTCTGAAACAAGGCTTGTACAGAGTGGAATCATTAATGTTGGAAAAGACCTTTGAGGATCACTGAGTCAGCAGAAGACCCTTGGGTTCCACAGCTCAGCTTGCTTGGCACAAGGACTCAGTCCTACCTGCAGCTCAGACAGCATTTGCTGCAGGTTGCGAATCAGCTCTATGTTCCCTTTCAGCTCCTCATCCTCCACAGTCTCTGCCAGCTTCTGCAGATCAACCTTGCATCTGCAATGCAGACATTGAAGTGAGGCCAGGACTCAGTGTCACACATGCCAATAAGAAACAGCTCTCCCCACTGGCCATACCCAAGGGCTCTGGATGAACAGGCTGACTGTATCCATGGAACCATAGAACTGTTTAGGCTGGAAAGGACCTTTCAGATCAATTCCAACCATCAGCCCAGCCCTGCCAGGTCACCACTGAACCATGGCCCTCAGTACCACATCTCCACAGCTTTTAAGCCCCTCCAGGACCGGGACTCCACCACTGCCCTGAGCAGCTTGATCCAGGGCTTGACAACCCTTTCAGGCAAAGAAATTCTGCCTGATGTCCAACCTAAACCTCCCCTGGTGCAACTTGAGCCCATTTCCTCTTGTTCTATCACTTCTTACTTGGGAGAAGAGACCACCACTCCCCTCACACCAATCTCCTTTCAGGGAGTTGTAGAGAGCAAGGAGGTCTCCCCTGAGCCTCCTTTTCTCAAGGCTAAACAACCCTGGTTCCCCCTCACAAGACTTATGCTCTAGACCCTTCACCAACTTCATTGCCTTTCTCTGGACCCTCTCAGGCACCTTAGTGTCCTTCTTGGGGGGGCCAAGTGATCCCCACACACACACTCAGTGCTCAGCAGCAGCAGGGTGCAGACAGACTTACGCAGCGTGTTGCTGAAGCTGCTCCAGCTTGGAATTCACCTTCTCATTCTCTTGTTCTACCTAGAAGAAGCCAGAATTACACTGCAGTGCAGGCAAAGCAGGACAAGGAGGCAGGGAACAGCCAATTCAGTTGTAGCAAAAGAGAAGCTTGTCAGTGTGGGACAAATCAACACCAGGGTGATCATCACCAGCAGTTTGTTTAGACTTAACGTCCTTCCTAGCAGGAATTTACACCTTGGTGAATCCAAACCAAGCAGAGTAAGAGTGAGAGAGAAAGAGTGTGGTATTTACATCATTAAGAGACAAGCTGAAAGATTCAGGCACACTTTTGCCCACTGAAGTCACCAGACCCATAGGCTCTGACAGGCTCTGGAAGACTTTTGATAGCTCGAGATGTGAAATGTTAAGGAGAGGGATTCCCATCGTGCCACTAATCAGTACAGGAGCTGCTACTTGATTAACCTTCAGCTAAAATGGAACCTAAAGCCCCTCCTGGGTAGCTGAAACTCACCAGAATGATCCTCTCCAACATCTGTGCTGTCTGCCCAGCAGCCTCACTCAGCCCTCGGCTCAGCTTTTGGTTCTCCTCCATGAGTGATTGGTTCTTCTCCATCAGGGACTGGAGGTTCTCAGAAGGGGCCATGCTGCTGAAATATTAAGGAGCACTTTGCTTATCAACACCACCTCACTAGAGTTTGTAGCAGCACTGAAACTGCCTCCAAATTCCCCAGAGAGCTTGGGGCTTGGCTTTTGAAATGTCCTGTGGGGACACCACCTACACAGTCCAACTCTGCCTTGCATTTTATGCCTTCAAGAGGAGACATGGAGGTGCCATACATTTAGAGCTAAGGAGGTGAGGAAGAGGAGGAATGGATGGGTCTAAGAAAGAAATCTTGGGTTAGGAGCCATTGCCTGGTTCCTCTCATTTTCTGCAGAGGATTTCTGCAGTCTTAAGGGGTTTGATACCAAAGTAAAATCCCACCCACACAGGGAATATCAGCAAGTGTGACACAACAGAACTAAAGGGCAATAAACCCATCCAGATCTTACTAGAAGGCAACTAGTTTGGCTCCAGCCTCACTGGCCTGCACTGTCTAGAGCAAAGAGGGTGCAGAGCCTTTGCTAGTATGTGAGGGCCATTAAGCTACAAAGCTTACTTGATAGACACTGGCAGGGTGCCCCCGTGGGCCTGCAGCAGCAGCACCTGCAGCTGTTGTACCTAGAAAGACAAATAATTCACACTTAAAAACCTTCCCCACAGAGTAAATAGAGCAAGAACCTCTGGGGATCATCTATCTAGCCCAATGCTCCTGCTACAGCAGTCACCCACAGCAGGCTGCCCAGGAGCCCAGTGTCCAGGCAGTTTTGGTGTCTCTGCAGAAAAGGAGACTCCACAACCTCTCTGGAGAGCCTGGTGCAGTGCTCATGCAGCCTCACAGGGCAGTAATACTGCCTCCTGTTCTCATGGAACTCCCTGGGCTCCAGTTTGTGCTCATTGCTTCTTGTCCTGTCCCTGGGAAAAGTCTGGCCCCATCCTCTTGTCCCCCACCCTTTAACTATCACTCAGATTCCCTTTGTCTGCTCTTCTCCAGGCTCAACAGCCCCAGGACTCTCAGCCTTTGCTCCTCAGTCCCCTCAGCATCCCTGTAGCCTCCACTGGAACTGGACTCTCTCCAGTACTTCCCCTGTCTCTCCTGACCTGCTGAGCCCAGAGCTGGGCACTCCAGCTGTGGCCTCTCACCAGGGCACAATCTAGAGGCAGGAGACTCTGCCTCAACCTGCTGGCCACAATCATCTCAATGCACTCCAGGGGACCACTGGGTTTCATGGACCTGAGGGCACACTGCCTGGCTCAGGAGCAGCCTGTCCCCCAGCACTCCCAGGTCCTTCTCCATAGAGCTGCTTCCCAGGCTCAGTACCAAAAGGACAGACCTACTCCTCATGAGTGAAGCACCCAGTACCTGCTGCTTCAGGTGATGGAGCTCAGCTGCCTGAGGATCCACGTTGACAATGGGCTTGTTCTTGATCTTCCTCGCTCTGTCAGCGTAACGCAGAGTGTTGAGGGTTTCTTCCAGGTTGGAATCTGCTGGGCTCACACAGGCAATCATCAGAGTGTGGCTGTTACCACCCAGAGAGTCTGAGGAGGAAAACAAGGCATCACTGAGAACAAGACAGACTATCAAGAGAGCATCATTAAGGTCAGAGAATGATTTGTATTGGGAGGGACCTTTGAAAGCCATCATGTAGTCCAACCCCCCTGCACTGAGCAAGGACATCAACTACAGCAGGTTGCTCAGAGCCCTGTCCAGGGATGAGGCATCTACCACCTCTCTGGGCAGTCTGGGTCAGTGTCTTCACACACTCAGTGGAAAAAAAGAAGTTCCTTAGGTCTAGTCTGAATTTTCCTCTTTATATCCATCACCCCTTGTCCTGTCACAGCAGGTCCTGCTAAAAACTCTGTCCCCAGCTTTCTTTCAGGCCCCTTTAAGTACTGAAAGGCCACAAGGTTGTGGAGCTCTCTCTTCTCCAGGCTGAACAACCCCAACTCTCTCAGCCTGTCCTTACAGCAGAAGGGTTCCAGCCCTCAGGTCATTTTTATAGCCTGCTCTGCATCAGTTCAAATGTGTCCATGTCTCTCTAGAGCTGGACCCAGCACTGCAGGTGTGGTCTCAGCAGAGCTGAGCAGAGGGGCAGAATCCTCTCCCTCAACCTGCTGCCCACACTGCTGGGGATGCAGCCCAGGAGATGGTTGGCTTCTGGGCTGGGAGTGCACATTGCAAGCTCAGGTCCATCACCAAATCTTTCTCTGCAGGGCTGCTCTCTGTCCCTTCATCTCCCAGCCTGTATTGATGTCAAGATGCCCAAGATATCTAAGAGTGCATGAGGGCATCTCCATACTATGGCTAAAGGAAGCTATTCAGCTGTATTTCATGGTGTTCTCCACTTTCTCCTCTGCCCCACTCTTCTGAAAGCCAAAGCCCCAAAGCTATGACTCAAGCCCCAAGAATATTGTCCTGTTGGATAGTTGCTGTAACTGATGTGCCACTTCTGGCACAGTTCTTCCAGGTTTTCCCTCCCCTTCTACCCCCCAGTACTACCCAAGCTCTCCCCTGGTTATGCAGGCAGCAAAACCCACACTATCTTCCAACATTAAGTACTGGCTGAGAACATTTTTGTTCTTAACCAGCTGCATGGCATTCTAGCTTTTGCTTTTACCCTAACACATGTTGGCTCCTTCAACCTTTTGATCATAGGAGGGCCCCCAGAGCCAGCTCTGTAGATTTCAGCTTTGCCACCATCTGTCTCTTACCTTGCAGCAGCCTTGTTAGCTTGGAGTCTCTGTAGGGGACAAACCCACCCTTTTTATTTTCATCACCAAGAGCACTAATGACATTCCCCAGGGAGAGGAGGCCTCTGTTTATATTGATGCCTGCACACAAAGAGGTAACAGTGAGAAGAGACACCTGGACAGCTCCCAGGGGAGCATTTTCCCAGCCTTATTACAAATAAAACTAAAGGTTACAATTAAACTAAACAAATAAATCACATTATAAGAGGTTGAAGGACTGCTTTCCTTTTCCTGATCCAATGCATTAACTCAAAAGTGGTTGAAGAGCTCAAACCACCCCAGTCCCTTTCCTACAGACCTTCCTTCAGCCGGTCTCCCTCAGCCTTGGTCTTCTTTTGTCTCTCTGAGCCAGCCAGATCAACCAGGTGTAGCTTGGAGTGAAAACTGCTGTTCCTATGGCAGAAACAGACTATTTCACTCTCCCAGGTAAACATCTGGTTAGGCAAGGGGCAGGTCAGTGGTTACTGGTTGAACTACTGGGCTGAAAAATGTACTTCCTACCAGAGACAGCCAAAAGGGAAGTGTGGCAAGAGGAGCTCAGCGGAGTTCAGCCAAGACCCAGAGAGGAGGGCAGGATTAGAGCATTTGGAGCAAGCCTGCCCTCCAGCAGCTGCCAGGAGAGGCTGGGTGATGACACTCACTTGTCACTCTTCTTCTTCTGATCAATGCAGATGGTGAAGATGGCATGGGAGCGCGAGGACTGCGAGTTCATCGCCGTGGAGGCCACCGTCCGGGAGTTGTTGCCTTGCTCTAGGCAGGACACAGTATCTTGGGCAGAGGAGACTTTCCTTTCTGTTAGCCCTACAATCTGCAGGCAAGGAAGAAAGCATCATTGAGCCTCTGCTTCCTCTTCACCCCAGCTGAAATCAGGAAAGCTGTGCTCTGTCTCAGGCTGCAGGGGCAAAGTGAAGTGTCTGTGTCACATGCATCCCCAAGCCTGAGTCTCGCTTCAAGCCAGAGGCCTGGTATGGATTCCCCCAGGAAAACTCTCAGATCAGCAACCAAGTCTCACAATCACTCCCCCATCCTATTCTTACACACACCCTCCAAGTTCCTCTGTGCCTGCTAATAATGGGATGGAGCTTGAGCTAGCTGAGAATCACAGAACAGTAGGGGTTGGAAGGGACCTTGAAAGATTGAGTCCAACCCTGCCTGAGTAGGATCACCCTAGAGCAGCTCACACAGGAACACATCCAGGCAGGTTTTGAGTGAGACTGCACAGCTTCTCTAGGCAGCCTGCTCCAGGGCTCTGTCACCCTCAAAGGGAAAGTTTTTCCTTCTGTTCATGTGGAACCTCCTCTGCCCCGGTTGCATCCACTGCCCCTTGTCCTGTCCTTGGACATCTCTGAGCAGAGCCTGCCTGGCTCTGTCCTCCCAGCATGAAGGAGGTCACCCCTCAGGTTCTCCTGCTGCAAGAGACCCAGCTCCCCCAGCCTTTCCTTATGACCTATGGGAAGGAGACAAAGCTCCTCAGAGAAATCCCCAGCTGCCCTCAGATATGCCCTGGCCAAACTGGGAGCTGAAAGTTGTGACAGGCAGAGAGCAGGGAACCTGGCTGATGAGGGGAGAGCCTATTGTGACTGTACAGTGAAGAGCACAAAGAACAGAGGGGACTGAGAAGCAAGAACTGGTCATGCTCCTTGGCAAGCTTGAGCTTTCCCTGAAGGGCCTGTCTCATCTCCTTGCATCCCAAGGCAACTCTTATCCCTGGACTTCAGAGATGAGCAGAAGCAGCACAGGATGACACACAACAAAAACATTCACAGAACAAAGCTGTAGGTGTCTCTCATACCTAAGCTGTAGGACAACCACTGCAAGCAAACCATGAAGCAAGCACAAGCAGTGGCCAGAAGTTTCAGCACAGAACAAGTACACAGCAAGCAGTAGCAGAAGGGTTTTCTGCACTAGGAGCACATAAAAGTGTTATCAACTTGGGCACTTCAGTCTCCCAGCAGGATCCTCTTGTTGCACACTGAGGAATGTTACATCAACAGCTTGAAGTTTGGTGAAGGGATCTCAAGTATCTTATCAGATATTCACCTCAATCAGCCCTCAAAGGCAAACCAGAGTAGGACTTGCAAGCAGCTTTGTCCTGAATGTCTAACCCCACTGGTGCTACTCTGAGTAAGTCCAGTGGTCATGGCTGGACCTGATGACCTTTTCCAACCTTGATAATGCTGTGATTCTATGACCAACACCTTAGTTGTGAAATGAGCAGCTGTGATGGCTTGCCACATGCTAAGAGCTCAAGCAGTCAGACAGTAGTTTCACCCTGAGCCATGTCACCCCCTCCTGTAGCCATGGCTAGCAGGACACCAGACCTTTATGCCCTCCTTGGGATCTTCCCGTATGCTGATCGGGGAGCGGTCTCGCGAGGGGCACAGCAGGTCCAGAATATCCTCATTGTAGATCTGAAAGCAGCAAACCAGCAAGCCAGAGTCAGCAGCCTCACAGGAGACAGCTGACATCAAGACCACAGGATGGTTTTGGTTGGAAGAGACCTTTGAGGTCATCAAGCCCAAGCACTGACCCAGCACTGCCAGGTCACTGCTACACCCTGTGCCTCAGCACTACACCTATGTGGCTTTTAAACCTCTCCAAGGATGATGATTCCACTACTGTCTCTGGCAGCCTCTTCCAGGGCATGACAGCCCTCTCAGTGAAGATTCTTCCTCATGTCCAAACTAAATCTCTCCTGGCACAGCTTAAGGCCATTTCCCCTCATCCTGTCACTTGTGAGTGAGACCAACACCCACCTGACTCCAACCTCCTTCCAGTGAGCTGCAGGGAGTGAGAGGGTCTCCCCAGCCCTCCTTTTTCCAGGCTGAACAACCCCAGTTCCCTCAGCCACTCCTCAGAGGACCTCTTCCCCAGACCTTTTGCCAGCTTTGCTGCCCTTCTCTGGGTCTGATAAAGCACTCCAACATCTTTCTTGTAGGGAGGGCCCTAAAACTGTAGCCAGTGTCCATGGTGTGGCCTCACCAGTGCCGAGTACAGGGGAGGATCATTGCCCTGGGGCTGCTGGCCACGATTGCTGAGGCAAGCCAGGATGCTGTAGGCCTTCTTGGCCACCTGGGCACAGGCTGGCCCATACTCAGCCAACTGTCCACCAACACCCCCAGACCTTTTTCTACTGGACAATTTCAAGGCACTCTGCCCCAAGTCTTAGGTCACGTTGGGTTTGGACTTAATAAACATATATCACTTGAAGGAGAGGGCCTCATTAAACCCCGTTTTATGTCAAACTCACAGTTTTGTAACAGTTTGAAAATAGCCCATATTTTACCTCTAAATAAGAGACTTTGAGGAAAAATTCCCATTCCTGCCTTTGCTCCTTCTCCTTAAACAGCAGTTTGATGACCCGAGGGATGACCCCCACGCTCGGTTCGTGCTCCTGGTTGGCAGTGTAGGCACCTCCCATGGAGAAAGTTTTCCCAGACCCAGTCTGTCCATAGGCTAAGACTGTGGCATTGTACCCTGAGGGAACAAAGGGCACCTGGATCAGTCAGGTGAGAACCAGAGGAAGTGAACAAAGCTGCATTCCAGTAAAATCATCCTCCCAGAGAAGAGCAGCTCCTCGGGGCCAGTTCACAGAGCCCAGCACAGTGAGGGACAAAAGGAACTGGAGGTCATCTTGTGCAGCTTCCCTGCTAAAGCAGGGTCACCCACAGCAGGTTGCCCAGGCAAGTTTGGAACCTCTCCAGAGAGGGAAATTCCACAGCCTCTCTAGGCAGCATGCTCCAGGGCTCCAGCACCCTCAGAGGAAAGCATTTTCTCCTTACGTTCAAATCAGACCTCCTGGGTTCAACTTTGTGTCCCTTGCCTTGTTGCAGGGCATTGCTGAAGAGAGCCTGGCCCCATTCTCTTACCCCCCACCTGCCCTTTATCTGTTGATCAGCACTGAGCAGATCCCCCCTCAGTCTGCTCTTCTCCAGGCTAAACAGCCCCGAGACTCTCAGCCTCTCCTCATCAGAGAGCTGCTGCAGTCCCCACAAAAGCTTTACGCACAGCTTAGTGTTATTACATTAAGAGCAAAACAATCAATGAAGAGCTCTCCCAAACAGATAAAATCAGTATTCCAGCTCTTTCAGACCGTGCTGTTGCTTCACTAGAGATAACCATTTAAACAGTGCAAGTTTCTGGCTCAGGATGCCTAGCAGCTCATCACATTGCTCTTGATAAAATGCTCTTCTCCTACATCAACAGCTTCAGGAACCAAAAGTACTTTTGTTAACCCTGAGGAATACAAAGAGCTGTAAAAAAAAAGGCAAGAAACAACTCCATGATTCTCACCAAAGGCCAGAGCCTGCACAGGACTTCATTGTCTGAGAGGATCAGAGAAAAAGCAGATCAGAATGGAGAACTGAACAGCCCCCTTGTACACACTGCTGAGCCCGCCCCAACCCCTCCCCCGCTACTTTTAAACCCCATCAGCACAGACCTTTGAAGATGCCTCGTATGAGAGGGGCAACAGCAGTGTTGAAGACTTCCTCCTGCTCCACAGACGGGTCGAACACGTAGTCGTACGTGAAGGACTTGTCGTTCCCCACCACCACCTGCAAAGGAGAGAAGAACACACCGCGCTGACCGAGCCGCCCCGGCATCCTGACTCCGAGCCCCGGGAAGGCAAGGCCGAGCCCCGGGCGCCGAGAGCCGGCTCCCGTACTTGCGGCTCCCCCGGCACAAAGGACAGGCACATCTGGCAGCCTTCGCTGATCTCCTTCGGCACCAAAGGACGGCAGCGCAGCGCCACGCGCACCGGGATCCCCTTGTCATCTTCCTTCACCATCTTCAGCTACCGCGGCCGCCCTGCGGAGAAACGGAGACGGATGAGGCCACGCAAGGGAGTACCGCCGGGGAGGGGCACGGTGCTGCGGCCCAAACCCCAGCCTGGGACCGCGGGGCCTGAGACCGGAGCGGGCTTGGGCCGCAGGGCCGGAAGGAACCAGCGGGCCGGAGCCGGCAGGCCGGAGCCTGAGCCCTAGGGACGCCGGACAAGAGGCCGCGCCCGGCACCGACCCGCTCCTCTAGGCCGCGAGCCCCGGTCCCGCAAGGCGGCCTCCGGCCCCGCAGCGGCGCGGCGCGGCCTGGCTTAGCTCGGCCTGGCTTAGCTCGGCCTGGCTTAGCTCGGCCTGGCTCAGCTCGGCCTGGCTCAGCTCGTCCCAGCCCGCTGCGCCCGGACGCACCCGGAGCCGCTGCCCGTTGTGACTGCGGCGCCGTAACCGCCGGCATTCAAACGGGGCCGCGCGGCCCAGCGGCCAATGGCGGGGCTGCGCGTCAGGCGCGCGCCGGGGAAGGCGTGGCGGGGCGCGCGCGGGCGCGGCGGTCCCGGCAGGCCTTGCGGCAGCATGGAGGGGCGGCTGCCCTACGACGACTTCCCGGTGGTCTTCCTGCCGCCCTACGAGAGCCCGCCCGCCTGGGTGCCGCCGCACGAGGTGAGGCGACGGCGGCCGCGGGAGCCGGGAGGTGACGGGGCGGGGGGGCGGCGGCGGGGAGCGCGGCCCGGCGCGGGGCCGTCTGTCGGGGGCCGCCGCCTGACGGCCGCCGCCTTGCGTTGCAGAGGGTTTATCACCCCGACTACAACAACGAGCTCACCCAGTTCCTGCCCCGAACCATCGTCCTGAAGAAGCCGCCCGGGGCGCAGGTGAGACCCCGCTTCGCCCCCCGCGGGCCCCCTCCGCGGCCCCGCTCTGGTGGGTTAGGATCACGGAATGGCTCGGGTGGGAGACACAGGGTCCAACCTCCCACAGTCAGCAGGGACATCTGCAACCGGAGCCGCAAACGACCTGACCCGGAATGATTCCAAGGCTGGAGCATCTACCAGCTCGGGCCAGTGTCTCACCATCCCCAGTGCAAAAAAATTCCTTCCTTCTGCCGAGTCTGAATCTCCCTCCTTTAGTTTAAACCCATCACCCCACGTCCTGCCACAACAGGCCTTGCTGAAAGGTCTGTCCCCCATCTTTCTTGCAGTCTCCTTTAAGTACTGAAAAGCCACAGGAAGGTCTCCCCAGAGCCTGCAGGCTGAACAACCCCAGCTCTCTGAGCCTGTCCTCACAGGAGGTTCCAGCCCTCCTCATTTTTGTGGCCTCCTCTAGACAGCTGAAACAGCTCCATGTCCTGCTTTAGTGGTGACCTGGCAGTGCTGGGTTAATGGTTGGGCTTGGTGACCTTAAAGGTCTTTTTCAACCAAAACAGTTTTATGGTTCTGTGATTCATGGGCTGAGGATTCCAGAGCTGGACACAGTGCTTCAGATGGTGTTCCTGGTACTTTCCTCATCTAGGAACTTGGTAGGACAGATGGGGTTTTGCTTCTGCTGTGCCAGAGAGGGGACAGAAAGCTTTGTGAGTGAAGCAGAGAAGTGCAGTGTCTTGGGGTGTGGAGCTGCTAAAGGCCAGGAGGTCCTTTGGGTGCTCGAGGTCAGATCACCACAGACAGCAGAAAGGGATTCACTGGTGTTTGCTGCTGCCTGGCTAGAAGCTGCACCACCTTTGCTCCATGTGGAAGAGACATATGAGCAGCAGGAAGGGTTCCAGGGTCAAAGGGAACAACTGCATTTCACTGCTGGTTTCTCCCACAGCTGGGCTTCAACATCCGGGGAGGAAAAGCCTCGCAGCTGGGGATCTTCATCTCCAAGGTGTGTCTGTCCTTCTGCCATTCCCTCCCCGTCTTCTGTCTGTCCCCTTGGGTGTTTCTGAGCCAGCTGGGTGTGCATGGAGACTGTCAGGTGCCTTATATGCATCTCCAGACTCATAGCTGTAATTTGCCACGCAGCAAGCAGCAATCAGAGACAGTCCTGCACCATCTTCTGATCTCCCCAGCCCATGGAGTGTTGCTGGCGCAGTTCCTGCTCCACATCCTCTCCAGGCCCTTTTAGCTGCGCTGGGTGGGGGCTGGGGCAGGCTGCCGTGCCTGGAGTCACTGCTGCTGTCTGTGCTGTCCCCTCCACAGGTGATCCCTGACTCAGATGCACACAGAGCTGGGCTGCAGGAGGGGGACCAGGTGCTCTCAGTGAACGATGTGGACTTCCAGGACATTGAGCACAGCAAGGTGAGGAATCCATGCACACAGCATCTCCTTTCCTTCCAACCTGCAGCACCTCAGCTGGTGCCGAGTTCTCCTTGCCTGTCCTCCAGGCTGGTCAGGTCACTGAGCAACTCCTTCTGCTTTCAGGCAGTGGAGATCCTGAAGACAGCTCGTGAAATCACCATGCGTGTGCGCTACTTCCCCTACAGTAAGTGCCCGCCAGCTCCCGGTCACACAGCAGCGTTTCTCCTCCTGCAGCAGGCTGTGTCCCTGCTGAGTCCACCTCAGCTTAGTGCTCATGAGCCTACAGATCAGAGAAAAACACTGAGCTTCGATTTGGCAATCAGGACAGCAAGGACTGGCTTCAGCTGCCACGTAGGAAAACTTGCAGAGTAGGATTTAGGAACACAGTGCTAAAAGCTGGGGGGGAATTGTTGGGTGGAAATGGGGATTTAAGAGCTGTTTGTCCCTGAACAGCACAGGAATTCTGTCACTAGTGGAGCTGTGCCAGTGGTGGGCACTGTGTGTGGTTTTTATCTCTCCCTAAGAACGTTGAAGTTCTTTAGTGAGGGGAAAAGGATTGCATCAGCTCTTGATTTCTGCACCCACGAAGGTCATAGCTATAAGGGGGGAATAAAGGAGAGGCCAAATCAAGCCCAACAGCAGGGAAATGCTCTTAAAATGGAAACTGACCCTTGTGTGAAGAAAAAAGGAGCAAAACAGGGAGATTTTAACCTAACTTTTGCTCTAGATGCCTCAAAGTAACTTGAAATGAGTGGCTGGGGGGCACGTGTGGTATTTTAAAGCCAGCTGCTGCCCCTGCTGGGTGAGGTGTACACAGAAGATGTTTTCCTTTGCTGTTTTGGCTCATTTCCTGCTGTCACTCCAGCCCTTTCAGCTGTGCCTTCTCTTTCCCTTCCAGACTACCAGAGACAGAAGGAGAGGACTGTTCACTAGTAGGCAACTGTCTCAGTGGCCATCCTGCTAAAACTCTCCACTCCTTTTCCATAACACATGAGATGACACCTCAAGCTTCAGCTTGTCACTGGAGGTACAACTGTCCTGTTGGCTGTGCAGGCATCATCTCTGCTTCCTGCCTGGAGGGGTGCCAGCAGTCTCATTTAGCTGGAAGATGGCTGGGGCTTTAGTGTGTACTCCTCAGACTGGGTCTTGAAACAAGCTGCTGCTGGTGGTGATGATGTGGAAGTGGGTACTGGAGAGCAGCTTCTCCAGCAAGATCTCTGCTTTTCTTCTAGTAGGACTTCTAAAGCAGTACTGTGCTGGTTGTCAGGAGGATGCAGGGCCAAGAAGGTCTGAGCATGCTTGAGCAGAGCACGGCCCTTGTCCTCCAAGAGAACAACCTCTTCACTTCTCTGGTGATGTGACTTTCTTTCCTTCTCCACTGTCCTACCTCTGCTCTACACTGCTTGGGACTCGAGGAACAGGAGTAAAATCCACTCAGATTCAGTGCACTGGTCTGGCCAGGGCATGTTTGTACCTTTTAGCTGCTTAATGACCCCACACTACAGGACTGCAACACTTGGAGCAGGTTTCTGAACACCTGCAGGCACTTGCCCAGGTCCCCTCAGGTGCTTGCAGGGTGAAGGGTTCCACTCACCGAACCTGCTTCCTTCACTTGGCACAGCCCTGTCCCCTCACCACTCCTTTGAGGTAAATTCTTCCCTCTTCTCCCAGGCAGGGGAGGAAGCTGCTGTGCCCTGCATGGGGAGAGCACACACACAAACAGGGTAGTCACCAGCAGATCTGTGGGCAAACTCGTGGCGGTATCACATTGTAACTGGCATCAGGACAGCCCTCGCTCTGGCCTCCTCTGCGGTGTTTGCCACTTGCCTGTAGTACCTGAAGTAATAAAACAAGTACAGCAACCAGGATTCACCTTCTTCCCACTCAGCAAGCCTCTCTGGAGGCTTTGTTACCACACTCAGCATTACTCCCAAGAAATTCCAGGGGAAAAACTGAGATGAGGCTTGGCTCCAGCTGCCTTGGTGCCTGTAGGAGGAAAATGCAGGGTCCATGTGGGGGTGCAGCTCTGCTGTAAGGCTGCTGTTCCCCTTAAGTGTAATGGGACTCAGCCCCTGATCAGCCTGGAGCAAGAGCTGCACTGGATGTTGGGGGTGAGGTGGCTCCTCTACTTGGCACAAGCCAAGGCTTCAGTGGAGTCCCAGCCCCTGCTCACAGCTGTGGCAGGCCATGAGCACTGGCAGCCATTCAAGTGATCTCATGCCTGTTGATGTTGGCTTCCCACAGCTGCTGATGCCTGACATCATGCAGCACATCGTACGTGGTCTCTGCTGTCATGTTGCTCTGGTACTGCTGGCTCAGGACCCCTCCCTGGTGGAGTGCCTGTGGGAGGGGAGGTCCCCTGTGCCCAGCACAGTTGAACACTGCCTTTAGGTCCCTGACACACCTCACACTCATGGGGAAGAAGGGGCTCTGAAGGGTGTGAGAGAAGCTAGGGCCACCAGAGCTCCTTAGTGACCACCACCCCCTGGATCACCCCACTCTGGCCCCATTTAAAGCTCTTCTGGTTCCACTGCCAAAGCCATGCTAAGAATAAGCTCCTGAACCCACTGAGTTCATCTTTCTTCCATCTGGAAGAAGAACCAGGCTCAGTAACCCTCTCCAGCAGCAGGACAGCAAGGGTGTTGGTGAAATAACTTTATTTAGTGTGATACACGGCTGTGGTCGGACAGTCCATACTCAGAGTAATAGTCACACTCAGCTAACAGCTAGAGACAGCAGGGCCAGACACACACTCAATATTATACACATCCATAGAGAAGACAGTGGGAAGTGAACTATTTTCTTTCACTAGTTACCCCCCCATTACCTAGGCTCTCCCCCCTCCCTCCCTCCCCCCCCAGGTCCGTGACTCAGAACAAGACGACAGCAGAGCGGCGCAGGCCTGCCCGTGCGCAGGGGAGGGCAGGGCCTGCCGTGGGGCAGACAGGGGCACAGCGACACACACCAGCGACTCCCACACCACAGGGCTATGTACAGGGCAGGGCAGGGGAGCCCCCGTGGCGCCAGGGGACCGCATCCCGGCTTCCTCCTGCGGCTCACCCGGCGGGGAAGGGACGGGGAACGGCCTCTCGCTCGCTGGGGACGACCAGCCGACCTGGGGACTGCCAGCTCCAGGTCCTGCCTTCCCCTCCCTCCATGGCCTACAGGCTGTGTCATCCTGCTAGAGGTGTCACTAGCCACCAAACGCCCTTGTCCCCACCTGTCACGCTGCGGTCAGTCACTCTCCTGCCTGCTGGCACCCCCCTCTCAGCATGACATAGGCTGGGTGATGAAAAAAAGAATGGTCAATGGCCTGGAGCCATCCAACTGTTGTTCTCCTCACTGTGAGCAAACCTACAGACTTCTGGTTAGGGCAGAGAGATGAAAAGCCCCGGGTGAAAGACTCTGAAAAGCTCCAATAGCCTAATTAGAAAGCAGGGGCAGGAGGAAGAGGATGGATTTCCCACCCTCCAAAGTGGAGAAGAGACACCAAAATTCACTCCAGCAGCATAGAATCCCCTAGCCAGGTGTGATGAAGAATCCTGCTGCTGCTGAGCTCAGCTTTGGCAATGCTGCATCTTAAAATTACCCCAGAAGTGAAGAGGCTACTAGCCCCTTCCCTCAGAAGTCATCTACAGAGGCAGAAGCAGCTACATACAATGTCATCAAGCAGCACCCTAGGCATGAAAGAACAGCTGTCAGTGGCCTTCCACATCTGCTGCAGCTCTCCTGCTCCTGACTGATGTGATGAACAGGAGAACAGAGACTAGAAAAGGAGCCTGAGCAGCTCCTGTGACCCCCAGGGCAAGTATTACCCCTGCAGCAATGGATTCCAGGTTACTGTTTGCTTATGCCATTGCCAGGCAGGACCCAGGTCTCTGCAAACCACCCCGAGGGTCTCTCCCCACCCAGCCTCACGCTGCAAAGCCTCTGCACCCTCCTGCTTCCCCACATCTCACAGCCAACACTCGCTGAGCTCCAGTGTCCTCTGGACAGGAAGATACTCCAGCCAAGGAGTGCAGCCTGTGGTGTGTCTCTGCCACACAGATGGGAGCAAGAAGGCCAAAGCTATCCCAGTCTGGGGGTTTCTGGCACTGTGTATAACACCAGGGGCAAAACTCAGAAGTCATGAGCAAGAGTTGGCCACAGAAAGGAGAAACCAAGGAGCTAATGTTGTGTGTGCCCTGCAAGAAGCAAAAGCCTAGAACCAGAGAACCTGTGTTGTCCAAAAAGGCAAGGCCAAGTCAAACTGACTGGTTTGAGAGGAGCAGCCTTTCCACAGAGGAAGTGGGGATGCAGGACAAAGACAGGGCTGGAGTGGACGGGGAGCTAGTTACGATGCCAGGCAGTAAGGAAGGTGGAAAGCCCACCCCCCCCACAAGCTTTTATTTTTGTCTTCCCTACCTTGGTGGCTTTTCCATTGCATTCACAAGATACATCTGAGGCTCAATGTGGGGAAGAGGAGGAGAGGAGGAGAGGAAGAGAGAGAAGAGTGTAAAGGGCACCACGGTGCCAAAGTGCAACAACATAAAAAAGTAAAGGGAAAGACAGGACACTCATTCTGCACTCGGGGCTCATACCATGCAGTAAGAGGGGCGGCCGGGGCTGCTCCCCACCAGTAAACAGGGAGTTCACTTGCTTAGTAGACTGGTTTCAGCCCACAGAGTAGGGTTGCCTAGCCAATGAGCAGTGATGTTCTTCAGTGAGGGCGGCCGGCCGGGGAAGGCGCTGCTAGGGAAGGCGCCCGTTAGCAGGAGCACCCGCTCTCCGTGACTGGCTGCTCAGGAGGCTTCTCTAGTTTGATGTCAATCACTGCAACAGACAGGTTAAGGAAAGCACAGAAGTCCCACAATCCCAGCAGGGTGTGGGGGCTGGAAGGCACTTCTGGGGGATCAGCTAGTGTAGCACCCGCTGCTAAAAGCAGGGTCACCCACAGCAGGTTGCCCACGGTCACGATGTCCAGATGGGCTTGGGATCTCTCCAGAGAAGGAGACTTCACAACCTCTCTGGGCAGCCTGCTCCTGGGCTCCAGCACCCTCACAGGAAAGAGGTTTTATCTTATCTCCAGATAGAACCTCTTGGGTTCCAGTTATCTTGTCCTGTCGCTGGGAACCACTGAAAAGAGTCTGACCACAGCCTCTTGCTCCTCACCCTGTAGCTATTTATCAGCGCTAAGCAGATCCCCTCTCAGTTTGCTCTTCTCCAGGCTCAACAGCACCAGGGCTCTCAGCCTTTCCTCCTCACAGAGAAGCTCCAGTCCCCTCAGCATCTTTGTAGCTTCCACTGGACTCTCTCCAGTAGTTCCACATCTCCCTTGAACCAGGGTGCCCAGAACTGGACCCACTACTCCAAATGTGGCTTCACTCAGCTCAAGGGAAAACAGGGAAACAAAGAAGGAAAGAACAGAGAAAGGGGTCAGTAGTTGAAAAGGTTGTTGGCTGTCCCTCTCCTTGGTGTTTTAGCGGAGCAGAGCACATCCTGCCTGAACAGGATTAATCACAAAACCAGTGGACTCAGTACAACAAAAGCACTTAGGAGACAGAAGCCAGCTGGACAGGTCTGCACACCAGCCAGCCCTCTGCAAAGAGGGATTTTAAGTCCATGGAGATTTTACCCTCAGCTGAAGTGGCAAAAGCAGAACTTGCACTTGCTGTTACAAAGCAGTTGTGTGCATTTATATGCAGACCACAAGCAGGATCCTCAATTTACCCCAGAGGTAGAATCATAGAAAGGTTTGGGTTGGAAGGGACCTCTAAAGATCATCCAGCCTAACCCACTCCATCTGCAGTCAGCAGGGGCATCCTCCACTAGATCAGGCTGCCCCAGCCCTCTCGAGCCTCAGCTTGAATATCCCCAGGGATGGGGCCCAACCACCTGCCTGGGCAACCTGTTCAGGTGTTCCTCCACCCCCATGGTAAAGAACCAGGCACCACTCTACCCCCAACAAGGCCCCAGAGTGTCAGTGAGCCCAGCCACATTCCAAGAGGACAGGAGGAGCTACTGCCAGGAAAGCAAGGATACTGTCTTCTTTGCTCTTCTCTGGTGTGCTGTCCATCCCAGGCAAGGCAGCAGCCACACGACGGAAAAGCTGCAAAGAGCAAGAGAGAGCTGAAGGCTTGGCAGGAGGACAGCCAAGAGCTGTTAAGAAAGACTCTGTTTACAGCAGATTACAGTGTCTGAGCTGTACAAACTCATCATGGGGGTACTTCAGCAAGCAAAGCAGTGGCCAACAAATGCCACCAGAAGGATACCTAAGAAACTGTAGAGGTTTTATGACATTCATTCAATGCCTACAACACTCATTGATTTTACCTGTTTCTACTCAAACTGAACACAAAATTACTAACAGTTCCTCAAGGACAATCCCCTCCTGCACTCCAATTACCACCAAGTGGTCATCCACCACTTCCAGCCTCAACTGCTTTTGCATGCAGCAATGTTGCAGTGCACAATTCAGGACTCACAGAATCAGAACTGTCAGGGCTGGAAGGGACCTCAAGGCTCAGCCAGTTCCAACCCTCCTGCCATGGGCAGGGACACCTCACACTGCAGCAGGTTGCTCACAGCCACATCCAGCCTGGCTGCAAACACCTCCAGGGATGAGGCTTCCACCACCTCCCTGGGCAACCTGTGCCAGGCTCTCACCACCCTCATGGGGAACAACTTCTTCCTGACGTCTAATCTAAATCTCCTCTAGCTTGGATCCATTCTCCCTGTCCTATCACTACCCAACACCCTAAAAAGGGACATTTCACAGGTTGGCACTGAACAATGCAAGTACACATCTGATGGCACATGACCCCCAAACAAGAGGTGTGGCTCTCCTGCCAGTAGAAGAGAAGCTGGATCTACCTGTTTCACGTTGTAGCCAGTCTTGGCACTGGTCTCAATAAACATCACGTTCAGCTCTTTGGCTCTCTGCTCACCTTCTTCTGTAGTGATTTGCCTGGACAAAGATGCAAACAAAAACAGGAGAAAGAAAGAACAGATAGGAAGAGTTAGAGATGTCTGTGAGGCTCTTCATCAGCCTTTATGAGTGTCCACAATGAGACCTCAGGACCTCTCAGTCTTTAAGACCCCCAGGTCCCCCAGCTAAGAACGCAACCACCTCAGGTGGAATGCTTGGATTTAGGACTGTTAGGAGCAGATGACTAGCAGAGGAGAAAAGTTTGCACAGCACCTTTGAGCCTCTTTCACAGCATCCTCAAGGGAGGGAAGAATAATCCTGGCTCAAAAACCAATACAAAAAGCAAAACTCTCCCATAAGTCCACAGCAGGGACCTCTGAGGTTACAGATTCAGAGAGGTTCCAGCAGCCAAGTGCAGCACAACAACCAATTGTCAGGCTGCTGCTGGCAAGCAGATCTATCCCTGATCAATACCCTGTACACAATTGTTTCACACTATATCCTGCTTTAGGACTGGTTTCTATATATCACACTCAGTTCTCAGGCCTTTCTTTCACCCTCCTCTCTAGACACCTGTCTACAGCAACAAGAACAAATCACAGGAAAAGAAAAACCAAACAAAAGGAGAGAGTCCAAAACTGATAAAAAGAAAGCTGCAGGAACTGAACTGACATGAGCAGAAAAAGGCTTCACAGACTGCACCAGATCCAAATGGAGCTATTTTTAGTGCAGCTTTCTGGCCTCAGACCTTAACTTGCATCATCACTTGGTTTTTAGGGTAGGATGAACAGCTTCCAAAAGCTGCATTCTCTTCTGAAAGCTGTGCCCAAGCTCAGGCTGATGCTGTGGCTTTGTCCAACCTGAAAAGCCTCAGTGTTTGACACAGATCTAACTTCCTTTTGAAGACAGGCAAGGGAGCTTCTTTTCCTGAAAGCTGGATATTGGCCATAAATCCAGATCCCAGCCTGGACCAGCACTGCTGTCACATTAACCTTTAAGCTATGAATTCCCATTCCATGAGCTTCAGCTGCAGCTGTTCCAATCAGATTTGTGGTAGTTGTAATCCTTATGGCAGTGCTTGGCCAATTGTCCTGCAGGCACACTCCACTTATGTACTAGCAGGAAATAATCCAAGGCTAAAATGATCCCATTGGGGTTTCCAATTCCACCTGAAATTGGATTTTCATCTAAATTAGAAAGCTTCAACTCTAAATGCCAGGTTATGCAGTCAGGGAGCTGCAGTTATTTCTAGCTCCCCAGAGGAACTAAGAGGTAGTAAGCAGTCAGCATCCAGAGCTGGTGCACCATGGGTCTTGCTCTGCTGCTTTTGCATGGCTGATTTCAGAAGCCAGACTGATCTCATGGTCCTGCCACCTGGAATTCTCAACCCAAATCACCTACCCACAGCTTTATTGTGTTTCTGAAGCCCTGAGCACCAAGTTTTGCCAATATTTCCACATTTAGAATGGCCTCCTACTGGAAGTGGGAGAAGCCCCCAGAGCTGTCAAGGCTAAAAGTGGGCTGCGTGGGGGACACAGAAGATGTGTCTGTAAGAGCCATCAGTACAAAACCCACAGAGCAGCCTGACTTCATCTCTTCCCCCACTGACTCAAACCACTTGCTGTTATTAGAGCTCTCTCTCCTCTTCCTGCTGGGCACAGCAAACTAACAACTAACAGCATGGCTTGCCCAGGACACAGGGCAGAGAGCATCTCCTGAGAGGAGTTTGTGCAGCCAGGGGTGCTGGGTATTGCCTCACACCAGCATTTGGACAACACCAAAACCACAGGGAGACAAAAACCCCAAACACATCACAGCATGTTCTGAAGTGATGTGGACACTGCAGGAGTGAGGAAAGCAAGGTTAAGAGTTCAGAATGTGACAGCATCCAGCAAGGAAACATCAGGTCCCTATTAGCTCTACCATGCCAAGAAACACACTAAACAGATGCTAGTGCAAGACTTTTCTGAGGAAACATTAATGTTGCACCTGAAAGGCTTTTCATGCTGCTAGTGTTTTTGATCAGATGTGTCTCCTGAACAGCCAGAGGGCAAGGGGCTGGTTTTGTAAAGCCTCATTTTGCCATGAGATCCCAGTGTTTCCCAGCTCCACCTTCCTGAGTTCCTTTCTTTTAAACCAGATACAAATTCCTCAGCACTGCAGTATTTCCTCTCTCCTCTGACATACAAAGCACCCATTTTAGAGCACCTGCTGTATGTGAAGGTGTTTCAGTTTAAAGGACTGTAAGGAACTGCCTGCTTTACTTCATCTTCCCTTTGCCAACTCCTGTGAACACAAACTGTTAAAATAAAAACCCTTCTGTGCCTGATGCCTTCCTAAAGAAGGAGAATCTCTGCATTACAGAATGGCTTAGGTTGGAAGGGACCTTGGACATCATCTACTCCACCTCCCCACCAAGGGCAGGGATGCCTCTCAACCACACTCAGCCGCTCAAGGCCTTCAACACCCCCAGGGAGGAGGCATCCACAGCCTCCCTGGGCAGCCTGTTCCAGTCTCACCACCCTCAGACTGAAGAACTTCTTCCTAAGCTCCAGTCTAAACCAACTCTTCCTCAGCTTCAAACCATTCCCCCTTGTCCTGTCTCTGGAAACCCTTAGGAAAAGTCCCACTCCAACCTTCCTGTAGGATCCCTTCAGGCACTGCAAGGCAGCTCTAAGGTACCCCCAGAGTCTTGTCATCCCCAGACTGAGCAACCCCCTACCCTCGCAGCAGAGGTGTTCCAGGCCTCAGATCATCTTTGTGGCTCTCCTCTGGACTTGCTCCTACAGTTCTGTGTCCTCCTTGTGATGGAAACGTTCAGCAAAACAAGGAGTAATGGTTTCAAACCAAAAGAAGGAACTTGAGACTAGACAGAAGGATTTCTTTTCTTTTTTCACCGAGTGTGGTGAGATGCTAGCCCAGGCTGCCCAGGGAGGTGGGAGGTGCTCCATCCCTGGAACCATTCCAGGCCAAGGCAGTACAGAACAGGTTCTGAGCAACCTGTTCCAGTTGAAGATGTCCCTGCTGACTGCAGGGGGGTTGGAGCAGATGACCTTTAAAGGTCGCTTCCCGCCCAAACCATTCTGTGATTTGATGACATAAAGTTATGCTCAGAGGGAAAGCTTTGAGATTCTGGTAACAAGAAGATATTTTACTATGGCCTTACAGGGTTGCACAAGCAGAAAGAGATTTGAATAGGATTAATGAAAAAAGACAGACTTGTTTGCTTTGGCAAGGCAGCTTTGTGGCTTTATCTCACCATGAAAAGAGAAGTCAAACAAAACAGACTGTTGAGAAACATGATATGGAGATACTCAAGAATCTCTATGCTTAAGTATCAATACTGATGGGATTTGTTTAAGTGGATTTGTTTTAACCAAAACCAGAATCATAGAAACCTGTTGGTTGGAATGGAATGGAATAAACCAGATTGGAAAAGACCTTTGAGATCATTGAATGGGGGTTGGTCTCTTCTCCTAGGCAAGCAGCACCAGAACAAGAGGACACAGTCTCAAACTGTGCCAGGGGAAGTTTAGGCTTGATCTTAGAAAGAAGTTCTTGACAGAAAGAGAGATTGCCCCAGGAATGGGCTGCCCAGGGAGGTGGTGGGGTCGATGTCCCAGGAATGGAGGAGTGCCTGGATGAGGCACTTAGTGCCATGGTCTGGTTGATTAGTTAGGGTTGGGTGATTGGTTGGACTTGGTGATCTTGGAGGTCTCTTCCAACCTGGTTGATTCTGTGTAACCTATCACCCAACACCATCTAAGCAACTAAACCATGGCACCAAGTGCCTCATCCAGTCTCTTCCTAAACACCTCCAGGGATGGTGACTCCACAATCTCCTGGGCAGCACACTCCAGTGGCCAATCTCTCTTTCTGTGAAGAACTCCTTCCTAACATCCAGCCTAAACCTCCCTGGTGCAGCTGGAGACTGTGTCCTCTTGTTCTGGTGCTGGTTGCCTGGGAGAAGAGACCAACCCCCACCTGGCTACAACCTCCCTTCAGGTAGCTGCAGACAGCAATAAGGTCTCCTCTGAGCCTCAGAGTCCATTAAGATCATCAAGTCCAACTGTTAACCCAGCACTACCAGGTCACCACTAAACCACATACAATCATAGAATTATTAGGGTTGGAAGGGACCTCAAGGCTCAGCCAGTTCCACCCCCCCTGCCATGGGCAGGGACCCCTCACAGTAGATCAGGCTGCCCAGAGCCACATCCAGCCTGGACAGCAAAAGGGAATAACTCTGCACATGCTGAAACCATAACTCTCCATTTCATGAGCATCTCATTGACGCTTTGTTTAAAACTCAACCACTGTTTTGCAGCCTAGCTGGCCAGTTCCTTGCTTCTGCTGCCCAGGGCAGTGCTGGTGGCAGCTCCCCTGCCTCACCTCTTGTCGGCCAGGTCGGTTTTGTTCCCCACCAACATGATGATGACATCGCTTCCTCGCTCTGTCCGCACGTCATCAATCCACTTGGAGGTTTGCTGGAAGGAATTCAAGTCTGTAGGCAAGAATCACATGGGTTTGGTGAGGATAAAAGTTCACTTCAGAGAGGGAGACCACTATGCCTGAGCTTGGGTGCTTCTCCACATCTCCCCACGCCACACAGAAACCAACCATAAACCGTTCTCCGCTCAGACAGAAAAACAGAGCAGGGGGGGAAAGAAGTTTCTCATGTTAATCATCTTCTTGCAGAACTTCTGGTGGTCACCTCTTAGTCCTGCTTACATGCAGTACTTCAAAGAATGAGAGAGCAAAGCATCACTCACTTGTAATGTCATAGACTACCACGGCGATGGTGGAGTCCCGGATGTAGCTGGGAATGAGACTGCGGAACCGCTCCTGGCCTGCTGTGTCCCAGAGCTGCAGCCGAACCTGCTGGTACCAGGCCAGGGAGAGCAGAGAGAGAGAGACAGCAAGGGAGAAGAGAGAGGGGGAAACTGTCCTTTAGAGAAAGGCCATGTCTAGAGTCAAGTCTATGCAGCTCACTCTTGAGAAGCTGGGGTTGACCTTGTAACCTTGCCCCAAATATCCAACACCACAGAAAGGGCTTTTCTGACTCTGTCTGCAGGTAATGGGCTCCAATTACCTCCTCTGCTTGCCTACACATTCTGCTCTTCCCCAGGAGCTCCAGGTTACAGCTGCTGCCTCACAGCTGACACTGTCAAGCTGGTCTTACTGGTCTGCCCAGCACTGCTTGTGGGACCTCCATAGAACTCCTGACCTACAGCATCTCAGATCAAAAGCTTTGGGGCAATTCCCACGTGAGATACATGCAAATTCCTTCAGCCCAGACACCAGGCAGTAAACCAGCATCCATTCTCCAGCACCAGGTATCCAGGAGATGGCAATGGGGATTTTCATGGAAGATTAAAGCCATCAATAATTTCAGTTCCAGCAGAAATAAAAGCAAATTACACACTGCAGGCTTCAGGATTCAAAGAGCACTGGGTTCTCCCTCTTGGGTAAGTGTAAGAAATAAGCACAAATGGTAGGAGAGGTGCAGCTTGCTCTCCAGAACTATGCCCAAACAAACTTCCCCCACTATTATCTGACAGCTCCCAGGTCTGGGACCTGCCTGTTTGAAACAGAGATGGTCAAAGCATGCCCAAGTAGCACAGTGAATGCTAAATAAATGCTTTTCCCAAGCAGGAGCCACATCATTTTCTTCCAAGTCATTACCCCTCACAGCCAGCTGCCAGGAAACAAGATTGCTGGTGGCGTTCTCAACAGGCACAAGAGTTTCACAAGAGGGCAGCTACTGGTTCCCAGCTTAATTATGGGACCTGGTTAGATGTGCTGCCTTGTTCAGCAGTGAGGAAGAGCAGCTGGCTATGCCCACCACAGTGGTTAATAAGGCAGCCTGCAGGAGGCTAGCTGTCATGGAGAAAAGAGTTGCAGAAGGAGAAGAGTTTCAGAATTGCTTGTTTAGAAGAGGAAAAAAAAAGCTGGACAGAGTACCTGGCTGCTAAGTGTCTTGCTGCAACATCATACATACATCAGGGTGTGTCAGCCTGATGCTCTGGGGTTTATGGAAGGTTAGGGCTTACAGTTAAAGCAATTAGCTCATGCTTCACTTCAGAGGCAGCCTTCACTACAGCAGCAAAAGTCAGGGCTCTTCATTACCCCAGGAAACTGAGGGGGACAAACTCCAAGCCCCTGGACAATACTGCAGCAATGCTGGAAGATCAGATTGATGATGGCAGCTTCTGGACTCCACACAGTTTCCAAGGCACTGCTGCTACACCAGACCTCTTGACCCTGGAAGTTTACTGAGGTGGTGACTTAAACACTCCAGTCAAAGGAAGTAGCACAGCACTGAGGAAGAAGAACTGAGTCCTGTAATCCTCTAGTGAAGGGTACTACTGCTGGGGGAAAGCCTTCAGCTGGTGTGCAGCCACCATGTGCAGTACTTCTGTGGCTCCTCACTTTTAAGTCAAAGTGTCTGCACCCACTTTGGAGAAGATAAAATACCAGTAATCCACTCAAACACAACGGGGTGCTGATGACCCTTCTGGTCTGGAAAGGGGAAGGTCCTCAACCATGAATTTTACCCAGCCTGTTAGGAACAAGGGAATTTGCACAGAAAGAGGCCTGAGCTGCAGTAGGGACTCAGCACAGATCTCTCCACTTGCATTTCCAGGTGCCCAGCAGATTAACAACAAGCAATTTCTCCTGTCCTTCTCAGTTCCCCACAGACTAGGTAACAGCTTTGCTCTATTAGTTAAGAGTATCTTGGCTGGTACTTCAGCATATCCTTTGGGACTGTCCCTATTTCATGCCACTATCACCAGCATCAACTTACAGCAGGCTATCTGACTTTCCCAAATGCAGCTGCCACTAAAGACAATGCAAATAAGTAGCTGTTCAGAGTGGTGAAAGGAAACCTGTGCTCACCACCATCATGCCCTCAGAGCACGTTCCTGCAGTAACACAAGGAAACTAAAAGCCACTCAGTCACTCAGGGCAGAGCAATAACAAGGAAACATGACACTACCTGAAAAGATCAGACTGTTACCAAGGCATGGTGAGATCAGCTATCACCAAACTAAATTTGACATGTCTGGAAGCTGATGAGAACAACCTAGGCTGGCAAGATTCTTCCACCTGCCTGGATAAACAGCATCCTGTAGCTGTCACAACAGTGGGGAGAAGTGATGCCAAACTGCAGCCTGACATGCTGGGAATGAATGCATCTAAGGGAGGCAGTGTAAATCATCACATGCACACTTCATCACACCTCATCCCCACAGAGATGGCTTCAGCTTCTCATCAATTTGCCCCAAAACAGAAATCCTCCCAGAGTTAACTACTTAAGCTGCAGGACTGGGAGAAAGCTCATGGAATGATCTGCCCTCAATATGTAAGACAAACTGCAACAGAAGCCTATTAGTTATTGAACACTTCAGTTAGAGGCAGCAAAACAGATCCCTGGTCCTTAAAGCCTCACTATAGTCTTGAATTTGTGACAGAATAAAGGTGGCCCAGAAGTTTTGCACCTGAGCTATATGCTTCACTTACACCTTGTCTGCCTGCTGTTGGCTCACTGGGGTACATCCTGCCTAGGCATTTATGCTGGTACTGCAGCCTAACTGAAGGAGTCAGACCAAGTGGAATCAATAGCAAGGAGCTACAATGAAGTAGTTGTGCTCATGTCTTTAGAGCTTAGACTAAAACAATCATGCTGAGGGTTATACTTTCCCTCTAAGCTGGTTTGTTCCTCAGAAATGATGGCAATTCCACCTCATCTCTTTCCAAAGCTCTCTTGTGACTCCTATCAATCACCAGCTCTCAGCTCCCTTGAGATGAGAGTCTTGGATCCTCCTAAGTGGCTACAAAGCTTAGATGTGAATGGATGTTGTACTGTTTTTTACCTGCTCTGACAGCGTTCCTTTGCTTTGCCATCTGAAGTTGGAACTTTTATTACCTCCCTAGTTATCCAAAAAGGAAGAAGAAAAAGAAATGCTGAGCTTTAAAATCAACACCAAACCCAGAGAAAGCTTTCCAAAGGCTCCCAATCACCCTTCATGCCACTCAGCACAAACACAAGAGAAGACACAATCCCTACCCACCTACCTGCTAGTCCTCTATGCATCACTTCCATCCTTTGAGCTTGAAGCAGAGCAGAGTTTTCCAGTTCCCCAGTTCTGAGTTATGGGATGGAGTTGCCACTACTGATGGGGATGGTACTCAGCTATGTCTCCTCAGCCCATGAAACACCTGCAGCCCTGGGGCCAACCATCTAGCTTAGCTCCTTTTAGATACTGCCACCACTTCCAACACACAAAGGGCACATGGTAAAAGCAAGGTCCCTGCAGGCACTGGGGCTCAATACCTACTTGTAATGTCAAAGACAATGACAGCCACAGCAGAGTCACGGATGTAGCTGGGAATGAGGCTGCGGAACCTCTCCTGGCCGGCTGTGTCCCACAGCTGCAGCCTGATCTGGGAAACGGAAAAGTGCAGGGGAAGAGGGAAGGGGGGAGAGAGCAGGGAAATGGAAAACAAAAACCAAAACTCAAGTGAAACAGAAATGAAAACAAACAAACCAAAGAAACCACAAACCAAAACCGAAAACTGCAAGGCAAACAATGCGACAGAAGGAAAGGTAAAATGGAACAGAAACGTGAAAAGAGCCAAGGACGCTTCACACTCTCACAGCAACCCCAGCCTGGCGTGCCTGGGAAACTGCCCCCCCTCCACAGACCCATCAGGAGCTCACACACACCAACATGCTCTTCCATTTAACCACATAAACCCGAGATATCTCTACAAACGACTTCCTCACACCATCTGCTAAGGAGGGAAATGAGCATACCCACCTCGGCGCACCCTGCTGTGCAGGCTCTCTTGCTCTACCAGCCACACAGGCAGGCTGCAGCCCACAGCTGGGCCCCCTACCAACAAACCCTCTGGAAAGCCTGGTGTGGTGAAACATGGTAGTGGGGTACAAGCCAGAGCAGCAAACCCCTCCTAGACTGGCTTATCTTGTGCTCAAAACCAAGAAGCCTGGGATGATCTGGAGATCACTCCCCAGTCTTTCAGCAGGCTGTGGCTGTGACAGGGAGCTGGCAGCCTGGCAGTGGGCAGGGTAAGGATGGGGCTTCTTATGGCCCCAGTTCACTTAATGCCACAGGTCCTAATGCACTACAAACAGCACACTTAGCAGTTGCTCTCTGTGGGAGGCTACTGAGTGCTTTTGAAGAACCAAACCCCACCTGTATTTGCCCCTCCCATGCCTCATTCAGAGCTGAATGATCCAGAATGATCAGGATGTATTGTCTGGACATATTAAGGACACAGCAGATACACCAAAGCATCACTGCAGTTAGAGGCTCAGCATTCCTCATTTCAAGCCCAGCAGTCAAAGCATACTGCAAAATACAGCACCAGCCTTATCTGAGAAATGATCTCAAAGTCTGAATATTCCTGCCTGGTGTGCTTGCACCTCTCCCTCCTCTTATCTGCACTCAACACTGCTCTGTTATTTAAACAGGCTTTACAGGCTCTGTGTGCCACCTACACAATCAGGAGCCTCAACAGCCTATCTGACACCACAAAGAAAAGGGCATTTCTGGATGGTGGGCAGGCAGATGAATGACATCCTGACCTACACAGCCACAAGAAATCAAGAGTAGACTCCTGAAAACAACCCACAGGCACTCCAACTCATCTTGACACCTTTTGCTTCTTCACAGAATCCCAGCATGGTGGGGACTGGAAGAGCCCCCTGCCAAAGCAGGATCACCCACAGCAAGCTGCCCAGGATCACAATGTCCAGGCAGGTTTGGAATCTGTCCTGAGAAGCAGACTCCACAACCTCTCTGAGCCACCTTCCCCAGGGCTCCTGTACCCTCACAGGAAAAGCTTTCCTCGTGTTCAGATGGAAACTCTTAGGTTCCAGTTTGTGTCCACTGCCCCTTGTCCTGTGGCTGGGCACCAATGAAGAGTCTGGCCCCATTCTCTTGACCCCCCCTCTTTAGCTATTGATCAGCACTGAGGAGCTCTCCTCTCAGTCTGCTCTCCTCCAGGCTAAACAGCCCCAGGTCTCTCAACCTTTCCACATTAGAGAGACATTCCAGTCCCCTCAGCATCTTTGTAGCCTCCATCGGACCATCCTTCTGCCACTGCCAGTACCACTGAAGAATGGTAGCCAGGTAGCTTCCCCCAAACAAAGATTAAGCAAGGTCCTTTCTAACAGTAAACCTTGGCAAGATGGCAAAGCAGCACTCAGCAAACTCAGCACATACTGGGCTGAGACTTCTTCAAGAGCAACAGACAGAAGCAGCACAAAGGGCTTCCACTGCCCCTTTCCTCCCCCAAACCAGTTTCATACTTCTCAGCCAGCAGTAAAACCAGCAAAAAGGCAAGAAAGAGCAAAGCATGAACTAATGACAAGACAAATACTGGAAGACAGGAGAGGAATGAGAGGGAGCTTTATATGCAGAAAGGAATCTCATGCCAGCTAACTCCAAAATAGCTTTATTATTTATTAACAGCATGTCAGAACTGTGCCACAAAAGAAGCCTTGCTGTGAGGAGGAGCTATGTCACCACTGGTAACCGTGACTGACCTCAAGACTTGGATCTGCCTGAGGTCTGCCTGCTCAGACCCACTTCCTCTGCTCCAAATTCTGGGAGCAAACTACACCCAAGCTGCATATTACAGAGCCCATTCCCTGGGATATGGATGCTAGCTCCACAAAACATTCTGCCTTCCTCAACAGGAGAGTGGGGCAGGGGTTTGATTCTAGACAGGCCTGGGAGGCTGCTGGGGGGTCTCAGCAGGCCCGGCAGCTGCCAGGCTCTGTCTCCCAGGGCCGCCTCACTCACCGTGCGATCCTCCAGATACATTGTTTTTGACAGGAAATCAATCCCGATGGTCGCCTGCAAAGAAGGAAAATGTCGGTAAGTGCCGCCTGCCTCTCAGCCTCTGCAAGTCAGAGCTTCCCATGCAAGCCCTCAGAAGCCTTCACTAACTTAGCATAACACTGCTGAAGTCCTTTGCCTTCAATAGGGTGGATACAAAGACAGCGATCTGGTTATCTGCAGCATCTTGCCTTGGCGGCAACACCTCACCACACCGAGCATCTCCAAGCCTCGATTTTAGCTGCAGACATTCACAGATCTTAACACATATCACATCTGAACTGGCAGCTCCTTCTGGTCTGCCACCACTCGGTCTGGCACGAGTTATCCTGTCAGAAAGAGCTCGACTGCAGAGCAAAGCACATGGAGAGATGTTGGGTGGCTGAGCTGAAAGCTAAAGAGCTGTGTTTATTCAGGGCTTTGCACTGCAGAACGTGCTTCCTTCACAATGACATTCAGAAGCTCCATTTCCCAGGCAGCTCTTTCTGTGAGCCTCCTTCCACTCACATTCCTATTGCTGTACAGCAATTCTGGCACAAAGACATCTAATTTACTACAGCAGATGTGCTCCCAGGCATTTAAATCAAGCAGACGTCCTAGCCCATCATAACCCCAGGAAACAGGGTACTGATGGAGCAGCTCTCAGTGTTTTATACCTCCAGTCTTAAACAGAGGCAGCATAACCTGCTCTGGAAGGTCTCCATCAGAATGGGAACCAGAAGAGCTCACGGCAAACAGTGAGTATTTATTTCTGGGATTCCTATTTTCTGCAGCTGGCACAGTTTATGACAACTGCAATGAGCAGATAAATCTGGGAGAGCACCTCACCAAAGCCAGGAAATGAAACACAGGGAGGAAGAAATGAAGAAGGGAGGAAGAAATGAAGAAGGGAGGAAGAAATGAAGAAGGGAGGAAGAAATGAAGAAGGGAGGAAGAAATGAAGAAGGGAGGAAGAAATGAAGAAGGGAGGAAGAAATGAAGAAGGGAGGAAGAAATGAAGAAGGGAGGAAGAAATGAAGAAGGGAGGAAGAAATGAAGAAGGGAGGAAGAAATGAAGAAGGGAGGAAGAAATGAAGAAGGGAGGAAGAAATGAAGAAGGGAGGAAGAAATGAAGAAGGGAGGAAGAAATGAAGAAGGGAGGAAGAAATGAAGAAGGGAGGAAGAAATGAAGAAGGGAGGAAGAAATGAAGAAGGGAGGAAGAAATGAAGAAGGGAGGAAGAAATGAAGAAGGGAGGAAGAAATGAAGAAGGGAGGAAGAAATGAAGAAGGGAGGAAGAAATGAAGAAGGGAGGAAGAAATGAAGAAGGGAGGAAGAAATGAAGAAGGGAGGAAGAAATGAAGAAGGGAGGAAGAAATGAAGAAGGGAGGAAGAAATGAAGAAGGGAGGAAGAAATGAAGAAGGGAGGAAGAAATGAAGAAGGGAGGAAGAAATGAAGAAGGGAGGAAGAAATGAAGAAGGGAGGAAGAAATGAAGAAGGGAGGAAGAAATGAAGAAGGGAGGAAGAAATGAAGAAGGGAGGAAGAAATGAAGAAGGGAGGAAGAAATGAAGAAGGGAGGAAGAAATGAAGAAGGGAGGAAGAAATGAAGAAGGGAGGAAGAAATGAAGAAGGGAGGAAGAAGAAATGAACTCATAAACTGGCAGAAGTCTGTTCATCTCAGCAGGTCAAAAATTCAAGATGATGAAAACTTGGTCCTCAAATTAGGAAGACTCTGATGCATGTGACAAGCAAACGATCTGCTCTTCCTTTGCCAACTTCAAATGACCCCAGTCCTTACCAGTAGCTTCTTCTAGCCAGAATGACAAGACAATTCTCCAGTCCCATTTGATTTAAAGGTATTTGGTGTCCTCTGAAATATCACTAAGTGCTTTTGACACAGCTGACTCTTCCTGAAATCCCCCAGGTCTCTTGCACACCTCCAGCCTCTTCATCCCTACCCTACTCTTGCCCTGCTCAGACTTCCTGCATTTTTCAATATATATATCAATAATATCAATAGCCTTTTAGAATTACTCATTTTGTTAACTGAAAAAAAAAGGAGAGCATTTATCCTGCAGATGTAGCTATACAGCTCAGACTCAACTATTTGTACCTAAATTAAACACTAGAGAGCAAAACCCACCATGTGTGTTCACATCTCATCCCTTCTCTGCTCCCTCTCTTTCCATACCCACCAGCAGGTGCCCTGAGCACCACCTTCTCCATCAACCAACTTGAGACAGCACTGTGTCTCCCTGCTTTCCTCAAAGCTTCTCACACATCCAGGCAGGATCTGAACCCTGCTGCTTTACTCCACACTGTTTCCTGACATCATGCTGGATGCCTGGCCTTGATCACAGAGCTTCATCTCTACTTCAAGGCAGGTTACAAGCTTACAAATAATATTTAACTGGTGTCTCGTGGAGAGATGTGCTTGGCCCTCAGAGCTCTCACAGCAATAAATATTAATAGCAGGGAATAGATTTACTCATATATATATACATATATAAAATAAAACAAGACTCCCACATACCTGGTAAGTATTGTCAAAACTGTCATACATAAATCTGGTGATCAGAGATGTCTTCCCAACTACAAAAGAAAAGAAAAATTACTTTCAAGCAGCAGTGGGGGGAGAAAAAAAAAAAGGCACTGCTTTGGGAGTGGCAGGCTGAGAGAGAGCATCAGCATGGAACTGCCAGACTCAGGCTCTTCCCCAGCTACATTCTCCTCTGAAATCATCAGTGATGAAATTCATTCATAAAAACAAGGCTGATGGACTTCAGTAGGTCAAAACCCAATCATGGCAAAAAATGTGGTCCTCAAAGGGGGAAGGCTATGAGGCACAGGATAAAGAATTGGTCTCTTCAAACAAAGCCAGGTTGCATGGGGCCTTGAGCAACCTGATCCCACTGAAGACGTCCCTGCTCATGGCAGGGGGCTTGGAACTAGATGATCTTTAAGGTTCTTTCCAACTCAAACCATTCTGTGAGTCTATGAAACAACAAACCTGCTCCTTAATCATGTTGATTAGGTGGTGTTGGATGATAGGTTGGACACGATGATCTTGAAGGTCTCTTCCAACCTGGTCTGGTCTATTCTATCCTGGTCTGGTCTATCCTATTCTATTCTATCCTATTCTATTCTATCCTATTCTAGTCTATTCTATTCTATCCTATCCTATCCTATTCTATTCTATCCTATTCTACTACTTATGTAATCACCCAGTCTAGGTCTATCTAGACACAAACATCAAAACAAGACACAGTGATGTCCCAGACACTGTTGAGCTGCTTCTGGCTGAACACAAAAGCCACATTCAAGACCAATTTATTCACAACAAGGTTATAGTTACAGAGTGGCTTGCTTCAAAACTTTGCATTTAAGCCTCTAAATATTATCAAGAGGGGGAAAAAAAAAAACCCAAAAGAGTGCAGAATTGACAAGAAAAAAACAACCAAAGATTCTCCCTCAGAAAGCTGAGTGAAAATTCAAAAGTCCCAGGCAGAAAGGAACAAATTGCCTGGAAAGATTGTGGAGTGGTGAACACTGGAGAGGGTTAAAACCAAGCGAGACAAATGTCTGTCATCAGGAACACCAATCCCACCGTGCTAAGGCAAGGGGATTCGGTAACTTCTGGAAATTCCTCCGAGATCTACGGGTCTGGGGCCACGGAGGTAAGCAGCAAAGAGGGCAACACAGCAAATAACGCCACCATTCCACGAAAAAGATCCACCTCGTGCCTACATCGTGAGCAAAGGGGTACGGAAGGCAGGCACCTTCCCGGTCACACAGAAGAATGCAGACGTGAGGAAGGCAGCTGCCAGCCGACAGCAGGAGCACGGCTCTGCCGTCTATTTCCTCTCTCCAGTACAGACCGCAGGCTCCGTGCGGCCAGGCTCCGTGCGGCCAGGCCCGCAGAGCAGGGGGCCGAGCAGCACCGCCTTTCTCCCGCCGCCAGCGAGCCCCGCGCCGCCCGGCGGCGCACTGCGGGGGCGAGGCCCGGCGCCGGCAGGCTTGCGGCCAGGCGGGGCCGCCGGGCGACGAGGGGGCCGCGGGCGCTCGCCAGGCCCGAGGCCTACGGCCGGAGCGCGGCGGGGCCGCCCCCCCGCGGCAGGCTCGCCCCTCCGCGGCAGGCTCGTCACCGCCTTCCCCCTGGGCGGGGAGCGGCCCTCGGCGGCTCCTCCGCCAGCGCAACGCCCTCGCGGGCCTCAGCGGCTCCTCGCGCCCCGCTCCCGGCAGCCTTTACCGCCTCCTCCTCCCCACCCTCCCCGCCCTTCACGCCTCACGACGGCCCCGAGCGCATCCCAACGGCTCCTCGCCGTCCACCCCGCAGCGCAAAGCCCGTGACGGCCCTCGCCCCCCCCCCGCCCCCCCCAGCTCCCAGCGGTGCCAGGCCCCGGAGGGCCCCCGGGCCTCCTCCCGCCGCCGCCGCCGCCGCGCTCACCGCTCTGCTCGCCCAGGAAGACGAGCTTGAACTTCCTCAGCGGGTTCCCGAACTCGCCGCCGCTGCCGGGCGCGGACATGGCGGCGCGGGGAGGCCGAGCCGGAGCCGTGACTGAGGAGAAGGAGAAACCACCGAGCGCACACCGGCACCGCCGCCGCCGCCGCCCCGCGCGTCACTTCCGCTGCCGTCACGCGCGCGTCACCTCCGCCGCACCGCGGGGCGGGCGGCTGCCCCGGCAACCGCTGCCTGCGGCCGGGCTCCGGCGCCGGGAGCGGCCCTCGCTCGGCTGTTCCGCTGAGCCCCGCGGCGGGCTGCGGCCCCCGCTGCCCGGTCCGGGCCGTCCCGTTCCGCAGCACGGATCGTCGTGTGCCGTGTCCCTCCCCGCCCCCCATCACGACACGGAGCCTGTCGCCGGGCCACCGGGGCGGGTTTATTTATAACGGTGTCACAGAGTATTGCATAACGCAGGCGAACGACACGACAACGCTGCTGACGGCATGCGGCCAGGCTCCGGCGCACCCTCCCGCTCCCCTGGCTGCCACCCGAGGGCTCGGGGCGGGGGGGAGCTCCGTCCTGTGCCTGGGCGGCGGGAGAGGGCTTCTGCCACCGCGAACGGGGCTTGGGGTCAGCGTGAGGAGCCCGGGGGAGGGGAGGGAGTACCTAAGGGGGTACATCGCAGCGGGTGGAGGGGGCTGAGGTGTCTGCACCACGTGCGGTGCAGCGGGCAACACGCTACGGGCCTCTATGTCCCAAACCGGGGTCCGTGCAGGCAAGCAGCAGGTTAGCTTTACTCTTTCTCAGCCTCCTCCTTCTCATCTTCGTCGTCTTTCTCCCCCTTGAGCTTTTGGCGAGCGAATTCCTCGATGACGATGTCCTCCTCACTGGAAGGGAGAGCAGAGGGTGGCGGTGAGTCAGGGGAAGGCAGCGATGGGGAGGGAGCCGGCCGCCTGGCTGCCCGGTGTGCACCACAGTGCCGAGGGCCAAAAGCACGCTGACAGCCAAATTCTGCTCCCACTGGGGTACAGCGTGGTCCCTCACCCTGTCCCTTGTCGCCCCACACACCAGAGGGAAGGGTCAGCTCGCTACAAACCACAGCCTGACCCCAGCCCATGAACATGGGACAGATTGCTGGCTCAGCTGCCAGCGTACATGACAGTGCTCTCGGGCGACTGCTTCAGCAGTTTTTGAGGCAATATTTTTGCATTGTCAAGGGAAAAGAAAGGAAGGAAAAGAAATTAAAAGTGGAGACAAAGAGATTAGTTACCTTCTTGTCAAGGCGAGTGGTGGAGGACATCAAGGGAGAGCCACAAAATGAAAAGAGGGGTAAGAAAATGGAAAAAAGGAGTCAGCAAAACCCATGCCAAAAGCTTGTGAATGTGAAACAACTTGGCAAAAATCTACAGGGAGCAATGGTGAGGACAGGCCAAGAGATTTCCTCCTCTGGAAATTGAAATCTCCTAGCTGAGCTGAGGAATCAATAGGCTTTGATCTGAAGACCCTGCCCTCACAGCCAGAGTTTCCAGGCTCCAAATCCCAGTGCTTGTGTCCTGTGTCAGGGTGTAACCAGACACAAAACACAGCCTTTTGGGGCTTTGCAGGCCAGGGCCAGCTGTGGGGCTGCCAGGAATGGCTTTGGCATGCTGCAGCTTTCTAGAGGGAAGCAACCCCATCTGGAATAAGCTCATGTGGTGGGAGGAGAAGAGGACTCTGGCGCTGAGGAGCATATTGGGGCATGGGGCTGTGGCCAGCGCTGTTTCCAGCAGCTGAGAAATGTCAGCATGGGATAGGGACCATAGGGGATGTATGTCAAGCAGTGGCATTTGTGACTAGGAGACAGAGCACTGCTGGATGCTGCTGAGAGGCAGGGCAAGGTCTGTGCCAGCAGCAGGAGAGGCTGCTGTGTTTGCAGCAAGGGGACTTGTAAAACAAGCACTGGAAACGTGCAGAACACATCCTGAGCCCAGCATTTGAGTCCTTTCTGCCTGTGACAACACTCCTGCTGACTTTGGAGGGGGTTATGCTTTCTGCTGTGACACAGGGGCTCATGACTTTGAGTCCTGGATGTTATACTCCTCCCGGGATGGAGTCTCAAACTGGAATGAGATATCACATCTATCTGCAGTGGATTTGTGCCATCTATCTGCAATGGATCTCTGACATCCATTATGTGATGGATCTGTATGTTAGAGGAAACACTGGCTTGAGGTGTAAGGAATCATCTCCTTACCTTGGCTTATCTGTAGTCCATTGATAAGCAAAGCACAGGGAGGCAAGGATGGAGAGATACAGGCAGGTTAGCAGAGAACAGACATTTCAACCAAGCTCTCTTAATGCTCAGGTGGTTTTCAGTAAAGAGAGATGCTGGCATGGGTGGCAGCCACGGAGGCAGCTGCATCAGCATTGCTTTCACCAGCTTCCCTCTGACCTGGGACTGGCATTTTGGCAGCATCCCAGGCATCACTTACCCTCCACAGGCTTTGGGTGCATCAGGATGACAGGCAGCTCAACCCCAACATCGCTGAAAGGGAAAGGGCTCCTCTCAGTAAAGCTGCCCAGCACCACACCATGCCCAGCCCTGCAGGCAGCTCCCCCTTACCTGGAAGTGAGATCCCCCAGGATGCTGCAGCAGTGGGAGAGAAGGGGCAGAAATCAGCCAAGGCAGAAGAGTGGAGGTGTTAGACTTTGCTTTATAGTAAGGTAGAAGATGGTTTATAGTAGGGTTGATGGGCAGCAGTGATGGAGATGGAGTCAGAGCCCAGCCCAATACCCAGCTACTCCACAGCCCAGATGAGCAGGGCAGGGATGTGGGGATCCATGGAGTGAGTCCCTTCATCATCTGCCCATTGACACAAGATCCCACAGCGTGGCCCAAGGGGAAGATCCCTACCCCCATACCCACAGAGCCTCACCCTCCTCGGGACACCACCAGGTTGACCTTCACTTTGTAGGACACCAGGATGCCCAGCACTTCCTTGTCCATGCCAGGTCTCAGGCTAGGAGAAAGAATGGAGCGGTGAGGTCAGCAGTGCTGTCCATGGACAACCACAGACTCCCTCTGCTCCCTCCACTGCAGCTCCCAGGACTGTTCCTGTGCCCCATTTCATGTGGGGTGTACTGGGATTTAATGGGAGAAGACAACAAAACATGGCAGTAAAGGAGAGGGGAGGAGAGATCACTTGGCTGAAGCCACAGAGCAGTTTCTGCAGGCCACCTAAGCTGGGATTTACTCCCAGGATGAGTCCTGATGCAGCTCTTCAGAGGGGTGTTAGGGACTTTGGATGGTGGTTGGGACTGGGACACTATGTCTGTCTGACAAGATGTAGGGATGGGTTTGTGTCCAAGCCATGAAATCCCTAAGTTTTCCATGTGGGATCAGGCAGGGGAGGTTTTGGGGGACCCTTGGTGGGAGCTCAGAGCATCCTGAGCAGCAGGAAGCTGTTGAAGAGGGGGGAAGGTGTGGGGGCTGTGCATGGCAGGGAGTCAGGGGAGCCTCACTCAGCTCTTACATGGTGGTGGAGGCCAGGTTGGTGTCCTCATGCTTGAGCTTGCCATCGAGAGCCAGGCCTCGCTTCTCACGGTTGGCTGCCAGCGTGGGGGTGACCGAGTAGGTTTTGGTGAAGGTGGAGTTGGCTGCCACAGTCTCGCTGGAAGGGGTTGGACAGGAGAGTTCAGAGCCAGTATCAGCCTGCTGGGTGCTCAGCACTTACCCAAGGACACTCAGCATCACGCCAGGCACCTGGGCAGAGCCAGACCCCCCGCCCTGCCATCCCCATGCAGCTGTCTGGGCCTGTTTCCTCCTCTCCTTCCCTCGTCCAACCACTTCTTTTTTCAGCCCCCTGCCTTTGCTGCAGCTGGCCTGGTTCTTAGGGGTGCAGAGGCTGTGGCTGGCCTCAGAGATGCAAAGCAAGGAGAGGAAGCAGACAGAGGGCAGCTGCTCACCTGCCCCCAGGGACCTGCACAGCCAGGCTTATGCTGGGGGCATGGTGTCCACAGCCTTCCCTCGCCTCTGCATCTTCTGTACTTGCTCTTCTAACCCTGGTATTTCTGTTGCCTGGTCTAAAACCATGTTGTCTCCATTACTGTCCCTTCCTCCTCCTCCTTTCTCTTCCTCCCTCTGACCTCAATGCTCTGCCACCCTCAGCCCCTTTCTGCTTACTTTATCTCTTCGCTGCACACAGTCTTTGTGTATTTATCCAGCGAGTAGAGGACAACGTCTGTGATCTGATCAACTATGGGAGAGACAAGAGGGAGAGGCATTGGTGACACCTCAGAGGCACGGTCACACAGTGCCCCCCTCCTCTGGGGAGTCCAGGCTGCCAGGGGTGCTGCCCCCTCTCACCTGAAATCTTGATTTTTTTCACGATCTTGTTGGTGGTGTTGTTGATGTTGACAGTCACGCTGATGGGGTCCCCGTGGTAGTAGATCTGCAGGGGGGAGAGGCTCGGTTACACGAGCAGGCGTCCTGCTCCCCGGCCCCGGGGACACAAGTGGTGGCACGAGCCAGGGGACAGTCCCCCCCCTCCCCACTACTGACCTCCTTATCCAGGGAGGCCTCGAGGTGCAGGGGCTTGTCAGACATCATGAACTGCCGGGTGGTCTCCGACTTGGGGGCTGGCCCCGTGTTCAGGGGTGCAAACTGGATCTTGCGGATGATAAGGCGCACCGAGTTCCTGCAGGGCGAGAGGTGGTCAGCCCTGCTCCCCACCACACATCGGTGAGGCCTTCAAGGGGGACACGTTGGCTGTCTCTGGGGACACCACCGTGTCGCTAGCCAGCTGCAGCCTGCTTGTAGGATGTGGTGGCCTCTGGCATGGGAGCACTGCCCCTCCTTCAGGCAAAGTACCTGAGCCAAGCATGGCACAGGCTGATGACAGGTCCTCAGCCTGAGCCCCGAGCTGGCCACCCCAGAACCATCCATTTGGTCTTTTTAGGGCCACAGGGAAGGAAAGGGATCCCCTTCAAGTACCTCTTGTGAATTTTCTCCTCCAGATTTTCAGCACAAAATCCTTTGACCTCGAAGTCCACACCACAGGCCTGTGGGGGACACATACAGTGGCTAAGCAGGAGGGACTCAGGCTGCCTTAGGTTATTTTCCCTCCTTCCACTGCATCTCTGGAAATCCTGGTCCAGCTCCCTTCCTCCCCAGCCCTCACCCCACAAGCCACCTCCCCATTTAAAAGAAACAGCTCTCATTTTTTGGCACTTCACAACTGAGTGAGTGCAGGGGACGTGGGCTGGGGACAGCAGCTCACCTTTCCCACATCATCAGGACCTGGCTGGAGGGTGACCGAGCAGGGCAGGTTGGTGGCAATCTGGGCAGCAGAGGGAAAAGGAGACAAAAAGTAAATGAAGGGATGGCATGCCCAGGTGAGCACCCTGCTGCACACCGTGCAGATGTGCAGTCAGGAGGGGCTGAACAGCCCCTACCTCAAAGGTGAAGGGGTAGGCATTCTCCCCAAGCTTCTTCATCAGTTTCTCCTGCAATGGAGTGAGGGTTTTGGGTGCCTGGTCGGGCACTGGTGGGAAGATCTGGGTGGTCAGGACGTAGAGGTCCTTCCTGAAGGTCAGCCCAATAACGTCGAGGTCATCGCGGCCGTAGCGAAAGGCGCACGTCAGCGTCACGTACACTGAGGCCAGGAGGGAACGGGGAGGAGCGGGGTGAGGGCAAAGGGGAGGGAGGCACAGGGGGAAAGGGGTTGAACAGAGGAAGGAAAGAAAAACTGCATTAATAACTCCTCAGGAGAAATATGGCCCTGCTCTCAGGACCCAGGCCTCAAACACCAAGTCAATAAAGTTCATGGCAAGGCTTGGGTGGCTTCAGAACTGCGCCCTGGGCAGAAGGGGTGAGAAGAAAGAGGTAGCTTTCCTCACTGGGTCAGCCACCATCACCCTAATGTACAATGAGCTGTAGACCACCTGTTAACAGCTTGAACCTGACTACAGTCCCAGGTTCTGGTGAGCTTTGCACTGGTTTCCATCCCTTCCCCTTTATAATGTGGAGGTTTCTGTCTTAATACCTTTCCTGTCCTTTAGGTACTCTGGGTCGATGAGGCAGACACCATCTGCAAAGAAACAGAGAAGGGCTGCTGAGCTCAGCTGCTCAGGAAGAGCCTTGCAAACCCCCATGCTTTTAAAATCCAAATAATCTGCTCCTCAGCTGGGAGGGTGAGCAAGGAGACCTGCTGGTCAGGGGAGCTGGGCTGCCTCCTCCAGCATTTCCACCAGCAGCAGTCAGGTTGTTTTGCAAAGGGACACTGTCCCTTTCACCACCATTTTCCTGTAAGGGTGTTTGCATGAAAACAGGATGTTTGCTCCTGTGGAGCTGCTCTTGCTCCTCCTGCCCTGGCAGGAAGCAGAGATGAGCAGCCACCAGCCCCCTCAGGATCACACTCACTGCCCATGCTTCCCCTACCGTGGCTGGCATGACCCCACTCACCTACAGAGTCCACCTTCTCTACGTGATCCACAAAATCTCTCTTCCCCAGGTAGATGGACAGCTGGAGACAACACAGAGTGGAAGGAAAGAAGGAGAAGGGGGCTTAGTGTTTGCCATTGAATTAGCCAGAATTTCCAAGCCCTGGGTTGTGCCAGAGCATTTGTTGACCCTGCTGTGAGCATGTTGGACCAGACATCGCATCTAAGGGCTTGCACAGAGCTAACTTTATTTGCTCTGTTGAAAAGCAAGCCCCGTGGTGGCAGCATGGCAGGTGTAGCAGGAGTCAATCAGATGTCAAAGGCAAGAGAAGCTCAGCCTGCATGCCATCCTGTGGCCCTGGAAGGGGCCCAAGCCTGCCTCTTGGGCTGACCCACACCCAGGTACAGGGAGCAGGGTCCTGTCTCTGCATGCATGGACTCACCTTGCTGTTGGGGCTGGTCTTCTTGAATACCCTGCGAAGGAAACACAGACAAACATGTTTGGAACACCCTGGATAAGGCTGGATGAGAGGGCTTCCCTGCAAGCATGGTGCACCTCCCAGAGCTATGCTAGAGCATGCACAGGATGTCCTGACCCTGTGGAATCTTGTGTCCAGCAAATTCAGAGCAAATTCCCTGGCTGCCCAGTGGAGGGGCGGAGTCTCCATCCCTAGAGAGGCTTAGAAGCCATGTAGACACAGTGCTGAAGGACATGGTTTAGTGGTGACCTGGAAATGCTGGGCTAAGGGTCAGACTCAGAGGACCTTAGAGGTCTTTTCCAACCAAAACTGTTCCATGATTCTTTGATTCTGTGTCATGCTCCTGAGCTTAGTGTGTGGCCATTGAGCAGGAGGTGCACTAGCTGGCTGTGTCTTCAGGGCAAGTGAGAAAACACCAAGGCACCGAAGAAAAGCAAAGATGCTTTGTTGGCCCCATGATCACTCACTCCAGTGAGCTCAGGTACCCACACACAGGGACAGCGTGTGGGGTGAGCTGGGGGGTCTCACTTCCTCCCTCTGCTCCTGCCCTGCAATGCCTTGCTCCCACACAATTACATTTTAAAAGGATAAAAGTAGAAACTTACTTCGATCCCTCTGCCATTTTAAGTCAGCAGCAGCACAGGTGGGGATCTGTGGGGAGAGATGGAGGGGAAACCGTGGGGGAGGTGGTGGGGTAGGGATGGCCCCAGGACAATTTCATCCACCTCCCAAGGAACTGCAGAGCCCTCAGACTAGGGCACTGCTGGGCTTTTTGCCTTGCAGAGCTGGGCTGGTTCAGCTGGTGCTGCCCAGCTTCAGGGTGGCACACAAAGCGTGTGGCAGTGGCTGGACACCCAGCAGGGAAATTAAGGTCAAGCAAGCTCCTTGCCCTTAGCCAAAAAGGTGGTGGAAAAGGAAAAGGGAGAGTGATGCCCTGGGCAGGCAGGCTTCAGAAGACAGGAAGCAGAGAGGTGACTCCCGAGGGAGTGAGTTCAAGGCTGGGAGAGGCATGGGAATGAACAAAAGGGCTGATGGAGTTTTCACGCTACGATTTCTCTCGTCTGCAGGAAATTGGCTGTCGTGGCTTAATGGCAGGAATGGGCTTGTTTTGTCCCATCACTCACAAGGGAGTGAGGAAACCACAGGCAGAAGGGTCAAGGACAGTTTAACAACCCTGTAGACACGGGGGTCTCAGGGTGCAGAGCCCTGACCCATCATGGCACCTTTATCCCCATCCCCGGCTGGCAGCGCCTGGAGCCTGGCAGGGGCTGCCCAGCCCTGCCCAGCTGTGCTGCCTGTGTTTTGCTTGTTCAAGCCTGGCAGCCAGAATTAAACAGTAAATATGGGACTGATCACCTGCTGATTCGCTGGGAGATTAGGTGGGATGAGCTCAGCTTCTTAAAGTTAGGCAGCTCTGACATTAGCAGAGCTTAAGACCAGGCAGGATTTTAAGCCCCAGGGGCGCGTGGGCAGAGTTGCCTCTTTACGCAACCACAGGGATGCTGGGGAGAAAGAAGAAACTGATATGGGGGGAGGAGATGATCCTCTTCCCCACAGGGAAGAAGGGGATTAGTCCCAAAGACAGGATCTTTGATGTCTTCAGGTGCTGTGGGATGTGAAGCTTGGGTATCCTTGCCTGTATCAGCAAGAGGAGGTTCAAAGGGAGTGGGAGCAGAGTGGTGCTGTGGGCTCAGCCCTCTCCAGAGCCTGGGAATTTGGGAGGAGGTGATAAAAGATGGAGAAGAGCTGAACCTTCTCCTCTGTGTCTCCCAAACTCCAGAGTGGGGATTTGGACCCCTCCTGGCTTGGCTAAGCTCTCCCACACCTGTCCCCTCCACCCATGCCTCCTGGCTTGGCCACACTGAAATCCTTTTGGCCACATCTCAGACCCAAACCACCCTCCCTTCCAGCCACAAGCTGGCACCAGCAGCCCTGGCCCCCAGTGTTTTACAAACCAGCTGAATCCATGCCCCAAAGCACTGGCAGGGCCCAGGCAGCAAAGCAGGCAGCACTCACCTGGCTGGAGCGTGGACTAACAGACAGACACTTTCCTCTTCCTCTCCCAGCACGTCCCACTGCCACCCAGTCACTATGGGCTGCTCCCAGCCCCGCTGCTTCTTATAGCCTCCTGATGGTCCCTCCCCTGGCATCTGATCTGAGGGCTTGGCTTGGCTGGAGATGAGTAGAGTGTGTGTGTGTGTCTGTGCACCGTGGGAGAGGTGCTTTGGGGGAGAATCCTATTAGTTTATTAACTGAGGAGACGCTTCATGAGTAAGAGTGAGCTATAAATACCTGCTGCTGCCAGAGCCCTGAGAAAGCAGCTTACAGAGATTGGCAAAGAGGGCTTAGGAGCAAGGTGATGGTAATTGAGGTGGAAGCTCTGCTCCCGCTTGGGCAGGGGCACAGAGTGCCATGGGAGCTCCCTACAACTGCTCCCATGGCAAATGGAGCTAGGCCAGCTCTGGTCATGAGGGTGAGTGGTGATGGCAGAAGGGAGCTGCTGGGTTTTATCCCTCCTAGGGATAGGTGGCTAACAGAGGCACAAGAAGACCAGGCAGCTTCTTGTGAGGGCAGTGTGCTCAGAGGTGACCTGCTGTGGTCCAGGGCACAGAGGACTCCCTTGCATGAGGACACTGATGATAGGGTGAAGGCACATGCAGGGATCAGGGCTGCAGCAGCAGATCCTGTGCCAGGCTTTGCTCTCCCCAAAGCAGCAGGAAATCATAGAATGATCAGGATTGGAAGTGGCCTTTAAAGGTCCTCTTGTCCAATTCCCCTGCAATGAGCAGGGACATCAACTAGATCAAGCTGCTCAGAGCTCCATACAACCTGACCTGAAATGTTTCCAGGGATGGAGCATCTACCAGGGAAGGGCTGGCTATCTGTTGTTGATGGGACATGGAGCTGCCTCCATCCCTCAGCACTGCTCAGCCCCACAACATTTCATAACGCCACAGGCTGGCCTTGCCTGACCTGATTAGCACATCATTAATTCAAGGTTTGCTGCTGCAAATAGAAAACCATTGAAAGCAGAGTGGATTTGCCTCAGGCCTGGCTGGGAGACAGCTCCTCCCTGCTACCATCCTTCCTCAGCTATAGCTGAGGCACAGGACCCCCTTCCTGCAGGGCTGGCTGCAGGATACTCATGTGGATGCTGCCCCTGGGGACAAGTCACAGCCCCAAAGGCACCCTGAGCAGCCTGCAAGGGGCTCCAGAAAGGCCCCACTCATTTCCCTCACCCCCAGCATTCTTCAAGCCCTTGCTTGTTCAGCCAGACCCTTTGCCTTGAGCATGCTGGGTTCTGGCCCAGCCTCCAGAACTGAGCACCAAGGTCAGGATGTCCCTGCTCACCATTTTACCTCCACCCCAGAGCTCACAGCATCCTGTATCAGCTCAACAACCTTTATCACCTGGCTGCCAACCCCCTCAAACGCATCCCACCTGTTTCCTTGGCTCCATGGGAGCTGCTGGAAGCCACCATGGCACACCAGCCTCACTGCCCAGTGCTTTGGTTGGCAGCACACATTGCCCAAGGCCAGGACTTGTGATCTCTTTAGTTGCACACAGGAGAGCTTCTTAGATTGCAGATTAGAGGGTGCTATTTCTGCCAAGGTCAGGGGGCCACGTGAGCCACCGTCCCACTGCTGTCTGGAAGGGGAGGAGGAAGCATCTCCACCTGGACACCCACTGTCCAGGCAGAAGGGACAGCAGAGTGGCCACCTCCAGTGCCATGCCTCAGGCACCTAATGCTGAGCTCTGTGTTTGCAGCTCTTTGTTAAGCTCCTAACAAAGCCCCTGAGACCGGTGGCTGTAGGGTCTGCAGAGCGCAGTGAGGATGGAGAGCAGGTTTCATTCAGCTTCAGCTCGATTTAATCCTGACTGGGTGGAGTCAGACAGGGAGACCTTGCCCAAGCCAAGGGATAGACATTTCCCCTCCCCAGGACAGTGGTGAGACGTGCAGACCACATCCCTTCCCGTGCCTGAGCCGTGCTCCAAACCCAGAGGCAGGGAAGGAAGCTGGGGGAAGCGGCACCGTGTTAAAAATAATAGGGAAATGAGAGAGGGCTTCTTCCTTTTCCTGTTTAATACATGGCCAGAGGCTCCTCTCATCTGCCTCATCCACCCCATCCCTCCAGGTCCATGTGGTACATGAAACATAGCTCCGACAGCTTGTTCCAGCACACCACTGGACATGGGGTTGGTGGAGCACCTGGGGACCTGACTTCACCCCACCTCCCAACAGACAGCATCCTGCCTCCCCTGGGAATAGCCATGTGGCTTCCCATGTCCTCCCACCTTGATGCCCTCATCTGCAAAGTCTGACCTCTGAAGTGAGCCCAGGTAGAGCCACAGCCACCCAGTAAGCTGGCACCAGTGACCCCACCTTGCCTTCCAAAATGCAACCATCCCCAGGTGCTGGCAGAGCTCCCTGGGTGCTGGTGCATCTGGCAAGGTCCTACTGCACCACCTTACATAAACACCTGGAGCCAGCACCACTGATTTCCCAAAGCCCCTCAGAGCTGCAGGTCTTCCTCCCTTGATCTGGATTAAGCGGCGCAGAGGGCATTAATCTTTAGCCAGGCGCCTCCGCCGCTGCCCGGAATTACTGCTGTGCTGTTAAGTAACGGGAGCAAGCTGAGCCAGTGGGAGTGGGGCTCTGGCAGGATGGGGGTCTCCAAGCAGGATGGGGATCTCCATCAGCATGGGGGTCTCCAAGCAGGATGGGGATCTCCATCAGCATGGGGGTCTCCAGGAGGATGGGGATCTCCGGCCACTGTCCCTGAACAAACTCACCATCACTGGCTGTACTCCATGGTGGCCCCTGGAGGGAGACACAGCCACTGCCATGTGGCCCAGAGCCACCAGCCCAAAATCAAGGGAGCTGCCTGACCTCTTGGTGGCCCTGGCCACAGGTTCCTCTGAAGATGGCCAGGAACCCAGGAGGAAGACTCATCAGGGGCTTTTGGCATGTCTACACTGACTGGCTTGGCCAGGTGGTGAGGGGGGATGATCCCTTTCTGCTGGGTTCATGACTGCAGTGGTTGGCTTGGGATGCCAAGGGTGGCAGACAGCCAGGAGTATGGCTTGGTACAGCATTCCATCCTGATCCTCATCCTTATCCTCTGGCAGGATCTTGCTGTCCTGTCTCCCCCCAAAGCAGCCCTGGTGCTCCTGGGCACCCTGGCAGCAGACGGTGGCTGCTGCTCGTCTGTAATTAACTGATGCTAATCAGTGCAGCACAGCTCCACCCAGCTGCACACTCAAGGCCTCCTCACGCTTTGCCATGAGGAGCAAAACCTCTGGGTCTACACCCAGGGTCTTCAGGGCCCCCTGGTGCTGTTTGCAGCTCTGTTCTGCCAGGAAAGCCTCCCTTCTTCCACACCCCTTCCTGTGAGCCCCTGAACCCCACTTCCCTTCTGGGCAAGGCACATACAGGGTGACATTAAAGTCACTGTGGGCACCCGGTTCTCCTGATGCCTGCAACATCTCCATCTTCGCTCAGCTGGCAGCAAATGACAGAACTCAGCCCCAACGTGCACAGCAAGGTCCCCAGGAGACCTCGAACCACTCCCCAGCACTGCCCCCAAAACATCTCAGGGGCTTGCCACTGTCCCGCATCGCCCGACGGTCCCCTCCCTTGGGGTCTTACTCCAGGGACAGAGCTCTGCACCGCCACGGCCCCACTGAGCCTGCGGGGAAAACGAGCAGGGCTGGAGGCAGATCCCCTGCTTCGGGATCGCTCCTGCCCGCACCCCGCCACGCTCAGCCCCGCAGGGCCGCTGGCTTCCCCCGGTAGCGGGGCTGGAGGGGGAGGAGGAGCGAGGAGGCTGGTCCCGGCAGCAGGGAGAGCAGAGAAGGAGGAAGAGCGTGGTGGCCGCCACGGTGCCGAGCGAGCGCCGCAGAGCCCAACCCCCGGGACCGGGGACTTCGGTGTGGCTTCTGCCTCACCCCGCGCCGCCACCGTGACGGGCACCGTGTGACGGGCACCGTGTGACAGGCAGGGCTGCCGCTGTAGCATCGAGGCTCCGCTGCTGCTTGGCTACACGGCAAAAGCTCAGCTCCCTGCCCCCAGCACCCTGCAAGAGCCACGGGAGCCCTGTGCTGCGTCTGCGAGGGACGGTGAGTGTGCTGGGCAAGGTCTGCCCCCTCCCCCCGTGCCACCAGGCCACCAGCATGGCCTCTTCTTGCCCTGCGCTGGGGCAGGGTGGTGGCCCCGGCGCTGGTGGAGCAGCATGGAGTGATTACTCCGTGGGAAAAGTCCCTTTGCTGATCTGCCCCCACGCACCCTGCAGGCTGGAGCACCCCACGATGAGGAGCATCTAGAACCTCAGCATCCCCCAGCTGCACCCCTGGGCCTGCCGCTGCCACGCTGCCTGATCACGAGGCACCCAGCCTCCACTGAGTGCCTCAGTGGCTGCACATCATCTGCTGGCACCTCCAGCCAGCAACTCCTTTGGGCACCAAGGGGCTGGTCCTACCACACTGTCCTCACCTTCACCCTCAGACTCACCCCGTGTGCCAGGAGTCGGCCCGTGTCTGCTGCCGAGCCCTGACAAGGGGCTGGGACAGTGACACAGTCCAGCTGGCGTCCCACCGCTTTGAAGGATGGCAGCGGCAAGCTGGTACCACCGGGACATCAGCCGGGTGGTGGCAGAGGAGCTGCTGGCCAAGGCTGGGCGGGATGGCTGCTTCCTGGTGCGGGACAGCGAGTCTGTCTCTGGGGCATATGCCCTCTGTCTTCTGTGAGTCACCTGCCTGGTATCTGCTCGTGGCTTCTGGCTCTTGTCCCTTGCTGGGGTCCCTCTGTCCCTCTCCCTGCCCTAGGTTCCAGGCACAGCAATCCTGGCACTGCCCCTCGAGCTGGAAGTGCCAGAGCTTCACGGAAAAGCCTTCTGCAGGGGCGCTGGTGGGGTGAGCAGGGTGCCAGCTGTCTGGCAGTGGGGATTTTTGGGTGATCCCCAAGTCAGATGAGCAGAAAACTCCCTGTCCTTGGGAGCAGGCAGAAACCTGCGCCAGCAGCCCTGCCCAGCAGAGGGGTTAGTGAAGGGAGAACCTGAAATCCGGGGCACACCAAGCCGTTTTGGGCTGCCCGCCATCCCATCTCCGAGCGTGGGAGTGCAAGAGGCTGACTCTGCATCATTCTCCCTCTTCGAAAACAAACATCCCCCCTCCCTCCAGCCCCCAGCGCGGCCGCATCCGGGCCACAACGCCAGCTCTTGCCGTCTCGGATGCTGGAATCAGGGCTGCATCCCACTCCGTCTGTGGGACCCCTTATCATCCCCATGCCTGGAACCAGGCTTACAGCCCCTGAGAGTATTGCTTCTGGGGCTGCCCTCACCCCTTCCTTGCTGCCAGCACCACCCCTCCCCCCGCTCCTTGCTGCCCTCACCCCTCGCTGCCTGCACCCCTCCTTGTTGCCTGCACCCTTCCTGCTCCGGACTGGCATGTCTGCAGCGGGCGGTGTCTCGGTGGGTTTGGCAGGATGCCACCCCCTTCCTACCGCTGCCCCAGCCCCGTGCAAGGGATAAACGACAGACAAGCTGCCGAGGGGCACAGGGGGTGTGGGACACTCCCGGGTTCAGCTGGCAGCGGCCCCGGCTTTGCCAGCATCCCAGCACTAAGTCAGGCCGATGCCAGACAGGGTGGTGGTACAAGCAGGGTTGTGCCACCTCAAAGTGAGCATGACTGTGATATTGTGGCTACCCAAAGCCCCTCACTGCCATATGGAGACACAAAGCTGTAGATCCCCCCAAAAATTCCAGTGAGGATGTGGCTTAACCCCCGGCATGCCATGGCCCTGCTTTGGCAGTGCCTGCTGCAGCCAGGTCACCGTGCACCCAGCGCTGCAAACAGCTGCAGAGTCAGAGCTCTGGGTGATGCTTTTATTTCCAGACCAGAGAGCTCAGTTCCTCTCTCTGCAGAGAAGACAGGCATTTGCATTGGGGCTGGGTGCTGGGTACCCCCCAGCTCTGCCAGGGTGTTGTGGGGGGCACAATGAGGGACCCTCATCCGCTCTCTTCTAGGTTCCAGCGGCATGTTCACACCTACCGCATCCTCCCGGATGACGAGGGGCTGCTCTCTGTCCAGGTGGGTGCCAGCAGTGTCTTCCCAGAGCCTGGTTGCCACCATGGTGCACTCCTTGCCCTGGCTGCTGCTGGGTGCTGTGCCAGGGGGGCCATTGGCTTCGAGCCAGGCTGTGGACAGGATGCAGGTGTGCAGGGGCAGGGAGGTGATGTCTGCCTGCCCTCCCTGACACACCAGCACCATGAGCAACCCGGGTGGTTTGGTTTCTGCATGAGCTGCCTGCAGCACCCAGCCCCACAGGATGTGAGTGTGTTGCAGCCACCCCATCAGCATGGGGCTGTCTGGGATGACTGCCTCCTCACCAGCCCTGCCAGCAGCCTGCCAGGACGGCACAGTAAAACACTTGTCTCCTTTCTGCCACCGCCCACTGACCACACCTGGTGACACTGCCCCATCTCCCCCCACGTCTGTGCCTGCAACATCTCTCCTGGCCACCAGCTCAGCCTCACTTCCCCTCCTCGGTCACTTCGGTTTCTCCTGGTACCCAGCTCCCTGCAGCTGCCCTTTCTAGCCCCCTAAAAACATCCAGAGGGGCCCTGGGGAGCATCCCCATCAGCTGCATGAGGCATCTGTCTCCCTGCCCCTCTCATTGCTTTGCTGCCCTGCCATGGGGTGATCTCCCCATGAAGCTAGCATCCAGCTAGAAGCAGCTTGCCACGGATGCATTTTGAGGGACAGACCCCTCGACCTGGCAAGCTGGTCCACTGCCAGGGCACACAAAGCTGGCAGAGGTGGGGAGGTGACGGTGCTTCCCCTTCTCTGCCTCCCCAGACCATTCAGGGCATCCAGGCCAAGTGCTTCCGCACCCTGCCCGACCTGATCGGTGCCTACCAGCAGCCCAACAACGGGCTGGTGACACCGCTGCTCTACCCCGTGCACCGGGCGAGGCAGGCGGCCGACGAGGACTCGGGTGAGCCGGGGCCGGCAGGGGCCATGCCGGGCTGGGAGCGGGGAGGGGCTCACACTGACCTGGTTGTCTTCTGCCCGCAGACGGGGAGGACGGCCGAGCCGGTGGGCATGTGGCAAGCACAGTCCTGGCTGGCGCAGCCGGCGTGGGCATGTGGCTCGGTGCTCCCGCGGCCAGCCGGACCCACATCTCGCAGCAGCTGCACCAGAGGCTGCAGGAGCAGGTCCACAGCAGGTAACCTGATCTAGTTTGGGGGTGTCCCTGCTGCCTGCGGGGAGGTTGGACTGGATGACCTTTGGAGGTCCCTTCCGGCCTGGACCATTCTATGATTGTAGATAACGTGCCACAGGGTGCTGGAGGTGATGGGGTGGGCACGGCTGGGGGCAGGGATCTTTCCAAAGCTGCTCACCCCACCTTGCAGCCCAGCCAGTGACTTCATGGGCTTCATGGCCGAGTACCTGAACCACCACCTGCAGCTGGACCTGGAGGCACTTCGCCACGGGCACCCGCAGCTGCGGCACCTCAGCACCGCACTCGCCACCGCCTGCCGGGCACTGCACAGGCGAGTGGCCCACGAGTGCTGGGGATGGAAGGGGAGCAGCTCCCACAGCCTCCCACCTTGTCCCCATCCCCTTCATGGTGGCTGAGTGTTGCCCACCAAGGCTCAGGAGAGGCCCAACACCAGGTCTCACCCAGTCCTTCTCTTCTCTGCAGTGAGATTGACTTCACGCTGGCAGGGCTGGAGACTCTGGCCAGGGTGTTTGACCCCCCTGCGTCCCCTCGGAGCCCAGTCAGGGAGCAGGTGAGACCCACAGGATCACTGCAGCCCCCAGACACTTTTGGGTGCCTCATCATGTGTGGCTGGGTACAACTGGTCTGTGGGGAAGGTGGTCAGGGCACTTTCTGTGCCTGTTGGCACCCAAAGGTGCTGCTGCTGGTCCCTGGGTACTGCAGCTGGCAGAGGGGACCTGGCTCCCTGTGGCGTGGGGACGGAGACTTGTTCCTGCACACAGTCAGGATGCATCAGAGGGGAAAGCTGCTTCCCCTGCCAGAGCCCAGGGACCCCACGGGAAGGAATCCACCAGTCCAGTGCCACCACACTGCTCCAAAAGCATCTGTCCTTCCCCTCAGGGTCTCCTAACCAGCGATCCAGACCTTGAGCTGCTCCTCAACAAGATATCTGCTGTCAACCATCTCCTCTCTTCTCTGGAGAAAAAGGTGCCTGACCCCACACCGTGATGCCAGGCTGGGGAAGCAGCTGACTGCAGGGGGAGGCATTGGCACAGCTGCTGCCCAGCTCTGCTGGCACCCTGGGGGTGGGGAGCCTTACTCTGCTCCAGCAAACCCCTCACCTAAATTAAACCCTCCAACAAAGCAAGCTGCTGATGGTGGCACAGCCCCAGTGTTCCCTTTGGGGCAGCACAGGCTGGCACAGGGTGCCCAGAGTTCCCTCTTATCCCAGTGCTGCAAGACCAGTGCCCATGTCTCTGGCAGGTGCTGAAGTCGCTGCAGGAGACCGTGTCCAGGCACAACCTGCTACTGCCCAGTGTGGCAGCAGCCCCCCCACCGACTGCCAAGCCCTTGGCTATACAGAGCTTCGAGGTGAGGACAGGGGGCACAACAGGCCCCTGGCATCACTGCTTGGGCAGGGCAGGCATGGGGCAACCCGGGAACCACGTCCCTGCCTGCAGGTGAAGGTGGGCAAGTCGCAGCGGGCAGCCCTGAGGGTGGATGTGGAGGCAGGCACGGTGGCCATCAGCAAGAAGGGCAGCGGGCCCCCGGAGGAGACTATCCCGCAGGACAAAAGTAAGAGGCTGCTGAACCCCCTCACTGGCTGTGGGGCTCCCTGGCACAAGCCTGAGGGGCTGCAGACCTGGCTGCACCCCAGGCCCCCATCGCTGCTGGCCCCCACGGCATGAAGGGATGCAGCTGCTGCCCCCTCACGCCCCGTGTTCAGTCCTGCAGCTGATCAAATACCAGAGCGTGCAGAGCAAGGTGAGGCTGGTGTACAGCCGGGAGCTGCAGAAGAGCCTCAGCAGAGACTTCGTCTTCACCAGTGCACGGGTAGGTGGCACTGGCTGGGTTCCTGGGGGGTTGGGGAGCCCTTACGGAGCGCTGCAGCAAGTGAGCCGTCTCAGGAGTGAGATCACCCCTGCCAACTGGCTCCCAGGGCTGATGTCATGATCCTACCTCCAGCACCTTCTGTAGCCCCCAGCTCCCCTTTGGGACCCTGAGACACCTCTGTTGTCCTGCAGAAGCGAGAGGCCTTCTGCCAGCTGCTGCAGCTGATGAGGATCCAGCACTCCAACCTGGACGAGCCTGACCTCATCTCGGTGTACGTGGGGACATGGAACATGGGTAAGGTTGCACTGTCCTGGGAGGCTGTTATGGCTTATCATGAGCCAAGGTGGGGTTTGGGAAGTGCAGCTGCAGGGAGCTGCCCCAGGAAACCTGAGCTCCAAGATAATCCTTTGTGGGAGAAAGAGGCTGAGAGGACCCTGATGTGGTCACTGTGGGGTTCCTCTGTCCCGTTGTGATCCACTTGCCCAGTGGCTGTCAGGAGCTGTGGGTGGTGGGAGGGTTTCTGGTGGTAGCAGCATCGTTCTGGGATGGCCATGGGTTAACCACGGGGCTGGCACGATGCTTCCCATCCCACTACCTCCTGGGGATGCGTAGGCTCTGGGGAGGAGCTGGAGGAGCCTGGCTGCTGTCACCCCCTCAGTGACCCACTGTCCCCTGCCTGCAGGCAGCACACCCCCACCCCGCTCCCTCGCCTCCTGGCTGACCTCCAGGGGCCTGGGGCACACGCAGGACGAGACCACCACCTGCATCCCCCATGACATCTACGTCATCGGCACCCAGGAGAACTCCCTGGGCGACCGCGAGTGGGTGGAGTTCCTCCGAGCCTCTCTGAAGACCCTGATGGCCATCGACTACCGAGTGGTAAGGGCGGGGAGCAGCCTGCGCCCCTCCGCCTGTGCCTGGGGCGCCCCCCGCTGCTGGCCAGGCTGAAGACGTCCCCCAGCAGCCTCAGGGAGCTGCTTACCATCAGCCATCAACCAACAGCTCTTACCCCCAAACCTAAGGTCCTCTCCCACTTCACATTCAGCCCAGAGAACCTCCTGTGCACCATGCAGGGAGTGCCCTCCCCAGCAGGCCCCGTTCGGGGGGGGTTGGCTGAGATTGCTGCTTCTCCCTGCTCCCCGTGCTTGGCTGTGGGGTGGTGCTGGGTGGGGAGCAGGCAGACTCATTCCTTGTCCTCCTGCAGGTCGCCCTGCAGTGCCTCTGGAGCATCAAGATCGTGGTGCTGGTGAAGCCCGAGCACGAGCGGCGCATCAGCCACGTCCACACCTCCAGCGTGAAAACTGGCATCGCCAACACCCTGGGTGGGGATGGGGATGGGGTGGGAGGATGCCCCAGAGGGAGGAGGTAGCCTGGGGGCTACTCTGGGAGCCCCAGAGTTCACTACCTGGCACATCCCTGCAGGGAACAAGGGAGCTGTGGGTGTCTCCTTCCTCTTCAACGGGACCTCCTTTGGCTTTGTCAACTGCCACCTGGCCTCTGGCAGCGAGAAGACCCACAGGTGACAGGGGGCTAGGGGGGATGGGGCTGCCCTGAGGCAGGTGGGTGTCTCAGGGGCCTGGAGGAGCCCTGAGGGGTTGCCCCTGTCACCCTCCCGTCCCCCACCTGGCAGGGGCAGAAGGAGGTGTGCCCGGGGTGGCTCACGGGTGCTGCCCTATCTCCCCAAGACGTAACCAGAACTACAGCGACATCCTGCGCTCCCTGGTGCTGGGCGACAAGCAGCTGGGGGGCTTCGACCTCACCCTGCGCTTCACTCACCTCTTCTGGTTTGGGGACCTCAACTACCGCCTGGACATGGACGTGCAGGTAGGACCCGGGGGGCACCGCGCCTGGGGACGCTGGTGGCGACAGCGGGGTGGCTGCGGGGCCGAGAGGGGCCAGGGCTCTCCATGCCTTCCTCTCCTGGCACAGGACATCCTTGCCCACATAACCAAGAAGGAGTTTGAAGCCCTGCTGGCTGTTGACCAGCTGAACCTGGAGAGGGAGAAGAACAAAGTGTTCCTGCGGTTCAGTGAGTGTGGGGGCAAGGACACACAACCCCCCCAACTGAGAGAGAAATACCCAGGGTCCCCATGGACCTCTCCCTGTGCCACCTCCAGCTGTGCCCTGTCCTGGCACAGCCCTGCACAAGGTGCCCAAAGCCTGGGGGTCCTTGATGGGCATGATGCAACCCCTCTGGTGCAGGTCCGTGGGCTCTGCACCCTAAGAGTGTGCAAACATAAGAGCAGGCAGAGGTGGCCAGGGGTGCCAGCTGTTGTTGTGGGCTCCTGATGAGGACCATGACACCCCATGGCTGTGGGGACAGGAAAGGACACTGGCCCTTATGCCACCTCTGTCTCTTGGTTCCCAGGTGAGGGTGACATCTCCTTCCCACCCACATACCGGTACGAGCGGGGCTCTCGGGACAGCTACGTGTGGCAGAAGTTCAAACCCACAGGGGTGAGTTCCTGCAGCCCTCCTGCCAAGCTGCATGATGCTGCTGATGGACAGGGATGGTGGGCACGGGTGGTGGCAGGTGGGGCTGCATGATGCTGCTGATGGACAGGGATGGTGGGCACGGGTGGTGGCAGCTGGGGCTGCATGATGCTGCTGATGGACAGGGATGGTGGGCATGGGTGGTGGCAGGTGGGGCTGCATGATGCTGCTGATGGACAGGGATGGTGGGCATGGGTGGTGGCAGGTGGGGCTGCATGATGCTGCTGATGGACAGGGATGGTGGGCACGGGTGGTGGCAGGTGGGGCTGCATGATGCTGCTGATGGACAGGGATGGTGGGCATGGGTGGTGGCAGGTGGGGCTGCATGATGCTGCTGATGGACAGGGATGGTGGGCACGGGAGGTGGCAGCTGGGGCTGCATGATGCTGCTGATGGACAGGGATGGTGGGCATGGGTGGTGGCAGCTGGGGCTGCATGATGCTGCTGATGGACAGGGATGGTGGGCACGGGAGGTGGCAGGTGGGGCTGCATGATGCTGCTGATGGACAGGGATGGTGGGCACGGGTGGTGGCAGGTGGGGCTGCATGATGCTGCTGATGGACAGGGATGGTGGGCATGGGTGGTGGCAGCTGGGGCTGCATGATGCTGCTGATGGACAGGGATGGTGGGCACGGGAGGTGGCAGGTGGGGCTGCATGATGCTGCTGATGGACAGGGATGGTGGGCACGGGTGGTGGCAGGTCGGGCTGCATGATGCTGCTGATGGACAGGGACAGTGGGCATGGGTGGTTGCAGGTGGGGCTGCGTGGTGATGCAGGAGTGAGCTCATTTTTGGGGTGCTGGGTTGCTTCTCTGGGCTGGGAGGAGCCAGAGAGGAGTGGCACAGAAGCCATTGCCCCATTTTCAGGTGAGGCTCAGTGTCCCCTCGTGGTGTGACCGCATCCTGTGGAAGTCACACCCGGAGACCCACGTGGTCTGTAACTCCTATGGTGAGTGAGACCCCGGGGCTGTGGGCACTGTGGGGTGACCACTGCTTCATGGGACCCCAGGACTTGGGGACCATCACCCAGCTGCCTCCTCCCCCTCTCCAGGCTGCACTGATGACATTGTGACCAGTGACCACTCACCTGTCTTCGCCACCTTTGAGGTGGGAGTGACGTCGCAGTTTGTGCCGAAGAAGCGTAAGGGTTTGGGGTCTCTCACCCCCAGTGCCTGGTTGGAGGCAAGCCCTGGCTGTGGGTTCTCGGCTGGCACATGGCAACCTGCCTGCTGGTGCCTCCCTGCAGCTCCTGGATCCGAATCTGGCCCCGAGCCCCTGGCCTGCATCGAGTGGGAGAGTGTTGAGGTGATTGTGAAAACCACCAGCCGCAGCAAGTGCTACATCGAGTTCCACTCCTACTGCCTGGAGGGTGAGGTGTCCCTGTGGTACGGGGTGCTGGGGGGGTGCACCAACACCAGCTGGAGCTGTGCCCACATTTTCCCTCTGCAGAGGCTCAGCGGAGCGGGGAGAACACCTCCCAGAGCTGTGACATCCCTGGCTTCCTCAAGCTGGGCTGGGCTGCAAAGCATCTGCCTGTGGTATCCCTCCCCCATCCCTCAAGCATCCTCCTCCTTCCTCTTCCCCGTGTCTCCTGCTGGCTCCATAGCCTGAACCCCCAAGGGGTGCCAGGGGCTGTCACCACCCCCCACCCAGAAAAGAGCCACCCCCGTGCCACCCTACCCTGTAGCAGTCCCCCCTGAGCCTCCCTCTTTCTGCCTGCAGCTGAACCCCATCCTGCCAGACCTGGAGTACCTGGGGGACCAGCACCTGCTCCTCAGCATCAAGGGTGTGGAGAGCTGCGAGTCCTATGGTGTGTGTGGGATGGGGACGTGGGGGCCCCTGCTGTGGCATGGGTGGGGGGCATTGTCCCCAGGGGGCCTAGGGGACAGCCTGCTGGGTGCAAGGCTTTGCAGCTGAAGCTTGGTCAAAGGGACCCGGGCACCCACCTCGCTTTGGGGCGCCGCTGCCGCCTGCGAGGGGCCTTGCTCGCCCCCCCAGCCGGCTGTGGGGGTGACACAGGCAGGTGCTGTGCCTGCAGGTGAGTGCTGCATCGCCATGAGGTCCATGATCGGCAGCATGGCCCAGCAGTTCGAGACCTTCCTCTTCCACCGTGGCGAGGAGACGGGCTCCATCCGCGGCTGGATGAAGGTCCGGGTCCCCAAGGACCGGCGCAGCACCCGGGAGAGGCTCTATGGTAAACGTGGCCACGGCCCCCTCCCATCACCCTGGGCAGGGGGGCTCAGGGACATCTTGGGCACAAGAGCTGCCCGTGCCCACGCTGCCTTCCCGAGGTGCTGGAGCATGTCCAAAGAAGAGCAACAAAGTTGGTGAAGGGTCTGAAATCGTGTGTGGAGAGGCTGGGGGAACTGGGGTTGTTCTGCCTGGAGAAAAGGAGGCTGAGGGGAGACCTTCTTGCTCCCTACAACTCCCTGAAAGGAGGCTGGAGTGAGGTGGGGATTGGCCTCTTCCCCCAAGCAGCAAGCAATAGGATGAGAAGAAATGGCCTTGAACTGTGCCAGGAGAGGACACAAGGAAAATTTCTCCCCCCAAAGGGTTGTCAAAGCTTGGGACAGGCTGCCCAGGGCAGTGGTGCAGTGCCTATCCCTAGAGGGGATGTGGAGCTGAGGGGCATGGCTCAGTGGTGACCTGGCAGTGCTGGGTTGAGGATCGACTGGGTGATCTTAAAGAGCTTCTCCAGCCAAAAGAGTTCTATGATTCTATGACCCCAGCCATGGGCAGGGGCCAAGGGGTTCCCAGTGGGGAGAGGCCAGATTGTGGTGCCTTTGCAGAGTGGATCAGCTTCGAGGAGGAGGATGCTGAGCCGGCAGCAGACAGCCCAACGTGCCCCAAGGCACCCCCGCAGCACCCCAGGTACCCCAGCTGGGCTCAGCCCCGGCACAAGCCTCAGCTGTGGGGTGATGCTGAGCCTGATGATCTCTGCTGTGCTTTGCAGGAGCCGTCCCCGCAGCCTCCCTGAGCCAGCTGCTGGCTACACCAACCCAGCCTACTTCATCTTTGAGGGCATCCCCAGCACCAGGGTGCCAGGCCCTGGTGCCGGCGATGCCCACGACAAGCGGGCAGGGAGCCCGGCCAGGGGCCAGCAGCACTTGAGCCCCTTTGGAGCAAGGGTCCCTTCACCCTCAGAAGAGCAGGGTGGTGGCCAGCCCCCCTGTGTGCCAGGGCACTTATCCCACGGGCATCTGCTCAGCCCCCCCGGTGTGGGCCAGCAGCAGAGACCCAAATCAGCCATCCTGGCAAGGGACACGCCAGGGCTGGGGGACTGCTCGCTGACAGCGCTGCACATGGCCACCTACCTGAGCCAGCTGGAGCAGCTGGCACCAGATCACGGAGGGGCCGGCCAGAAGACTCTGCTGCGCCAGACTCACAGCGCCCTGGAGCCACCCCTGCAGCCCTGCCGGGAGGTGCCGAGGCGCCCGCTGGATGCTCGCCAGCGTGGCCACCCTTCAGAGGTACCACTGTGGTCCCTGCTGGGGCTCAGCCAAAGGGCCTTAGGGAGCTCCGGGAGGGCGAGTTGGCCATGGGGCCACCAGCAGATGTGAGGTCCCATCCCCATGGCAGTGCTCTGCCTGATGGAGCCACAGGCAGTAGGACGTAGTGGAAGGCTGAGGAGCAGCGACGTGCCCTGCTCACATGGGGTGAGGACTTCATGACTCTGTTGTGACACTGCTGGTGTGTGTCCTTGCTCCTCTCCTCCAGTGGCCCTGTGACAGGAGTGAGTGGTCCCGTGATGTCAGCAGGGGCGTGGGCAACCTCGGCTCGCAGCAGAATGAGGAAGGGCTGCAAAAGCATGGCTGGGACCACCTGGAGGCCTACAGGTACCCCCAAGAGCTTGGAAAAGGGAGCACCCTGCAGGCCAGTTCCTGTGGCCATGGGGTCACTGCAGAGACCCATGCCCGAGGGGGGAGGACGGGTGAGGCTTGGGCTGGGGGTGTGTCAGGGCAGGCACCACTTCTCCATGGGTGCCCCGGGGCCACAGGGGCTCCTGTCTCCTCGGTGACTTCCCTAGCACTTGGGGCCCTTCACCTTGCTGCAGAGGCATCACAGAGCAGGGCTGGCTGGGGCACACAGCTCAACCCATCCCTGGCTCATCCACAGCAAGCCAGGCGAGGGCACCGCAGTGAACCTGCCACGGAGACCTGACCTCGGACCCAGCACCTAAAGCACCCAGCTCTGCCCCAGCACCCACCTCTGCTGTCCTCCTTGGAGCTCCCGAGCAGGCAGGCACCCAGGACTGGACCTGTTAGCCATGCTCCCAACTTGTCTGACCTCACCAGTAAGCAACTCAGTTGGCAAGTCTCAGGAAGCTCCTGTGGCCCTTGGGATGGACACTTCTCAGGCCTTGCTACCTGCCTTCATCCTGCCTTCATCCTCCCTTCCTGAAGTGGTGGAAGGACATGCTGGCCACACCTGCAAGGAGAGATGGGGGATGTGGAAGGTGCTGAAGTCTCTTGGGAAGTGAAGACTGCTGGGTGCTTTGGACCTCAAGGCTCAGCCTCTTCCTGGCAGCCCCCACGCAGCCTGCAAGGGCACACTGGCATCTGCGGCCAGCCCGGCCCCACGTACCCGTGTGCCTTCGGTCTCACCAGCTGCTCCCTCCTCCCTGGGCTCAGCCCTGGTGGGGCAGTGTTCCAGAGGACTTCTACAGCAGACACTCCTGAGGCCTCTTGCTGTCCCCATGCAGAAGAAAGTCTCAGGGACACTGGGGTACCTGTGCCCAGTGCCTGCTTGTGTGCAGGGGCAAGGAGGGAGTGTGCCAAGCTGAGCCAAGCCAAGCAGGGAAAGCACCAGGTCCTGGTGCCCTGGCTGCTGCAGAGGCATTGCCCCTCAGTATCTCCCTGTTTAATCAGGGACCCCAAAAACTCCAACCCTTGGCACTGCCTTTACCTGGTGTCTCATAAAGCTCCTATTCAGAGCTGGGCTGTCTCTGGCACTGGTGGCACAGTCCCCCTGTAACGTGCTGGCACTTCCCGCTCAGCCCAGCACAATCAAGGTTCCCCTCTGTGGCTGAGCATCTCCAGGCTGTTCCCAAACCAGCCACCCAGCCCCTCATGCCTCTGTGTCCCCCAAGCTGCCCCTCTCCTGATAACAGTCCCCCACATCTTGGGGTGCAACCATTTGTCACCAGTGTGCCCTGTTCATGTCAGTGCTGACTTGCTGGCACAGCACCCAGCCTTCACCCACCTGCATGCTCACAAAGGGGTTAAATCTCCTGGCCAGGCACAGCTCCGCAGCAGCAGGAACTCACAGTCCCCTTCCAGAACTCCAGGGCACCTCCGACCTGGCAGAGCCCCAGCTGCTGCGTCGCCCAAGGTTTTGGGGACACTATGCCCAGGCTGGCCTCAAGGTGGCAGTGGCCACCTTTGTCCCCAGGAGTGCCCCGCAGGGCTGGGGTGCCAGCATGCCCCAGGAGGGCAAGGAGGCTGCCCTGGGGTGGGCAAAGAGCCATGGTCCCCGTGGGCAGGGGGAATGCGGTCCTCGTGGATGGCCTTCACGGGTGAGGGACCATGGTCTCCATCAGTGAGGGGCAGCAGTCCCCGTGGCCAGAGGTCCTCAGCCATCAGGGGAGAGGGTTGTGACCCCATGGGTGAAGCCCCCATGCCTAGGGGTCTGCTGCAGGGGTTGTAGCTGGCCCGAAGTCCTCGAGGGTGACAGACGGGAGAGCAGCAGGGCTGAGCCCTGCGGGCAGCCCCTGGGGCAGGGACACTCCTGCCTCCGCCTCTGCCCGCCTCCAGCCCTGCCTCTCCCGGGCACTTTGCTCCGAGCAGTGGGAGAGCGGGCACACGGCAGGGCACGGCACGGGGCAGCCCCTCCAGCATGGCCCCCAGCGCTGCGGGGCGCTCCTCACGGCTGCCCTGCTCCTGAGAGCCGCCGCAGCCCGGGACCTCAGGTGAGCCAGGGCAGACCATCCTCGGTGGAGAGCAGAAGCTGGGATGGCCCTGCCACGGCCATGCACACCCAGCCGGGCTCTGGGCAGCCTTGTGGGGAGCAGCTTTGGCCCCTCAAGGGATGGAGGTGGGATCCCCAGGGCTGGATGGGTGTGGGGCGGGGGTCAGCCGGTTCTCCCCCTTCTTCCACCATGCTCAAATCCCACCGTGCATCCTCCTCCCTCACATGCCACTGCCTTCTTCCATCATTGAGGGCCTCCATCCTTCCCAGTGTGGCCAACTCCTCTCCATCCCCCAGATAACCATATCCTCACAGGGTGAAGCTGACCTATAGGCTCCTGTCCTTCCCCAGGTGGGTGGAGGGGCAGGGACAGCCTACCCAAGGGTGAAAGCAAACTCTCACCTGCCACCTCACTGCAAAGTGGGGGCACCTCAGAGCAGGGGCCATGGAGGGAAGCACCAACCCTGTGGTATCCCTGGGGAGGAGGCAGCAGTGCCTGGGCAGTGCAGGCAGCCCGTGCTTTGGCTGCTCTTGCAGTCAAAGGGAAGGATCAAGAAGAAATTGGGTCACACTTCCCTTGTGCTGGGGCTTTGGCTGCGTGTGCCACGTGGTGATTAGGGACAAGGGTCCTTCTACAGGATGTTTTGCATAATTTCTCCTTGTTTTGCAATTTCCAAGAGCTTAGGGTGAGAAGCAAAGCCCTGTTTCCCCCCACGCACCAAGAGGCACCTTGTCCCAGGCTCACCCAGTACCCTGTCCCTCAGTGTCTCCTCCCTCTCCTCCAAAATCCACTCTCCTGCCCCCTTCTCCAAAGCTCCTGCCTGCTACACCAGGATCCCTGGATCCCTGACCGCCCATTCCACCCTGCCAGCAGGCAGGACTTTGGCTCTGGGGCAGAGTCTGCTTTCAGTGGCACTGCACAACTCATTCATTTCATTGGTGTCTTTCCAACATCCCCAGAAATCCCCAGGGCAGGAAGCCTTGGCCAGCTGCTGGGAGACCCTGGGCTAGGGGTGGTCACCAGCTACCCCTCAGGACAGCACATCCCCAGGGGCCAAAGGATGGGTTCAGGCTGGACACAGCCACAGGACCAGGAGCCAGGGCAGAGCCGTGGCAAAGAGCCAAGGGCAGCATGTGCCCATTAGTACACTGTCCCCTGGCTGGCCCCTGCCCCTTTCCATGGGTGGATGGCCATGAAGAGCCCCTCACCACTTCCTGGGCACCAGCTCACTGGCACCATCCCAGGTGTCTGCCAAGGGCAAGGGATTCCCCAGCACCACATCCCTTGTGCATCCACAAAACTGGCAGGACAGGAGCGAGCATCACCTCCCCAGCTCCATGTCCCCTCCCTGCAGTGCCTTCAGCTCCTGCTGCAGCAGTCAGCCCCAGTGCTTGGCTCAGACCTCACCATAGCTGCAGACAGACCTTCCTCCACCCTTCAGGTCCACACTGGAGAGGCTGTAGCCAGTGAAAGCCGTGCTGGGGATTTCAGAGGGGAGTAGGAACCAGCCTGGTGGTAATGTGTCCTCAGGATGGCCGCATGGGAATCTGTGATTGCAAGCACTGATTTTGATTGTGAGTAAGATGAAGCAGGAAAGCTGTTGAGATAAAGCTTTCCAAGTGTCATCTTCTTTTGCAATGTTCTCTTTTGGTTTTGGGTGGTTTTCCCCAAAGGAAGCTCAAGAATGGTTAAACCATGCTGCTGAGCACTGCCCACACTCAGGCTTTATCAGCTGCCCAAAGCTGTGTGCCTGTGCCCTGCTCCCAGTAACCTGGCCCCACACAGCTGCTCTGGCTTCTTCCTCATGCATCTCTCACACCAGGTTATTACTTCTGATTTGCTGACTTCTTCTTATCTCAGTTGTTTGTTGACTCATGTCATGGGCATTGGCTTTGGTCACTGAACCGTGCAGCATCTCCGGTCTGGTCGGGCTCAAAGCTTCATGCTCACTTGCACTCAGAGGATGGAAGAGAGGAACAAATCTCCTGGTGCTTCACATCCTCAGCAGCATCACTGCTTGGGGAGATGCAGCTCCTGGGCTGGGACCAGCATGGCCAGCACAGCACCCCACGGGACCGTCGCTCGGAGGCTCAGGTTTCCCTACCAGCTGGTTTTTGGTTCTAGGATGACAGGTCAAGTTCTTCACACTGTTAATGTTTGATCAGGATCTGCCTCTTGCTCTCTGAACTCATCCCTGTAATAAAGCCAGGCTGCTGCAGTGGGCAGACACTGCAGGGCGGTTGATGTCAGCCTAAAGCTGTGGCTCAGCCCAGAACTCAAACAGGCAGTGTGGAGGTGTGGAGGAGCTGGTCCTGCAGCCACCTGCCTGCCCATCTGCCTGCTGCTTCATTTATGATCATCTCTGTAAACACAGGGATGTCTCTCCAGGAGAGGCTCTGCAGGGTGAGCTCAGCTGACCTCATGGATACATCCTGTAGGATGCTCCTGCTAATACCTGCCACAAGAAGCTGTCAGGCTGCACATCTGGCCAAGGCAAGAGGACAACAGGAGGATGATGATGATGAAGGGACCAGTCGATGAAGGAACCTATGAGAACACAACCTTCCACCTCATACTGCTGACACCAGCATCCTGCTAACACTCAGCTCCCTGAGCCCTCCTCCATTCCAGTATCCAGAACCTCCTGGATGAGCTCTGTACCGACAGAAACTGGAGACACAGCAGTGTACCCTCCATCAGATATCTTTATGGCTTCACTTTCATCTCAGCTGGCAGCATGGCAGATGCCCCTGCCCCCAGGTTACTCATGCAAGCATCTGTCCTTGTCAGCAAGAGCAGTTGCTCCAATACTGCTTCACCAGGCATGGTGGTGGGCATTGGAGGGACCAAGGCATGGGCAGCTTTTGCTGGTCCCTTGCTGGACACCATGAAGCAGTAGCTGCTTCTTCCCCCTGTAGGAGTGGCCTCTGAACTTCAGACATCCTGAGAGGTGAACACAACCCTTTGGCAGCTCTCCCTCACGTGCCAGCAGGATGCTGATCCCAACCTTTGATACCAACCCTGCGAGAGGGGAAATGTCCTCCTCGCCTTGCACCGTCTTGAGCAGGGCCTTGGCTCCAACTCAGCTAGCTCCTCTCCATAGGGATTAGCTCACCCCTCTCCTACGGAGAATACCCAGCAGCTGGAGGCCCCTCACTGTCCAGAGATGCTCTCTCCCAAAGGCTCCTTTAACAGCTCCCCAAGGATTTCTCCAGGCCATAATATTCCCCCAGACAAGCCTTTCTTCTCCTCCCGCCTTTCTTCTGTCAAAGCGTCCTCTGGGACGAGCAGCATTGTCAGGATGGTGCCAATTAGGCTGAGGCAGCTTCCAAGAGGCTGCGCTGGCAGCGGCCGGGGGCTGCTGTTGCTCATCAAGGTCTCATTGTTCGGAGCGCCGTGGGGCTGCTGGCCGGCGGGGCCGGCGCTGTCCTCTGTCCCAGGCACGCTTCCCGGCTCGGCTCGGCGCGGGTGTCACTGCCTGCTCCTCAAAGGGCTGATTAATGGGTGTCGTTGCGGGGGCTGCGAAGGGGAGGATTTGTCAAGCCTCCCCCCGGCCCCCACGCAAAGCCCCAAGCGCCAGCTGAGAAAAACCAGAGAACCATCAAAGTGGCTGGAGCTGCTGGGGGAGGGGGGGAGCGGGGGGAATCTGGCATCTCTGGCTCCCTTCCACGCTTTGTGCCCGACAATGACGACTCATGTGCTTTTATTAACTGCTCCCCTAGATCTGGCTTGGAGAACATGGCCACTTCTTCAGTGAGGACGTTCCCAGTTGCCCTGTGGACACCAACCTCGGCTCCCTGGCTGGGAGGAAACACCACGGCGGTGGTGGAGGCGAAGTGCGTCTTCGACGAGGAGTTCAAGTTCATCCTGCTGCCCATCTCCTACAGCATCGTCTTCGTGGTGGGGCTGCCCCTCAATTCCTGGGCCCTGTGGATGTTCATCTCCAAAATGAGGCCCTGGAACGCCACCACCACCTACATGTTCAACCTGGCCGTCTCTGACACGCTCTACGTCCTCTCCCTGCCCACCCTGGTCTACTATTACGCCGACCGCAACAACTGGCCCTTCGGGACCTGGTTCTGCAAGATCGTGCGCTTCCTCTTCTACGCCAACCTCTACAGCAGCATCCTCTTCCTCACCTGCATCAGCGTCCACCGCTACATGGGCATCTGCCACCCCATCCGCTCCCTGAAGTGGGTGAAGACCAAGCAGGCCCGCATCGTCTGCGTGGCCGTCTGGCTCGTCGTCACCATCTGCCTCATCCCCAACCTCATCTTCGTCACCACCAGCTCCAAGGGCAACAGCACCCTGTGCCACGACACCACCAAGCCCCAGGATTTTGACCACTATGTGCACTACAGCTCGTCCGTCATGGCCCTGCTCTTCGGGCTGCCCTTCCTGGTGATCGTCGTGTGCTACTGCCTGATGGCCAAGAGGCTCTGCAAGCCCAGCGTCTCCAGCCCCAGCCCCCGCATGCCCTCCTACAAGCAGCGCTCCATCAAGATGATCGTCGTCGTGCTCACCGTCTTCGCCCTCTGCTTCGTGCCCTTCCACGTCACCCGCACCCTCTACTACACCTCCCGCTACTTCCAAGCCGACTGCCGGACCCTCAACATCATCAACTTCACCTACAAGATCACTCGGCCCCTGGCCAGCATCAACAGCTGCCTCGACCCCATCCTGTACTTCATGGCTGGGGACAAGTTCCGGGGGCGGCTACGCCGGGGGCCGCTCCGGCGCCTCCGGCCCGTGCCCGCGAGTGACCTTTCCTTGGTGTCCCCCTCCATGGACAACCTCATGGGGAGCAGCCACGCTGCTAGCGACACCCGAGGGACAGGGACAGCGCACAGCAGAGGCTGATGCTGAGGGGCCAGAGGGGGTTCCAGTAACCTCATCTCTAGTCTCCATGAGTCACAGCCCCTCTGGACTCCGTGGGGGCACCCTGGCACCCCCAGGTCCCCAAACCTGACCTGTCCTTGCACAGCTTCTGTGGGGCAGAGACCACAGGGCAGAGGGCCGGTGGACATTGGGCTTGTCCCAGCCCTGCCCTGCAATGCTGTGGGAGGAAGTTGACAGGACAGGCACCAGGCACCCATGAGAATGGGAAGGGTGCTGAGAAAGCCATTTTGGGGAGGCAAGCTGGTGTCCCAGCCTGGGGCACTGCTGGGGGCAGATGTGGGGATGACAGGTCACTAAAGAGAAGTGACACTGGTTCCTTAGTGACACTGGTTCCTTCCTGACACTGGTTCCTTCCTGGCTGCACACAGCCCTTTCAGTCTGCTTGACAGCAGTATGGGGACTAGCCTGCGTCTGGAGCTAACACTGGGCTCCCCACATACCTGGTTAAAGGCCCTCGAAGATGTCCCTTGGGAGAGGCAGGGAGGGACATGGCACAGTGCACTTGCTGCCTGTCACCCAATAAAGGCCCTCCCCCTTTCTCTACTCTCGGGCTTGTTTCTCTCCACAGCAGAAGGAAGGGGAATGAGATGCCCCAGGTCCTTGCTCCAGGAAGCATTTGAGAGCAGAGAAAAGGCATCAGCCACTACAACAGCAGCACTGGGGCAGGTGAGGAGCGAGGAACTGGAGCAGTGACACCCGTGGTGACGGGAGAGTCCTTGGGAATCTGCCTTTATGGGTGTTTGCTTCCCAAATGTTTACCCAGCCCTTTGTTTGACCAAGTGCCTGCACAGAGAGCAGCAGACCAGAGATGGTTATCAGCACTATGGACTCTCCCACCACAGCCTGGGCAGGGATGGGACAGAGCTGTCCCCACCCCACAGAGACCTGGGAGGGGCTGCCCACCCCCCTTGAGTCCTGCCAGCACATGCTCAGGGGAGGGATGCCCAGAGCAGCATCGTTGTATCACCTCCCAGCCATGGCACCAGCCACACACTGCCACATCCCCCAGGGAGAGAGAGGGTTTCAAAGATGCCACATCCCATCCCCATTCCACCAGGCAGTACCCAGAGAGCCCCTCACTCACCACTAAGCTGAAATCAGAGAGAGGAGAAGATATCTCACCTCAGCCCACTTAACCCAGCAGGAGCAGCTGCTGTCCCGTTATATCTGATGTGGCCCAGGTGGAGCCAGGAGCTGCTTGGTTGCACCTGAGCAGTGCAAGGGTTCTCCCCAAGCATGGCCCCAGCCTCAGAGAAGGGGCTGCTAGGGAAGGCACACGGGTAGGTGGCAGGGACATCTACCCATGCTGTGAGTGCAGGGGTACAGCCATGGTGCCACCAGTCCTGCACACAGGCATTCACACACAGGCAGCAGGGGGTGTGGAAAGCTGTATTGTGTACAGAGGCAGCAGAAAAGGCTCATCTGGGGCCAGACAGCACCTGCCCCTTGCCCAGGGCCACACAGTCCCAGCTGAAGCTATTTCCACAGGTCCCCACATCCAGCAGTGCCCTCCCTCCACCCCAGGGGGGACGCCTCCCCAGCTTAGTCCCACTCACCATTGGGATGCCACCTCAGAGAGCCCATCTCATCCCCAACTCATGTGACACCCCCTTCCTCAGCTCCTGGTCATCTTGGGGGGACTGTGCCCATCGCTGGCCCCCAGCCTCACACCAGCTTCCCCTTTAGGGACAGCTGTGTCGCCCACAGCCCCTCCAAACCCCTCTCAAGGGGAACCCTTCCCCAGTCTCCCCTTCCCCTCACTTCCTCCTCTCCTCCCACCTTCCACTCAGGGCTTTTGGCTGGAGGAGTGGAGGGCTGGGAGCGGGGACCGTGCCCTGTGTGACCCTCGGGCTGTGCCGGCTCAGATCCCCGCCCTCAAGTGCCAGCTGCCCTTGCGAGCCAGGATCCGGCTGCCGGCGCCGGCTGCGCTCAGAGGATGTGCAGCTTGTCGGTCTCCTGCAGCCCGTACTTGGTCTTGTTCTCGTTGAAGAGCTTGACCAGGGAGCGGATGTACAGCTCGTGGTACTTGTCCACCGTCTCACGGCTCGGGTTCGGGATCATGGGCACCGTCACCGGCTCCCCAACTGCCGGGAGGGGAGGGAGGTCAGGCTCGTGGCTCGGCTCGGCAGGGATAGGAGCTGAGTGTTGCCTTCCAACATCACCCATTGTGAAGTGTCCCCCTCCACCTTTTGAGGGTCCCCTCTGCCCCTTGGGAGATGCTCACCCACAGTGGTGATGGGTCTGGCGAAGGGGAGGAAGCCCCAGGACTGGTCAGAGGTGAGGCCCCGGCCGTAGAAGAAGCAGGGAGCAAAGCCCATCATCTTCTGAAAGCGCTGCTGGATGCTCCTCATCCAGCTGCCCTCCTCGAACACCACTTGGCGGAAGAGGTCGTTCTCCCCAAAGGAGAAGGACGGGACGAGGTGGGCCCTGTGGAGGGGACACGGTGGGTGGTGCTGGGGCACCGGGACCGCTCTGGACCCTCACGGTAGCGGTGGTGCCCGTGACCCACCCATGGCGCAGAGCCATGCGGACGAAGCCCTTGCGGTTCTTCAGGATGAGCGTAGTGACGCCGGGGCTGCAGGAGAGCGACTCGGCCGCGCCGCCGATCACGATGGCCACGGCGTTGCCGCAGCCGTTCTGGGACAGCAGGTACCCGATGGCGCGGCGGGTCACCGGGCACAGGCCTGCGGCAGAACGGACCACTGGTGCCGTGGGACTGCCTGCCCGTGCAGCACCCAGGGAGCCAGGACCCCGCGCGGGACCCCACAAGGGACCGCGGCTGGTGGGACCGCGGTGGGACTGTGCAAGGGCGCCCCCTGCTGTGCGACAGCCACCGGGAAGGGGCAGACGCCCCCGGCGCTGCCAGGCCTGCGAGCTGGGTGAGGGCAATGCACGCGCAGGGTGCTGACAAGGTGCGGGCAGGGCATGGGCAGGGTGCAGGCAAAGTGCAGGAAGGGGGAGGGTGGAGTTCAAGCCGGGCGCAGGCAGAGCACCATCCCTGCGCTGCTCACTCCTGGGGAGCACAGAGACTGTCAGTCATGAGTTTCTCACAGATGGGGCCAGGGACCCCCTGGAGGCCCCCTGCCCCCTCCAGGCTCTGCCCCTTCATGGCAGCAGGCAGAAGTGGGCAGGAATGGGGCAGGCAGAGGTGGGCAGGAGCAGGGCAGGCAGTGGGTGCATCTCTGGGGTACCCACTCAACTCCAGCCATGACTGCAGGGCTGCCCATGAGAGCAGGGAGGGAGGCAGCTGCCCACAGAAGCTCACCCCCACTCATCAAGTACTCCCTGAAGATGGGCAGGCGGAAGTTGCCGGCCAGGGTGGTGAGGAAGCAGCGGATGCCGGGGAACAGCTCGTTGAAGCCTGTTGAGCCTGTGATGAAGTTGCAGAAGGCACCGACGCAGAGGATGCCGTGGGGGTGGCAGCCAATGATGTAGTTGTGGCTGGGGGACAGGTCATGTGTCTTCACAAGCTGTGGGCACAGAAGGGTGGTGTGACCCGTGTGGCACCGCCACAGCCTGCATGAGCATCCCCTCCAGCTCCCCACATCCTACCTTCACGGGGAAATAATCCCGAAAGTGCCTCCACACAGACCACTGCCGCAGGCATGGCAGCCTCCTGCCACCTGCAAACCAGGAGGGACCACAGGGGATGATGCCCACCGCAGCGGGCAGCGGGACCTGCTGCACCCCTCTTCTCCCCAGGATGCTGGAGAAGAAGCGGGGAAGAGCGGCTGGGATGTGGTGCTCCCCATTTGCCATGCTGTGATGGACCTGGAGAGAGAGCAGATCCCACCCCCAAGCCTGCAGCAAAGCTGGAGGAAGAGAAGGCTCTGCTCATCCTCACCGTTCTCCGGCGTGTCCCAGTCAAAGATGACCCAGGCCAGGTAGAGCACAGGGATGGGCCAGAAGCTGGTGAACAGCAGGTAGATGAGGACCACCAGGCTGACGGTTCCTGTGGGAGCCAGGGAGTGGGGGTGAGTGGGCATGCACCTGCCCCACCGGGACCCCCCAGAGCCCCCTACTCACCCAGCAGCAGGAAGCTGAGCACCCACTGCAGGACGGAGAGGAGCTGGAGCCAGGAGCGGATGTCCTTCTGCGAGGGCCAGGGCACCGCGAGCAGGGTGCGCAGGGCTGCCTGGACGCTGCCACGGCTGCCTGTGGGGAGGGACAGGGGACACAGCACCCAGCCCAAGGCCAGCAAAGGTTGTGCAAGTGCTGTCCCTGAAAGGTCCCAGGCTGGGGGTACCCATGGCTGCCAGGGCTGGGGCACAGGGGAGGATCACAGAAGCGTTTTGGTTGGAGGAGATCTTTAGGATGATCAAGTACAACCACTGAACCAGCACTGCTCAGAAGCGGTGCATGGGGGGATGCTCATCCTCAGAACACTCAGGACCATGCCAGGAGACCCTGGGCAACCCGAGGCTGCTCTGGAGCCAGCTCTGATCCAAGCTTGGGTGCATCAATGGATCCAAGCACAGCATCACATCGCATGCCATGCTGAGCTCCCTGAGGGCCAGGACCTTTCCCATGCCCTCTTTGGCAAGGCTCAGGGAGAATTCAAGCCTTTCTCAGCTGGTGTTGTGTCTGCCCACCAGCAGGAGTCAAGGACAGTGGCATGGGGCCAAGCAGGGTGGCCAAGGGTAGCTGTCCCTGCTGAGCACTGCCTCCCACGAGGGACAGTCCAGCAGCCCACAGCCTCTCCACTCCCCCCACCACCCCCTTCCATCCAGCTGACCTTAGTGAACCATTAACCACCCCAGGCTGGGTGCCAGGATCCAAACTCCACTCACAGCCCCATCTCTCCTCCCCAGAACAGGCCCATAGTGCCAGTCCCACCCGTACACCGCTCCTGACCAAAGGTCTGCAGCCGCTGAGACCACCCCTACAGCCACTGCCACAAGCACAGCAAGCTAAGCCAGCTCTTCAGCCACAAAGCCTTGTCTTCCTGGGGACAAAACCCCCAAATCAGTGTGCTGGCCAGAGAGAGGTGCTCGGGGTGAGACAGGAGCAGCCCTGTCCCCACGGCTCCCCGGGATGGGGACCCTCAGGTCAGAGCACAACCACTAAGCCCTGGTTTGGGTATCTGGTTGAGGTTCAAGTCCTGAATGGGACAACTGAAATAAACTCAACAGTAGGGCCAGCACCAGCACTGAAGACCTGTCCTCCCTCTCCCCCATGCCTTCAGCCATCCCTCCTGCCCACCCCACACACCCAGCCAGGGATCCCCACATGCTCAGCCCCCCCTGCAGCCCTGCTGTTAGCTTCCCAAACCCCTACTTCTTTTTTTTTTTTTCCTTTTCCCAGGGAAGCTGCAGAGTTCTGCCCAACAATTTGTGCCTCCCAAACAGTAGCTTTTTTTTAGCTGCCTTTTCTCTCCCCCCCTCCAAACCTTCCACGAACGTGCAGGCCGCAGATCGAAGGGGGAGAAACCCCTGCAGGGCTCCGCTGCCAGCCCTGTCCGCAGCGACAGGAGCCTCTTCGAGCCCAGAGATTGGGACTGCACCTCCCAGGGCAGTGAGGAAAGACCAAGGAGGGTTTGCAGCACTCTGGAGCGTGCTGTGGGGGTACCATTGCCGAGTGCATTGTCAGACATTTCATCCCTCTTGAGCAACTCTTTGTGTTTTCCTCTGGTGCCGCTAACCCCAAATTGCTCCCAACACCTCCCTTTCCCCTAAGCAGTCTCAGGCAAACAGACAATAGTGACAACCAATGCTAATTTGCCTGGCCAGTTCCTTGCCAGAGCATCAGAAACCATTCAAAGAGGCTTTGGAAATCTCTTACCACTGAGGTTTTGGGAACAGGCTGCAATGATTGTTTTCATGGTGGCGAGGAGGAGCCGCGCGCCGCAGCTTGGTCCAGCAGGTTAGGAGGCGAGTTTGGCAATAGCAGAGGGTGACCGACTGTGTATCCAGCTGCTTTACCCAGCTGAGCCAAGGGACACCGCCCTCTGCAAAGGGGAGCAGGCCTGCCCCCTCCCCGGCCTGCAGAGCAAGGAGAGCTGAAGATCCTTGGGAGGACGAGGAGCTGAGGAGGGTGAGGATGCCGAGCGGCGAGGAGCTGCCGTCGCGAAGGGCAGCTGCTGCTCTGCGGCGAGGCACCGCGACCGGCGCCGCTGGGGGCTCTGCCGGTGACACCTTCCCCCCAGAATGGTACTGTCCATGCTCTGGCTATTTCACAAACCACTGTCCAGGCTCTATCAGCGTGACTGCTCTCCAGAGCTGCCCCAAACCCTCACCCTGACACTGCTGCTCCGCAGGGAACGCTGCCCACCAGCCCCAGCGTCCAGCACCATCCCCTCCTCTCCCACCCCGAAGAGCAGCACCGGGGGAGGCTGGCCCGGGAAGGCTGGGCTGCAGACTGAGGGGAAAAAACATGAGAAGGAAAGAAAAGCAGCACAGAAGTAGAAGCAGCCTGGGATGAGGCTTCAGCCCAACAGCTGAAGGAAGAGTAGGTGTCTGCAGGAACTGATTCGCCAGAGCTACTTTGCAGCATGCATCTCTTCAGAAGTACTCTCTAGGAAGAGCTGGCAAAGGTCACACAGGAGAGGGATCAGTACAGGTGTGGGACTGCAGCAGGCTGCCCAGAGGGCTTCTGGAGTCCCCTTCTCTGGAAACTTTCAAAACCTGCCTGGATGTGTTCCTGTGCAGCCTGCCCTGGGTGATCCTGCTCTGGCAGGTCCCTGCTAACCCCTAACACTGTGACCCTGACTGTGTGGTGGTGAAGTGAAATAATGTTATACAGGAGTGGTCTGGAACCCAAAACACCTCATAGTCTGCTGGGGTAGGTTGTAGAGACCCAGGATCTGGAAGAGAGGACCCAGCACCACTGCCTACAGATTCACAGAGGTAGAGTCAAGAAGAGCTGAGATTGCTTTGTAGAAAGCATCTAAGCCCTCCTGCAGCCTGGCTGGCCCCTCGGGTGTGTCTGAATCACAGAATGGATTTGGTTGGAAAAGGCCTTCAAGATTCTTGAGTCCAACCATTCCCTGCCAAGCCTGGTGCTAAACCATGTCCCTTGGCACCCCATCCCTGTGTCTGTTAAACCCCTCTAGGAATGGGGATTCATCCACCTCCCTGGGGAGCCTGTTCCAGTATCTGAAAACCCTTTCAGTCAAGAAGTTTCTTCTAATGTCCAACCTAAACCTCCCCTGATGCAACTTGAAGCCATTTCCTCTTGTCCTGTCAGTTGCTACTTGGGAGGAGACTGAACCCCCCCCCGGTTCCAACCTCCCTTTAGGGAGTTGCAGAGAGTGAGAAAGTCTCCCCCAGCCGCCTCTTCTCCAGGCTACACCACCCCAGTTCCCTCAGCCACTCCCCAGACCACTCAGTGTTGCCCAGCTTTGGGCCCACTCGAGCACCTCAGCATCCTTCTGGCCGTGAAGGCCCCAAACCTCAGCCCAGTGTTCAAGGTGTGTGCGAGCACAGGGGAGCCTCAGCTGAAAGAGCTGTCCAGCTGACATTCCCTATTTCCCACCCCCAACTCCTCTGGCTGCTGGCACCCAGCCCTCCAGAGCTGCTCTGGAGGAGGCCAGGCTGCAGAAGGAGGGATCTCCACAACAAGAGCTAGGCAGCACGAGAGGTTTTATGTCGCTTAAAATAGAGAGGAAAAGGAAATAAATACATCCAGTCACAATACAAAGAGCAGTTGCTGAGTTCAGGTACTTTGCTTTCAAGGCTTCCCTCTGCCTGGCAGAGCAGAGGCAGCCTGGCCCCTCACAAAGAGCCCTGCCTGACAGGAAGGAGCTCTGTGGTATCACCGTACACGACCAGTGCGCTCGGTCTGACCTTTAATGCAAACCAAAGGCAACTCTCACGTTCACTCCTCTGCCCCTGCCGCCTCCCAGAGCCACCAGGGACACCTCCATGTATGTACAGTCTATTTACTGCTCTAGCTCCAGGCCACAGGTAACTCTTAGAGGACTCCCAGGCCCTGCAGCAAGAGGCTCAGCCCATGTTCTGCCGGTTGCCATAGCCCCTTGGGTGAGTGTCCTTCCAGTCATCCCAGCTCCGAGCTTTCTGGAGCGCTTCCTCGTCATCCTCCTCCTCTTTTTTCTCCTGCTGCTGCTTCTGCATCTCTTCATCATTTATACCTGCTGGAGGTCAAGAATTGGAGTGAGGGGTGGAGGATAGTGGAAGACCCCAAATCAAGCTGTCAGGAGCTGCTCCAGAGAGCAAAACTTGCCAAGGAGCAGCCCAGAGTTCAGTTTTCTCCCAGCCTCATCAAGTCAGCTCTTCTTCCTCACACAGGGGGTACTTCACACCCTGAACACATCCCCACTCACCCTCCCCTTCAAGGATTCCTCAAATTCTCCAACCTGCTTCCCCACTCCATACCTGGTGCTCTCTGGGGCACACTCTGAGCAGACACAACTCCTTGCTTTGCACGCTGCTCGTACCAGTCGTCCACAGTCATAGTGGGCAGCCCAGGGTACCCTGCTCCAAACACTCTGCAGGGAGAGACAGGCAAAGAAGGCTCTTTACAGGGGAGCAGGAACACAGCCAGCCATGCCCACAACTACTCTGTGACCCAGTCTGTACTGACAATGACAGAATGGTTTGGGCTGGAAGGGACTACAAACATCATCCAGCCCAACCCTGTGCACTCAGCAGGGATTCTCCACCAGAGCAGGCTGCTCACAGCCTTGGTGAGCCTGACCTTGAGTAGCTCCAGGGGTGGAGCCTCAACCACCTCCCTGGGCAACCTGCTCCAGTGTTGCACCACCCTCACAGTGCAGAACTAGTTCCTAACTTCCAATCTAAATCTGCTCTCCTCTCATTTCAAGCCACTGTGCCTCATCCTGTCCCTGCAGGCCTTTGCAAGCAGTCCCTCTGCAAGCAGTCCCTCTGCAGCCTTCTTGTAGCCCCCTTCAGGGACTGGCAGGCTGCTGTTAGGTCTCCCTGGAGCCTTCTCTCCTGCAGGCTGAACAATCCCAGCTCCCTCCACCTGTCCTCACAGCAGAGGTGCTCCAACTCCCTGAACATTTCCATGGTGGTCCTCTGGACCCACTCCATCAGGAGTGTTTGAGCCCAAAGACCTTCAATCACCTCTGTGGCCCAAAGGAAAACACTCTGGGCTAGCACAGCTAAGAATACCTCTGGGAACTGCAACAGGCACAGCCTGGCTGTACAGAAAGCTCAAGGCAAATCATGTCAAAAGCATGACAAGGAAGCTGTTCTCTATCCCACTCAGTGCTTTAGCTGCCTATTCCTTGCAAAAATCTGACAGGGCCACAGAGCACTAAGGTCTTGGAACCCTAAGGAGAGGCTTACAGCTAAAAACTCTGTCATTGTGATTGATGACTCTCTGGTCTGATCACAGCTTCCCAGCCTTCAAAATGACTTATCTGGATTCACTGAAACCTTCCAGATTTCACATGAGATTAAGAGACCAGATGTGCTTTTCACTCTGGGCTCTTTGTGCTAACAGTGAAGAACAATCCCCAGGACAGGGGCAGATAGGCCTTGTCCCTCCTACCAAGCAGCAAGCACATGGCCTGTAAACAAGTACAGTGCTATCTGCTTCAGGAGACCTCTGCTGCTGCCCTGAGAAGCAAACAGCATTAACCAAGACACTGCAGCATGCTGGTAACAGAAGAAATCAGAGGAACCACAGAATGGTAGGGACTGGAAAGGGACCTCCAGAGATCATCCAGTCCAATCCCCCTGCCAGAGTAGCATCACCTGGAGCAGGTCACACATGAATGCATCCAGGTGGGCTGGGAATGTCTTCAGAGAAGGAGACCACAGCCAGTGGGCAGCCTGCTCCAGGGCTCTGTCACCCTCACAGGGAAAGTTTTCCCTTATGTTCCCATGGAACCTCCTCAGCTCCAGCTTGCCCCCAGTGCGCCTTGTCCTGCCACTGGACATCCCTGAGCAGAGCCTGGCTCCATCCTCCTGACACTGCCCTTCACATCTTGATGAACATGAATGAGGTCACCCCTCAGGCTCCTCTGCTCCAAGCCCCAGCTCCCTCAGCCTGTCCTCAGCAGGGAGATGCTCCACTGCCTTCAGCAGCTTTGTGGCTCTAAGGAAGTTCAGGGAAGGCATCAAACATTCCCCTCCTCCTCTGCTCAGATGCCATCTTGGTGTGCCAGGCTGTCTGGAGGTTTCTGCACTTGAAAGTGGATCTCAGGCTTGAGGTGAGAGCAGAGCTGTGCCTGAAGAAGCAGCAAGCAGCACATACTTAGCCTGAGCAGCGTTCCTGGTGAGAATGAAGGGCTTCAGCGGAGTCCTGGCTTGCCGAGCAGTACCATGAGGTGGTGCTGGAGACTGAAGAGACAAACAGTGGTCACAAGATCATCCTGGAGATGAGAATCCCCCTTTCTCTGCTTCCCCACCCCAAAGAAGTTACTCAAGGTCTGGTAGAAGAGAAATGCCTCTGCTGTCAGAGGGCCATCCCAAGAGGGCCAGTTCCGGCCTCAATCCAGTTTCAGTCATCAGCTCCATCTGCGAGCGCCTACAAATCACTTCTCTTTGTGCCTCTGTCACACCCACTCTGATCAAAGCTGCAGCTGACAGAGCCAAACCAGATCAGCTCAGATCAAAGCATGAAATATAGCTCAGTTTAAGCAGGGAGCAGAGGGCAGTTCTGAGGCAAGTGGAGCTCATCCGTCCCGATGCTATCACCCAGGGCGCTCCAGAGGAGCTCTGCAGTGCCAACAGGAACCACACAAACCAAGCCAGCTGGGCTGGCTCAGCACACCCTGGGGCCTTGTCTCTAGGCAGACATTTGAGGTGAGTGGTGTGAAGCCCAGAAACACTGCTCTGCACAGCAACTGAAGGTCTGCAAGCAGCTTTCATCACTTACAAACACCTCCAGAGAGAGGATGAGGGTTTGAAGTTAGAGCAGAGCAGATTGCAGCTGGCTGTGAGGAACAAGTTCTGCACCATGAGGGTGCTGGAACACTGCAACAGGTTGCATGGGAGGTGGTTGAGGCCCCATCCACAGAGATACTCAAGGTGAGGCTCAACAAGGCTGTGAGCAAGCTGCTCTAGGGGAGGGTGTCCCTGCTGAGTGCAGAGGGGTTGGGCTGGATGACCTCTGGAGGTCCCTTTCAGCCCAAACCATTCCATGGCTGTATGGTGCAGCATGGGGGTTTCTTTCTGCAACACCTGCACAGGTTGCAGACCAGAAGTGTAGGTGTGAAAGAAATCACAAGGCTCATCTTTGGACTTCCAAAGGCACAGGCTTCTTTAGGGTTAAGGGTCTGGCAGAAGGCAGCAAGGTGGAGAAAAGCTTTAGCACATTTCAGTTCTGATATCCAGTGCCTCAGCACAGGAAGACATTTTCCCCCCTGAGGGTGGTGAGGCACTGCAACAGGCTGCCCAGAGAAGCTGTGGAGGCTACAAGCCTAAAAGTGCTCAAAGGCAGCTTGGATGGGGCCTTGGACAACCTGGTCTAGCAGGAGGTGACCCTGCCCATAGCATGGGGCTTGGAACTAGATGCTATCTAAGGTGCCTTCCAACCCAAATCAGCCTATGGCTCTCTGATTTCACAAGCTCTGATTGTCTACACCATGTGGCAGCAGTTGAGAGTGACTCACCAAAGAATGAGCCCACTGTCCACTCTGAACCAGACCAAAGCCTGATTGAGCTAAATGTTCAGCAAGAATTCACAGAATAAGAAGTAGGTGACCTCAACACCAAATTCCTCCTCAGCAGCAGGCCCCTTTTACCTGCTTTGCTGCTGCTCTGCTCCTCAAGATGACCATCTCTTGGTCAATACTCTCAATTTCCTCCAGGCTGGTGTGGATCCACTTCTGGATCTGGAGTATGTAAAACTCCCTTGTCTGATCCTCATCTGCTTGCCCACTCTCCACACAGCTGCTCATGGAAGCCAGCCTGTTCTCCAGTTCCTTCTTCTGGTTGTGTCTGTCTCAAAGAGAACAAAATGAGACCACTAAGCAACCCTTCTCTAGCCCAGCCCAGGCACAGGCTTTTCTGAAAGAAAGAGACAATTTCCTGCTTCCTGAAACTCAAATGCTGGAGACCTCCCTCCTGCCCCAGCCCCCCTTCAACTGCTTGACTTGGCAGGCTGGAAGGGAGCTCCATCCAGTTCCACAAGGGCAAATGTAGAGTCCTGCCTCAGGCAAGGAACAAGCCCCTGCAGCAGCACAGGAGCAGGGCTGAGTTGCTGAAAAGCAGCTCCCCAGAGAAGGACCTGGGACTTCTGGTGGACAAGTTCACCAGGAACCAGCAATGAGCTCTCATGGCCAAGAAGGCCAATGGCCTCCTGGCATGCATTAAGGAGAACGTGGCTGGCAGGTCAGGAGAAGGTCTCCTCTCCCTCTACTGTGCCCTACAGAGGCCACATCTGGAGGACTGGTTCCAGTTCTGGGCTCCCCACTTCAAGACAGACAGAGAACCTTCACTCTTGCTGCCTCCAGCAGAGGCTACAAAGCTGCTGAGGGGCTTGGAACATCTCTGTGAGGGGGAAAGGTTGAGAGACCTGTGGCTGTTTAACCTGGACAAGAGCAGACTGAGAGGAGATCTGCTCAATGCTCATCAATATCTAAAAGCTGGGGGGAAGAGGATGTGGGCAGATAGTTTTCAGTGGTGCCCAACAACAGGACAAGGGCCAACAGACACAAAGCAGAGCCCAGCAGGTTCCACCTGAACAGGAGGGAAAACTTCTTTGTTGTGAGGGTGCTGAGCCCTGGAGCAGGCTGCCCAGAGAGGATGGGGAGTCTCCTGCTCTGGAGAGTTGTCAAACCTGCCTGGACATAACCTTGGACAATCTGCTGTGAGTGATGTTGATTTAACAGGGTGGTTGGACTAGATGAACTCCAGAGGTGCTTTCCAAGCCCTCCCATGCTGGGATTCTGTGACTGAAAGCATGACAGTGGCAAGAACCACCTCTGTCACTAACCCTGAGAACTTCTGGGCAGTTCTACTTCAAGGACTGGAAACTAATGTCGGAAGTGCACCTCTGTCCAAGCCCATCCAGCAACTTAAAATGAAAGTTCCATGACCAGTGTGTTCCAGCATCAGGAGAACCACCTCCTCCCTGAGGGTCCCTGCTAGCACAGCCTTGAGGTTCTCTCCTCTCTTAAAGTGACTCCTGGAAGCCTTTGAACACCACAAAGCAAGAGCCTACCTTTCGATTTTGGCTTGCCTGCTCATTGCCAAGGCCACCAGGTTGGGCTGGGCAGCAGCGGGGCCCCTGGGGGCCGGGCTCTCGGCCTCTGCCTCTCCTGGAGGGTCGGCGGCAGCGGGGGGGAGGTGGAATTTGCCCAGCCCGTAGCTCCTGCAGAGCTTGAGGAAGCGCCAGAAATGGGCCCGAGCGCTCTCCAGGTGCTCCATTCTCCGGCTCATGTCGACCTGCTTCAGCGTCATGGAGCCCAGCAAGGCAGGCAGCAGCAGGTATTTCAGGTCGGCCGAGGCGATCTCCTCCAGCTCCTCGTTCTCGCTGCGAGGGGAGAGACGAAGCCTCCTGCTCCGGTTCCTGCTCCGCTACACCCGGGCCCGGCCAACCCCAGCGCGCTCCCTGGCCACCCCGAGGCGGCAGAACTCCCGCAGGACCCTCGCAAGGCCTCGCTGGGTCTTCCCTTGGGCCCCCCTGGGCTCCCCCCCGGGCCAGGCCCAGTCCCTCCTCCCCACTCACCTGAACAGCTCCAGCTGCGCCACCATGGCAGCCGCTCGCTGCAGCGCCTCCAGCCCCTGCCGCACCTTCTCTTGCACGGCCGGGGCCCCCGAGGACGGCTCGATGCCGTTCTCCACCTCCTCCCACAGCCGCCGGCCCGCCGCCAGCAGCTCCGCCAGCCGCGGCCCCGCACCGGCCCCCTCCGCCATGATGGGCCGGCAAGGAGGACCGGCGCCGCCGAAGCGCTTCCGGGGCGGCCGTTAGTGACACTCCGCCACCCCCGGCACCCGTCCCTCCCGGCCGCCATCTTGGGGAGGGCAGCGGGCGCGGCCGCCATGCTGGTAGCGGCAGATCGGAGGCAGGGCTGGCCGCGGCGGGGCTGGGGCTGGGGCTGGGGCTGGGGCTGGTCTCTCCGCCCGCGGCAGCGCTCCTTAGGAGCTGCGCTCGGCGTGGCCGTGGGCGCTGGCCGGTGCCCGGTGCTCCCGAAGCGTGCCCTGCGGGTTCCCCCCGGCACACACGCTTTCCTGGCCCCTGCCGGGGAGCGGCTGGGGAAGGTGCGCTGCTGACTACAGGCGCAAGTGAGGCTAAGTGGAGAAATGGACAGGATGGCGAAACAGCGCCGGAGCGGCTGGGAGCCATCCGCCGCCGGCACAGCCACCGACTCGCGGAACGGCTTGGGTTGGAAGGGACTTTCAAAAGCCATCCGGTCCAACCCCCTGCTGTCGAACCTGCGGCTAGAGCAGGCTGATCAGAGTCCTGCCCAGCATCACCTGCAATGGTGCCGGGGATGGGGCATCCACCACCTCTCTGGGTAACCTGCGCAGTGTCTCACCACCCTTAGCACCTTAGCACCTCGGGTGCGCTTTGTATGACCGCACCAGCAGGAGCTGGGACATTGCTGGCCGTGCCTCCCCCCCTCCATCAGCAGCACCCCCGGGGTGTCCCAGGCAGGTGTGGAGGTCACAGAGAATCTCAGAATGGTCTGGGTTGGAAGGGATCGCCAAAGGTCGTCCGGTGCAATGCCCTCTGCACTCAGCAGGGACATCCTCAGCGAGATCAACTTTCCCAGAGCCCTGTCAAGCCTCACCTTGTATATCTCCAGGGGTGGAACCCCAACCACTTCCCTGAGCAGCCTGTTCCTGTGTTCCACCACCCTCCTGGTGCAGAACTTGTTCCCCACATCCAATCCCAGTCTGCTCTTTTCTAGTTTGAAGCTGTTGCCTGCCCCGTGTGCTGAGGCAGATCCTCAGTCTGGAACAGCAGGTGACATGTGAGTTCCTCTTCTGCTCTTGGGAGAGCTCAGGTGACATTAAGCCTTAGGACAGCAGCTGGGTTCAGTGCAGACTTGTGCTGTACAGGATGAGTGCTGCATAGCCTGGGACCTAAATCTGGCAGAGGATCCCAGCAGCATGCAGTGCACAGTGTGAGCAGAAATTTCCTTCTCCTCCCTCTCTCTCTTCTTTTTACAACACAGCTAAGATGGGCATTTCTGGTTGATTTAGCTGCTAAGTCCATTGTTACAAGAACTGAGATTTCCACAGCCATAAGACAGGTGAGGATTAAAGCTGGGCTTTTAGGAACTGCTCTTGGATCCTTAGAAACACAGAGAAGTGACTTAGGTGTGAGAAATGAGGGCTGGCTGGAAGCACTCCCCCTCCAAGCATGAGTCAGTTTATGATTTAGTCTGTTTGTTTTCTTCATACCTGCGTGAGAGAGGTTGATAAAAAGTTACTCATAAAACCCAGAAGAGCTGTGGATTTAAGGTCCCCACTCACTGTACCCTCAGTGCCCCCAGTGGTGTCACTCTCCTCTCACCCTGCCCCTGTCACCGCTTTGCTCAGCCTGCAAAGGCAGGTGCCAGCAGAGTGAGGGATGAGAGGAGCTGGCTGTGGCATCCTGTGGTGTTCCTTGACGGCAGGAAGGAGGTGAAGAACAATGCAGTGTCCAGCGGTGGGCAAATTAATGAGTGTAATGATTGGAAGTGGAATGGGGCCTGGAACCTACAGCTGGTTGTTCTTTACTAGCAGAAGATGCTTTGGCATCTCCAACAGTTGCAAGCAGTTCACTTTTATCACAGTATCACAGTACATTAGAGTACATTGGAAGGGACCTCAAGAGATCATTGAGTCCAACCCCCCAGTCAGAGCAGGATACTGTCAGAGCAATACATGGGTTAACATCTGCAGCAAAGCTTTCAGCAGCACTTTTAGGGATCAGAGCCAAAGAGACTGCTGGAGCAGACTCCTCTCTTGGTGCATGATCTTCTGTGTCACCCAGAGAAATCTCTGGGCAGTTCACAGATCACCTTTCTACAGGATATCTCTGTTTAATCTTTAACAAACACTTCCTTAGGGCGTTCTCCTCGGGGGCCTTCACCTCTCAGAGCAAGCCAGGCAGGTCCCTAGGCTTCTTCTTTGAGGTGTTGTAAACAGGCTGAGGATGGAGCTTGGGATCTCAACCTGCTTCCCTTCCCCTTAAAACTGGGGGGGTATAAGAGGAACAGTTTGCACCCAGATTATCAGTGACAGCACAGAACAAGCCTTGAGCAGCACATTATTCCCACTCAGCCTAGGAGAAGGGATGGAGGTTTGCTTCCCCTCTGACCCTTGCACAGCCATCACCACAGCTGTCCTTCAAGCTTGGTTTGCAGCCTACTTTCCCCTCTGGTCTTATGGCTCTTACTCACATGTGTTGCTTTGACCCTGCTCCTCAGCTGAAGACCCCCCATAAGGACAGTCCCCATTCTTGCTTGCCATCCTTAGGGCATCTTGGTACTGCTGAACACTCCAGAAACAAAGGAGAGATGCAAGGGTTTTCCTTCAATGAAAGCTTTTGCTCCTGTTTGTGCCCTGGGGTGTGATAGTGCAGGCTCCAACCACCCCGAAGGTGAAAGCAACATCCTCCAAATGTTTACAGTGGTGCAGATGGTGATCAGCAGCTGAAACACCACAGCGCCTCCCCACCTCCCTGTTCTGGCTGGGCTTTCTTTGTGAAGAGCACAAACAAAAAGCAGGTGGAGGTCCTGACCACTGGGACCAGCCTGAGCTGAAGGGGAAGAACTATCCCAATGTGCACAGAGTCCTTCTTCCTCCAAAAGGCTTACTTGAGAACCAACAACTTGTTGCCTTTCCCTTCTGGAATGAGTTGTGCAGAAATAATAAATGATAAAGAAAGAAAAGGAAAAAGGAAGAGGAAAAAAAACCCACCAAAGCAAAGCCCCAAACCAGCAGTGCTTTAGCAGCAACGTCCAAAGAGCCCAGGAAAATCACGCTCCTCTCTCCAGCCCTCAGTGCCCGCACAAGCCTAAGCAGCAGGGAGCGATCGCATTCATACCAGGATCACTTCTTTCAAACCCAGATAGAAAGCCCCAAGCAGGAGCCAAGGGGAGGCCTTTCAGGGCAGCCCCTTCTGCCTGCTTCTCGCCCCTTCTGACGCAGAGGGGGTGGCTTTCTTCCCCGCACCAGCCCTTCCTCAGAGCCGCCCCGTCCGTGTCAGCTCACAGCGCGAGGAAGCGAGAGACTGCCGCCACGGCCGTGGAGAATTCAGCTCCAGGGAGTCCTTCCCAGAGAGACAGATCAACAAAAAGCCACAAGCCATCGGGGGAAATGGCTAATGACAGGAAAGTCACGGAGGTAGAGCTGTCACATTAGCAGCGAGCCCAGCCAAGCAGAGGGTATTGACAGCAGCCTACCGCAGGCTGCAGAGCGCCGATTGTGCAAGAGGGGCAGAAGGGACACGTGAGGAAGTGTCTGGAGGCCTGCAAAGCCACAGTGCTTGCAGGAGATGCTCTTGGTTTCAGGGACAGTGCCACCATTCTCGACCTGTTTATTCAGGTCCTGCAGGGCTATCTGCCAGAGCTGGAGGTGTCTGGGGTGGAAGCGAAAGCGCAGAGGGTGAGAGCAAAGCCTTCTTGCACCGATTCCTCTGGCAGAAGGTTATGCTGATTGGTGCTGGTGGACACTACAGGGTGGGATCAAACGTCTGGCTCTTCCCAGGTTTTTACCTCAGAGGGTGATTGTGCTAGCCCAGGCTGGGGGAGGGGGCTCCGTGTTCCCCTGACACCTTCATGATGGCTTTTGTGCCCACGCAGGGCCAGCAGATGGATCCCCTTAAGCCCTGGGGCCAAGTGCAGGGTTTATTCCCTCTGGATCTCTCTTCTGATACTGTCAGGCTCTGACTCTTGGTCCCTAGGAGATTCTTCCACTCCCGCAGATCTCACTAGCCTGGTAAGCCCAGGTGGTGGCCCAGATTACACCACCTCCCACTCAGAGCATTGTCACTTAGCTGTCACCTCCCAACCGTCCTCCTTCCTGCCAGCCTGACCCTTTGCATCCTTCCACTAATTACAGAGCTTTCCGATTTCCCGCAGGACACAAACAGAGCCCAGGGTCCTCGGGGCTGATTGAGCCCTCTGGTCCTTTCCCAGCTCTTCCCTGTTGGGCTTGCAGTCATCCCGACTGCAAGGAGTGAGAGAAGGAGGAGAGGACTCTGCATATTCAGCACTTGACCCTGCCTTTTCCCAGGCAGAAATTCAAATGGGACCTCTCTAGGAGGGAATCACCACATCTCCCGCGGGCATTCCTTGCTATTGTGACTCCTCTCCTCTACCCCGGGCCAAGTGTGTTTGTAGTTACCAAATGCAAATCACATTTCCCACCCTCCTGGCTGAATCTCTCACTCCACAAGATCCTTCCCCTGTGTTTTTTTTCTCACCAGTTGGTTGTGCAACGCTCTGCGGAGCTCTCAGTCCCTCCTGGTTTCACCTCCCTCTGCCCTGGCCGAGCCCAGAGGTGGCCAGAGGGACGGTAGTTAAGTTAAGCAATCCTCCTAATTGAGTACCTGCATCAGCCCTGGACACAGAAACGGCAGCTGCTTTGCAGCCCAGCGGCTGAAGGCTTCCTTCTAACCCCTGACTGCATTTTGAAAGGAAAACTCGAGATGGCTTTTTGGCCCTGGGCAGCTGTGACTTTCCTCTCCCCCTGGGCAGGCTGGATCTCAGCAGCCAGCCCGAGTCGATGGCAGATTAACGACGGATACCGGTGGCTAACTGGCTTGGTTCGCTAGGTGAGCTTCACCCCTGAGCACTTCAACTTCCAGCTCCCAGCCTTGTCTCAAGCCACCTTTGACTCTCAGCTCTTATTAACCCACAACCCTGCAGCACATTAAGTGGAGGGGATGGTTTACATGTGGAGCTCATAAACTGATTGCATGACCCAGGGCTGTTCAAAGTGATTGACTGGCTCTGGAAGTGAGCAATCCTGCAGCTGGACTCGGGGCTGAGCACAGCCAGCTCCAGTCAGTGCCAGCCACAAATAAAGCAAAGCACACACAGGGCTGCCCAGAGGCTCTAGGTCATGGTGTGAGCTGTGGGGAAGTGCCCAAGGATTCCCATCACCTTTACCTGTCCTCCTCATGCTGTGGCTTCTCCTCAGCTCAGCTCAGTTTACATTCATCCTTTCTCTGCAAAGGCTGCATGGCCAGGAATCTCTCATTCCATGCAAGCACTCAGCCAGCTTCCATGCTAGGGGAGCTGGGGGCCATCAGAGCCCCATCCCTTGCTCTTCACACACACACACACACATGCCTGGCTATTCCAGCCCACATCCACAAGGATCCCAGAATAACCCCAAAGTGCCTTGGCTGAACCCCAGGAAGCCAGACTCCTTGCTGACTGGTCAGAGACCTGAGGAAGCAGGTGACAGAAAGCTTCCAAGAGATCTTCCATCTGTGCAGGATTGCAGAGGCTGACAGACAGCTCTAATTAAAGACAAACCTGGGCCCACAAGCAGCAGGAAGAACTGAAGCCAAACTGTTCCCCCACTGTGTGTAAGGGTATGGACTCAGGGAGCTTTAGGCTCATGCTCCCTGTTGACAGCTCAGGAGATGGAGGAAGGAGGTTGTCCTGGGAAAGATGTTGCAGAGATATGTGATGTAATGCATTTATTTACACACCAGAATCCCACTTACAGTAAGTATGGAGTAAAGGTTCATTCTTACTTCCAAGGGCCTTGGAGTTGTGTCCTCTCTCCACACCAGAGTGCCAGCTTACCTGGTGTCAAAGGGGTGGAAGAAGTGGCTGAAGATTTTAATGGTCTAAAAGGAGCAGGAAGGACAAGCCATGGGTATGCTACACCTTGAGCAGGCTTCCACCTCTGACACAAGCCCAGAGGGCAGAAGTTCCAGCTCTGCCATGGCTGCCTCATTAACACAAGGCTGCTGGGTGCAGTTGTGCCATGCTGCCCTGCTTCTGCAGCTCTGGGACAGCTCCTGACCCATGTGCCATCATCAGGCATCACTGAGAGCAGCAGCAGTCTCCATGCAGGTTGTGGGGAGGACTGATGAGCAATGTGTCTTGGAGCAATACCTGGCTCTGCATCTCAGATGCTGCAAAGGGCACTGGACCAGCATTTGCTCCTGAGGGAGGAACATTCAGCAGTCTTGGGTGAGTCCACAGCAGAAACCTCTCCATGGAGGAGCTGCCCATGACCTCCTCACCCAAAGCAGCTTTCTTCTCCTGCATCCTTCTCCTACCCCACTTCCCATCCATCACTCCTGGCTTTCAGGCCACTGTCAGAAACCTCCTGCCAGGGAGACAATGGCAGCCCAGGGTCCCCATTCAGCCCTGGAGAAAAGGGCTGGCGCAGGCAGAGTGATAAATGGCTTGTCCCCAGCTGGAGACAGAGGGATGGATGCTCCCCATCAGCTGCAGGAGGGCAGCCCTTTGTCTTGCTCTGGAGAGATGGAGCAGAGGTTTGCCTCCAGTCTTCAGCTTCCCAGCATCTCTCAGTTTGGGGTCTTCCATGCTAATGCAGGGGTCCAGGCCTCCTGCCCAGTGCCCTCCTTGCTGTAGCTCAGAACATCCCTGGGGGCTGGCGTGTGGTCTCCAGCTGTGCCCTGGGGCTCTCCTGCTGCCTGCCCTGCTGTTATTTGCAGACATATCTCTCCACCTTCCGCCAGCACCTCTTGCACACCACGTAGCAGCACCAGTGGTACTTGCAGTGACATCTCTCCACCACCTCCTCCGTGTAGGTGTTGTAGCCACGGCCGCAGCACATCAAGTTGCAACTCTCGCTGCCCGTGGAGGTCTTGTTGCACTGCCTGCCAAGGGAAGGATGCAGGAGCAGAGCTGAGGGAACATCCCTGCCCACCCTTGGTGGTGGTACTGACACAGCTACCTGCCCTGGCCTCCTTGGTGGTGGTACTGACACAGCTACCTGCCCTGCCCTCCTTGGTGGTGGTACTGACACAGCTACCTGCCCTGGCCTCCCTCCCACCGCTTAGGTGCTCCTAGCAGGAGGCAGCGAGGTGCAGGGAGCAGCTTGCAAATGGGCTGGTGGCAGCTCAGCGTTGCTGTGGCAGTGTTTGGGCAGCTGTGGCTGAGGTTGGGCACACTCCCTAACATGGTGGGGTCAGGAATGTCCCATGGAGAAGGAAGGGCAGATGCTGGGACCAGGAACTTCTGCTAAAGCTAACAGGGATTGTGAATCACAGCCCTGAGGCAGCCCTGGCTCAGCCCTCAAGAAAGGTTTCTTCATCCCTGTGAAAACTCCCCCCAAGCAGCAATCTCTTCAGGAAGAAGACACCTGGCAAGCACCACAGGCTCCCAGGGCTGCTGAACCAAGCTGGTTCCCAGCAGGTAGCACCCAAAGGTTGCAGGGAAAGGTGGTACTTCTCCTCCTGAGTCTGCCCTGGGTGGCTCCTGTGCTGAAGGCTGGAGCTGATGAGCTCCCAGTGAGAGCCCTCCCTTGCCTTTACACCTGTGTGGCTCTGTAAGAACAACCTCTGCATCCCTGCCCTCCTTGGGACTTTCAGATGCAGAGATTTCACAGCAGTCTGTGGTGTCCACATCTAGCAGGGGTTCGCCCATCCACACCAACCTCTGTGGTGCAGACACTGATGAAATGAGAGGCTGAGCTAGTGTGTATTTGCAGCAGTTTCTTACCTGTCCTGTGTCCCCAGAGAGCCCAGGTGTACATTTGGGGTGCAGTAGTCAGGAGAGTTGATGAGATAGACCAGGTCTGTCTCTTGCACTGGCCTGACACCCATTTCTTTGGCTATCAGCTGCTTCCTGGGCCCTATGAGCCTGTGGGTCACCTTGATGGCTGCCAGGTACTTAGATTTGAGGTCAGAGGCAATTTCATCCAGCTTGGGCAGTCCCTTCCAACAGGTCTTCACCGAGCAGGAGCCTGAAACACCGTGGCATTTACACTTGGTATCCAGGGAGTCACTCACCACCTGCAGGGGACAGGAAAAGAACCACATTTACTTCTGCCTGGCCCTGGCACCCAACCCACAGTCTGATTTGCAAGGGCATCCACGGGGAGTTTCAGGAGATGAATGAGCTCAGCTGCTTATTGCCACCTTTAAATTAACATAATTGGGTGATCAAGGACTCAGCTCTCCTTCATTCCTAACCCTTGGGGAGCTCCTTGCTGGAGCTTGCAGCGGGGCTGGTGGCCTCCCACCCAACACGGGTGCAGGAGGGCATGAAAGCACAAAACCCCACAAGTCTGGGCATGGCTGGGGAGCCCAACGGGCTTCTGCTTCCTGTGAGGGGGTGGAAAGAAGTACTGGAAGTACTGGTGTGGCACTAGCTTGTCCTAGCTGTGGAATGGGTGCAGGGATGCTTGGGGGGTGGGTAGCAGTGGGGGTTGTCTCTGCAAACACTTCTCACTCGGTTTTAACCATTTAGTCCCCTCCTGACAGCATCCCAACAGCCTGGCTGGAGTCTACCCCCTTCCATTAGGCACCTCTGCCCCCCCAGGCTGCCGTGAGCCTTGGTGGGCACCGCACTCACCTGCCTGCCCACCACATTGTTGTGCAGATGCATGGCTTTCAGCGCTCCTGTCCCCAGCTTGCTGGACTTTAAGGGACTGTCAGCGAAAGCAGCACCAAGCTGGAGGCCGTAGGCCAGGTTGTCCCCGCAGCCCCCCCATCTGAAGTCCGGGCTGGGGACCTCCGAGGGGCTGGAGCCGCAGGAGCAGAGGGGGAGCTCTCCCGAGGCGCAGGCTTGGGCGATGGTGTGCGCGACAGCGGCGGCGGCCAGGGCGTAGACAAAGGCAGACTCCCGGGTTCCTGGGAAGAAGAGGGGGAGATGTCCTTCCTCCCTGCCCAGCCGAACACCTCTCCCAACGATCTCACAATGCAAATGAGGATTTTGGGGTTTGTTCCAAGAGGCTAAACCCAAGACACGAGGCTACTCTGGCTCCGTAGTTCTAACCCCTGCCACCCGTGACATTCTGCTGTGTCCCCACCTCTCTCCCCTCCTTTTTGGGGCTTCCAGCAGCTGGGTGGTTCGGTTTTGGTTTTTAATGGAGATTCATCTCCGTCATCTCCTGCAGATCTGAGATGCACAGGGATTAACCACAGTAGAATAAAGGCAAGTAAGGGGTATCCAAGGCAAAACTGAACCCCCTCAGCTACCACCTACTGAAGTGCTGCCCACCTGGAAAGCCAAGTGGGGCAGAAGGAGGAGCACGGACACAGAAGGTGGAGCATGGACACAGAAGGTGGAAGAGCACGGACACAGCAGATGGAACACCTTTTACCTTTCAGGTCAGAGCAAAAGCTGGGAGGCCAGAAGAGGAGCACAAACTCAGCGGGAGGAGGAGGAGCATCCTTTACCTTTGAGGAGGTCAGGGCCGAAGCTAGGGGCGTGCTGGATGGAGGAGCAGTTCCACCTCATGTCTGCAAAGGTCTTCTGGCAGACGCTCTTGGTGTGGTGGGCGGCCCGGACGATGCTGTGCATGACCTCTAAGTTCCTCCGGCACATCTGGAACTGGTCCGGCACCACCCCGGCGAGCAGCCGGCAGTGGTGGCTTTCGTTCCAGGCCACCCTGCTCTCCGTCAGCCCGCTGCGGGGAGAGGATGTGTCAGTGAAGGGGGGACCACAGGCGTCCCTCTGCGGGGAGGGCGAGCCCCGGAGAGGGTACTGGGGAGTGGGGACGTTCCCCTAGGGCCGCTACTCACAGCCACTGGATGGCTGCGGAGAGCCCAAGCTGGCAGAGCAGGGTGGCGGCAGCAGTGGGGTGGCCCATGGCTGGGGCTGGGACCCCGGGGCTGGGGCAGGAGCCGGGGCTGGAGCCGCTCGGCTCCACCGCCCCCTTTTATAGCCTCAGGCAGCTCGGTCCTGCCCCCCCGGGGAGGGGAACAAAGGCGGTTTCGGTGCCATTCACAGCGGGTTAGGGCCGTGGAGAGGGGGGAGTGGAGGGGGACAGGGCTGTTACTAGCTGCGACCATGCCCAAAGCAGCGCCTGGGGAGCGACTGAGAGGTGATGGGGAGCTGGGGGCCACGGGGGCTGGCAGGTCACCCCACTAAGCGCTCAGCTGCTGGGTACCCCTCTGTGTCCTGTGAGCCACAGAGCTGCCCCAGTGCTGGATCCCCTTCTCCACCTTTGGCATCTGGACCGCAAAGCAAATTCACATCTTCGCTCGGCCTGGCAAAACTCCTCCCTGAAACTGGCTGACAGGGCAGGGGAGGGAGGTCAGTAAAGGTCAGAAGTGGTTGGCAGAGGCTGACTGCAATTCCTGCCCTTTTTTTTTCCCCTTCTTATTTTCTTTGCAAGAGGCATTAAAAAAAAAAAACATTTTCCTTGCCCCAGAAAGAGTGAAAGTCTCAGTGTCTGCTTCCTCTGCCCCCAGAAGCCCCTGAGAACAGCCAGGGCTCCGCAATAGCCCAGACTCCAGCTGCACAGATGGACACTGGGCATGGGTGTGAGCTGCAGCAGTGCTCATCTCCTTGCAGGGCCCAAGCTCCAGCTGGCAGCAGGGGTGCAGCAGGGGAAGCAGAGCCTGCTGGGCCGGGGGCGGGGGGCATGGCTTGGTGGGGCATTTCCATGGCTTCCACATGCTTGTCACAAGGTGCTGTGCTCTCAGCCTTTCCCTTCCCTAAGCAGAAAACCAGAAGCACAATCTTGCTGCTGTGGAGACCTTCAGGAACCAGGTAGGCTGGTGTTTTCCCCACAGTGGGAGGTGACATTAGGGAGAAGCCCATCTGACACCAGCTGCTTCTGGGAACAGTCACAGGTTGAGGACCTCTTGCTTTGGGCTTCCACTTTCTCCCTCACTGTACAACTTCCTCTCTCACTGGAAAGTGCTTTCCCTTTACAGAACATAACTGAGTGGTTGGTTTGTATCCACCCCCTCCTCCCCCATGACCTTCCTTTGACTTGCTGTCATGTGCACCAAAGCTAGGACATGCAGCCTGAATTGTTGACCTTCCCAACATATTCCCTTGGGTTGAAAAGGCCAAGGTGCATTGTGCTGGAGCAGTGGCCCATGAGGAAGGGTCCTGCTAGGTCACTCCCAAATCCCAAGCAGAGTTACAAGGGGCTTAATTAAAAGGACAGAGAGAAAAGAAAGAGAAGTTGTGTTCAGTGTCCCTGCAACTGCCTGGCTCCGATCCCATTAACCTTCTCTCCCTGATGCCTCTGGGCTGACACCAAAGAGCTCCAAGCTCTTGTCAGCTGGGGAATGATTTTTTCAGCAGGAGCAGGAAAGGTGCAAGAGAACTGCAGATTTGCTGAGCTGCTCGTGGGGATGCATGGTTTGGATGTCTCTGTGGAGGACATGTGGCAACCATCATCCATGGATTTCTTCTTCGGAGTGGTCTGAGCAGGAAGCCAGCCCAGCTCTGGGCATCCTGCTGGCTGAATATTGCTGAGCTGGGACTCCCTGCTGCAGGGCAAGAGGAGCCTTTTCTTGCTGCAACCAGCACTTAGCTATTTCAGGGTGGGAGATGCAGGAAGCAGAGCCACTCTTGGAGGGGGCAAGGGATAACCCAAGTCTGCAGTCACTAAACACCAAAGCCTCTGTCTCTAAAATGGGGACTAAGATGATTAAAATAACAATCCTGCCTCTTTTTGGGGACAAGATGAAGCCAGAAGGCAGCAATGAGCATACTCTCTCCTCTGCTGCTCCCTCATCAGCCCAACATAGAATCATAGAACTGTCAGGGTTGGAAGGGACCTCAAGGCTCAGCCAGTTCCAACCCCCTGCCATGGCCAGGGACACCTCACACTGCAGCAGGTTGCTCACAGCCACAGCCAGCCTGGCTGCAAACACCTCCAGGCATGAGGCTGCCACCACCTCCCTGGGCAACCTGTGGGAGGGAAGAACTTCTTCCTAACATCCAATCTGAATCTACCCATTTCTAGTTTTGCTCCATCCCCCCCAGTCCTATCCCTCCCTGACACCCTCCAAAGTCCCTCCCCAGCTTTCTTGTAGCCCCCTGCAGACACTGGAAGGCCATAATTAGGTTTCCTTGGAGCCTTCTCTTCTCCAGACTGAACAGCCCCAACTCCCTCAGTCTGTGCTCAACACCTCCCTGAACACCCTTGTTCTTCAGGAAAGATGCTGTTTGCTGTGCTCCCATGGTACCTGGGGCTTGGAACTCATGTCCCACACAAGATCAGACTCCACTTCCAGCTGGCAGAGGTGAACCCAGTCTGCTCCTACCAAGGGCTCTGCAATGAGAGACAGTCCCTGTCAAGTCCCTGGCATCAGGGATTTTGCTTGCACACAGCACAAGACCCCAGGGACTGAGGTAGAAAAGCCCTGTGAAGCAGCAGCCACTGCTGGGGCCAGATGCTGGTGCTGTGTGGGACAGGGTGGCAGCACCCTGGGGTGCCCTGGGACTGTGCCATATGACCAACAACTTGGTGTCATGAGCCTGCCTGGGGCAAAGCTGAGGTCCTTTGCCATGAAGTTATCCTTCCTGCTGATGGAGACTGAGGTCAGGCTGCTCTCATCACAGTGACACGTTGCAGCTTCCACCTTTCTTGACTCAGTTGTGTCCTGCTGGTGCTTGCTGCACTCTGGAAGTCCCTGATATTTCTTCCACATCTCCCCTTCCCACTCCTGGCTTTTGCAGATACTTCTCTGCCCTTGCCCTGAAATCAGACAGGTTCTCCCCTCTGCTAGCCCAAGTGCCCCTTTCACTCCATCCCCAGGGATTCTGGTGGTGTGAAATCAGACTGTCTGTGAGTTCCCTTTTCAGCCCTGGGCCTGGAGGGGGACATTGCAGGGGAATCTGAGCAGCTTCTCAAAGCATTAGGAATTTTCTGACCAGCTCCAGTGGCTTCTGGTCCCTCCCAGTTAGAGTCACCCTGCCCTGGACTCCTCTGTGAAAGGTGTCCTGCACCCAGCCTGCCTGCAGCAGCTGCTTTGCTGGCTGCTGCTCCAGAGTGTCCCATCCCTGCTGAGGGAAGAGGTCTCAGTGCCAGTGCAGGCTCTGCTGGGGATGCTAATGCCTCTGGGGTCATTTCTGATCTCATCTCAGCAGTCACCTGCAGCAGCCCCACAGGGCCCAAGAGAAAGGGCCCATCAGCACACCCTGTGACAGAGGGTCTAAGACAAGAGGGTCAGGAAGGTCACCAGTTCCCTAATCTCTCCTCAGTCAGGCACAAAAGAGGGCAAGCTCACCTCTGGGCAGGTGGAGGGGGAGGAAGGTCTGGCAAAGCTGCTCCAGCTGGGTGGACCCAGCACTTCCTGGTGACTGGGGCTGTCCTTCCCAGGGCAGGACTCTGCACCTCTGCTGTGGAACACCTTCCTTCCAGCTGTGCTGCTCTCACCACCGTGGCCTCCCCAGGAGCTGGATGTCAGGGGTGTCTGACTGCCTGGGTGGGACATGGAGCACTGCCACAGAATCACAGAAACATCCAGGTTGGAGAAGACCCTCAGGACCACCAGGTCCAACCCAGAACCCTGCTCTACAAGGGTCACCCCTAAACCAGGTCCCCAAGCACCACATCCAAACCCCCTTCAAACACACCCAGGGTTGGTGACTCAGCCACCTCCCTGGGCAGCACATTCCAATGCTTGAGCTGTCCTGCCATTGCCATTCCAAAGTGGGGTCTGAGTGGAGTTAGAGCTTCCAAACCGGGCTGGAGGAGGACAGGAGGGGATTACCAGCCCAGGAGAAAGGCTTCCCAGCCCCTGCCTGTCCACACTGGAGAGTCACCATGGGGAGAAAGTGCAGCTGCACTGCTGGGGCTTCATCTACAGCTGCTGAGCAGAGGGAAAGACCAGGAGGAGCAGGGAAAAGTCAACCCCCATCTACCTGCCTGGTGTTGGCTGCCCTTGGGACACAGCCAGGGGGGAAAAGCTCAAGGAGGAGCTCACAGGAGGGAAACAAGAGCTGCTGCTGGGTTGGGGCTGACTTGAATGCAGAGCTTGCTGCTGGGATGAAGGGAATTAGTGGAGCAACATCAAATAGTTGTCCTGGATGGCCAAAGGTTCTTGTCTCCCACTGCTGGGCTTTGGACAAGGGCCAAAAGAAGCTCTGATGGTTTGTGCCCTGTGTGAGCACATGGGGACCGCTCCTTGTGCACCCTCCCAGCTTGCCATAGCTTGTGGCTTCCAGGTTCAGGAGAGGCAGCTTTGTGTGGGGACCACCCAGGGCTTCCCCTGCTCTCTACCTCGTGGCCCCTCAAGCCCCTGGCACCCTCAGTGCTCCCCTGCCCCACACTCACCTGGCAGCTGCCCACATGAGGAGCCACATCCTTGGGTCTGGGAGGCTGTGACATCATGGGGCTGAGGCTGGCAGCAGCCTGCCATGTGGCACTGACATCTGCATGAGGAGCCACTCCTGCTCCCAAAGCCTGGGGGGAGATCTCCACTGGCAGACCCCCAGGTGGGTGCCTGGGAACATCTCGTGCCCTCCAGAGGCTGGGGACACTGGTGAGGGTCCCCCTGGGTGCTCAGTGCCTGCCCTGCTGCAGAGGGCTGCTCTCCCTCCTTCCCCTTTCTGATGCCGTGCTGGAGCCTGGCACCTCCCCACAGGATGGGTACTGAGGAACAGGCTGAGGGTGACAGGAGCTTGTTCCTGCCAGCTGATCTCCAGAGCTGCTTATGCATGGTGCTGCCCCCAGCTTCACCTAGCCCATGGCCTTCCAGTGCCCCAAAGGAGGGAGCAGGGCTCATGGCTCTGCCCTCACCTGAGGGCTCAAGCTGTAAGGAGGCAGAGCACCTGGTGATGCCTCATGTGCTGTGTGCCCTGGGCTGCCCACAGCCCTGGCAATGTCCCCCACAGGCAGCACACACCAAGGCAGGCTCTGCAGCACACCCTGTCCCCAGGGCCCTGGGGGACAGCTAGGGTGAGGGCATCCAGCTGCAGAACATCTGTTGGCATCTGCACTTGCCCAGGGGCAGCTTGGGAAAGCGATGCTGCAGGAGCCAGCACAAGGAGCCAGCAAGGGAGATGTGGGCCTGGGTTGCCCAGAGAGGTGATAGATGTCCCATCCCCACAAAGAGTCCAGCTCAGGCTGAGCCTGAACAACCTGCTCTGGTTGAAGGGCTCCCTGCTGACTGCAAGGGGGTTGGACTAGATGAGCTCTGAAGGCTCCTTCCCACCCAAACCCTTCTGTGATTCCATGCTGGGAGCTGTGCTCCCCAGCCACCCACTGCCAGAGTCTCCTCTGGTTGAAGGTCTGCCTGCTGGAGAGCTGATGACAGGTCACAGCCTGGCTGGAGCCCCACCAGAGAGGAAGAAAGTGTCATGAAGAACACGCCTGACCTCACTGCAAGGCTGGAAATAGCTGCTGGGGGAGCGCTGTGAGTCAGGCAGGAGATGCCGTGGCAGTGAGTGATAATGGAAAGCAGCGCTGGCACAGTCCTGCAGATGGGCTAAAGGCCTGGAGGTGACACATGGGGACAAGCCACTGTCACTAGCCTCCTATCCCAGCCCCAAGCTGCAGAGAAAAATGCCACATTAGCTAGGAGCACACACACAAAAAGCCACCAGGCTGCCGTGAGGGGACAGTGGTTTGTGAGATCAGCTGCCCTTGGGGATGCAGGCTGGGGCAGTGTCAGCAGAAAATGAACTGAAGGAAACCTTCAGCACCTCTGCAGCATCTGGAGCAGCTCTCTGACCAGGAGAGGCTGAGACACTTGGGGTGGTTTAGCCTGGAGAAGAGCAGACTGAGAGGAGAGCTGCTCAATGCTGATCAATAACTGAAGGGCAGGGGGCAAGAAGGTGAGGCCAGACTCTGGTCAGTGGTGCCCAGTGACAGGACAAGGGACAGTGTGCACAAACTGGAACCCAGGAGGCTCCATCTGAACATGAGGAGGGAGGAACTTCTTTGGTGTGAGGATGCTGGAGCCCTGGTCCAGGCTGTCTGAAAGGTTGTGGAGTCTCCACCTCTGGAGAGGTTCCAACCCCCCCTGACCCTGGGCAGGCTGCTGTGGGTGACCCTGCTTTAGCAGGGGGATTGGACTGGATGGTCTCCAGAGGTCCCTTCTAAACCCCACCCTGCTGGGATTCAGCACCCATTGTGGTGCTGTCTGTGCATGGAGGTGGACTTACCTGAGCTCTTAGGCTGGGGAAACCTGGGGCAGGAGCTGCTGGGCAGAAAACATAGTTCACTGCTGCCCCTGCTTCATGTCCTGCAACAGCCTAAAGCACTTACCTTGCACTGTCTTGTCACAGAGGTGGGGAGATGCAGGCCAGCCTGTGCTTCAGCTAAAGCCAGAGGATGAGGAGCACTCCCTGCTCTTCCCTGGGCAGCTCAAGGAGGGATGGGCAGCAGAACAAGAGAGAGGATTCTGCCACTTGGCTCTGGTGAGACCTCACCTGGAGCACTGTGTCCAGCTCTGGAGCCCTCAGCACAGGAAGGACATGGAGCAGGTCCTGAGAATGATCAGGGAGCTGGAGCACCTCTGCTGTGAGGACAGGCTGAGGGAGCTGGGGTTGTTCAGCCTGCAGAAGAGAAGGCTCCAGGGAGACTAACAGCAGCCTGCCAGTACCTGAAGGGGGCTACAAGAAGGCTGCAGAGGAACTGTTCCCAAAGGCCTGCAGGGACAGGGTGAGGGACAATGGCTTGAAATGAGAGAAGAGCAGATTGGATTGGATGTTAGGAACAAGTTCTGCACCCTGAGGCTGGTGGAACACTGGAACAGGATGCCCAGGGAGGTGGTTGAGGCTCCATCCATGGACACACTCAAGGGCAGACTCAACAAGGCTCTGAGCACCCTGCTCTAGTGGAGGATGTCCCTGCTGAGTGCACAGCAGGGTTGGACTGGATGAGCTTTGGAGGTCCCTTCCAACTCAAACCATTCCATGATTCTATGAGGTAGAAGATTCTGTGAGGTAAACCCTGGAGGTGTTTGCAGCCAGGCTGGCTGTGGCTGTGAGCAACCTGCTGTAGTGTGAGGTGTCCCTGCCCATGGCAGGGGGTTGGAGCTGGCTGATCCTCGAGGTCCCTTCCAACCCTGACAGTTCTATGATGCTATGATGCCTGCCAGGCAGTGAGCAGGAGAGTGTGCAGCTCCTGGAGCAGCTGAAGCTCTGCCTGCCTTCTCCAGGGAGAGAAAGAAAGCCCCAAACCCAAACCCAACACAAACAAAGGCTGAAGTGAGCTGCAGAGAAGGTAATTTCCACATGAGTTAGCAGAAGAGCTGGCTGGAAATCTGTGATAAAAATCTCTCTTTCCCTGAAAAGGCAGAGGCAGGGCCATGGGAAGGCTTTCCACTGGAAAGAATGAGCTCTGCTGGATTTCTCAACCAGGGCTCTAGAAAATGTCTCCATGCTCACAGTGCTTAACCACTGCTGCTGGCCTGGCAGCCTCCGGCTCCTGCCGCCCCTGCCTCGCAGCCTCCGGCTCCTGCCGCCCCTGCCCCGCAGCCTCCGGCTCCTGCCGCCCCTGCCTCTCAGCCTCCGGCTCCTGCCGCCCCTGCCCCGCAGCCTCCGGCTCCTGCCGCCCCTGCCCGGCAGCCTCCGGCTCCTGCCGCCCCTGCCTCGCAGCCTCCGGCTCCTGCCGCCCCTGCCCCGCAGCCTCCGGCTCCTGCCGCCCCTGCCCCGCAGCCTCCGGCTCCTGCCGCCCCTGCCTGGCATGGCTCCGGCTCCTGCCGCCCCTGCCTCGCAGCCTCCGGCTCCTGCCGCCCCTGCCCGGCAGCCTCCGGCTCCTGCCGCCCCTGCCCCGCAGCCTCCGGCTCCTGCCGCCCCTGCCCCGCAGCCTCCGGCTCCTGCCGCCCCTGCCCCGCAGCCTCCGGCTCCTGCCGCCCCTGCCCCGCAGCCTCCGGCTCCTGCCGCCCCTGCCTGGCATGGCTCCGGCTCCTGCCGCCCCTGCCCCGCAGCCTCCGGCTCCTGCCGCCCCTGCCCCGCAGCCTCCGGCTCCTGCCGCCCCTGCCTGGCATGGCTCCGGCTCCTGCCGCCCCTGCCTCGCAGCCTCCGGCTCCTGCCGCCCCTGCCCGGCAGCCTCCGGCTCCTGCCGCCCCTGCCCCGCAGCCTCCGGCTCCTGCCGCCCCTGCCCCGCAGCCTCCGGCTCCTGCCGCCCCTGCCCCGCAGCCTCCGGCTCCTGCCGCCCCTGCCCCGCAGCCTCCGGCTCCTGCCGCCCCTGCCCGCAGCCTCCGGCTCCTGCCGCCCCTGCCTCGCAGCTCGACAGGAAAACACAGCCTTCTCTTTTGGCTCTGTCCCTTTATTTGTTTGAACTGCAACATCCTGCAGCTCTTCTCCCCTCCCCTGGGATGGAGAAGGAGCTTGAGATGCCAAGATACCTCCAGGAGAAGGAAACCATTTCCCCTAAGCCATGGGAGGCTCAAGCTGAGGACCACTGCAGACCATGGGCCCTGGGTTCTGCCTGATCTTGTGGTGCCTCATGCTGGTTTCTGCTGACAGGGACTGGGTGCAGCCAGCTAGCTGCCCCCTGTGCCAGCCTGAGCCATGCATGCTCAACTCATACCTCTTCTCCCAGCCAAGCTCAACACAAATCACTTCTGGTGCTGGGAAAAGAAGGCATTGCCCTCAGTGCTGATGTGGACTCAGTTCTTGTTGTCCCCATGAGACCACAACCTCAAATCCTCTTTTGCTTTGAGCTGGGAGAGCACACAGGCATCCATAAAGATAACCTGATGTGTCATTTCTCTACCTCCTCACCCACCCTTTGGCCTTGGGGGTTCTTGTCCAATTTCAGGCACTCCCTTGCACTCTGCCCCCTAGCAAGGACACCCTCTCTGCCACCCTTTCTGCCACCCCAAGCTTTATGTATCTCTGGAGCCTCCCCTGCAGGATAAAACCAGTACCAGGATCCTTTCCCCTGTTTTCAGTTTGTGCTTCAGCAGATGCTTTAATCCCCAGGAGAAAACTTCAGATAGCAGCAGCAAATTGTGCCCCCAGTGCCACTGTCCCTGCACAGCTCACCCACCAGCTGCTGCTGGTCCATGGGGACATGACACTGTGTCAACAGCCCTGGGCAAACATGGCTCTGGAGCACTCAGGAAGCCTCAAGCAGTGCCTGGCAGCTCATTGTGTCCCCAGGCACCCACGGTCCCCACTGTCCCCCCAGCTCAGCGTGGCTGCAAGGCTCCAGCCCTCCACAAGCCTTAGCACGAAGAGTGATGAAAAAGCAGCCCAAAGGGCAGGACAGCCTCTGGTCACACACATGGAAAGTACAGCCTGAGAGGGGCTTTAAATGAGGAACAGAGGCCACACAGAATGTCCCAGGAACACTCATTGAAGGTGACAGCAGTGACTTGGCCTCTGGCTGGGTGGCCCCAAAGAGTGGCCCTGTAATGTCACCATGTGCCTGGGCTGAGGAAGGAGGCTGGCATGGAGATGGGGACAGGCTGAAGCCAGGCTGAGCTCCCCCACCTGCAATACATGGGCATGGAAAGCACTGTCTCTGTCCCAGGGGAGCTCGGGTGCCACCCAGAGACAGGGCACCCAGCTGAGGGGAAGGGCAGGAGAGACCAAGGTGAGCACAGGAGCTCCTGACACCCTGTGCTTCATGCCCAGAGCCCAGCTGGCTGTGTGTCCCCAGGGACATCAGCTGGAGCCCAGGGATGAGAGAGGACAAGGCTTTGTGGTGGCAGTGAGAGGTTGGCTGGCACACACTGGCACTTTGGTGGGCAGCAGGGACAAGGGAGCAGGACCAAAAAGGGGAAAGGTGTGTGGCAGCAGGAGATCCAGCAAAGTGCTGTCCCTGAGCCAGGCACTGGGCTTTCACCAGCACAACAGTCCCAAAGGTCCCTGCAGGGTGGTGACACCACACCAGGCTGCCCACGGCGCCCCAGGCGCTGGCACGGCTGCTTCCTCCTGTGCCAAGGCATTGAGTGCCAGATCAAAGGGAGACTGAGGTGGGGAGGGACAGGCAGGGCCATCAAAGGCCCCCCCAAAGAGAGTCCCTCAGGAGCTGGATGCCCATCAAAGGGCAGGAAGCTGCAGCCCCAGGGGCAGTGAGGGCAGCATGGGGACAGCAGATGTGCTGCAGCAGAAGTTGCCTTTGCTTCACAGTAAAGCCATGGCGAGCACAGGAGGGGAAAAAGGAGTTCACTGCTTGGGATTTTAAGTGGCTTCCAAGCCCTTCTGCTTCCCTGCCCCTAAGCCAGCAGGTGGATACCCAGGAGAGCCAGGGACTTCCAAGGTGGAAGCAAAGAGCTGTGAAATGTAGGTGGTTTCACAGCAGCCTGCCTTTGTTTGTCCTTCCTCAGAGCTGGCCTCAGCCCTTTAGGTCCAGCACTACTCCCCCCTGGGAAGCTGCACCCCTGGGCCAGCCAGGCTGCCATTGTGCACTGGCATCCAGCAGCACCCATCCCACCACACCAGCTGTCCCACCTCACCAGTGCAGCTCACAGCTCACCCAGTGCCTTCCCCCCAGCTGGGGACCCACATCAAACCCTGGCCGTGGGGGGGACAGATGTTCAGAAGGTGTCAGACACGCTGAGGAGCACAGCTCTGCCAGCACTTACCTCTGTGGTGGAGCTCAAGCTGCACTGCTGACTCAGGAGTCCAGGCTCTGAGGGTGGGAAGGTCCTGCACCCCCCTCCAGGAGCCCCTGAGCCAGCATCAGCCCTGCACAGCAGGGGACTGCTTTCCTCTCCTTCTCACTACCTCAGTGGGTGAGGACAGGGCAGATTTCCTGCATCCACAGCAGTGCCTGGGGCTATTTTGAGCCCTGCCAGCTCCACAGCATCCTGCAGATGACAGCTTGGCAGGAAAAGGCAGAAGAGAAGCCAAGGATTCTCCCAGAACACCCTCCCCACCTCAGCCCTGCCACACACCACAGCCAGAGCTGCCACACACCACAGCCAGAGCTGCCACCACCAGGCACCTCTCCCACTCCTTGCAGGGCTAGGGAACAGTTTGGGGAGCAGGAGCAAGTCTTTAGCCTATCAAACCCGCTTAAAAGGCAGACACTGACTGCTGAGGGAGCTGTGAAGTACTCAGGTGGTACCAATGGAGGCAATTCTCCTTCCACAGGTAGCACATGATGGGTTCAGGGTGGGAAAGATCAATCCATTCAAGCAGCCCAGGCCTTGGCTTCTTGTCCATAGGAAGGCAGGGCAGAAAACACACATGAAATGCCTTTCAGAGTGTTTAATTTCTTGCAGGGGCCAGAGCAGATGGGGGAACCTTCCTCTCTCACAAGGACAGGTGGCCCAAAGTCCACCTCTGCCCAGCCAAGAGCTCAGTACCACAGCATCACAGTATGTTAGAAGTTGGAAGGGACCTCAAGAGATCATCAGGTCCACCCCCCCTGCCAGAGCAGGATCAGACAGGGCAGTCTGTGCAGGAATGCAGCCAGGAGGGTTTTGAATGTCTCCAGAGGAGACTCCACAACCCCCCTGGGCAGCCTGCTCCAGGGCTCTGTCACCCTCACTGTAAAGAAGTTTCTCCTCATGTTGAGCTGAAACCTTCTGTGTTCAAGCTTGAACCTGCTGTTTCTTGTCTCATTGCTGTGCACCACCCAAAAGAGCTTGGCCACCTCCCCCTGGCACCCACCCCTCAGATATTTATGCACACTGATGAGATCCCCTCTCAGTCTTCTCCTCTCCAGACTCTCAGTCTCTCTTCACAGGGGAGATGCTCAAGTCCCCTAATCATCCTCATGGCTCTCTGTTGGACTCTCTCCAGCAGTTCTCTGTCTCTCTTGAACTGGGCAGCCCAAAGCTGGACACAGTATTGCAGGTGTGGTCTCCCCAGGGCAGAGTAGAAGGGGAGAAGAACCTCCCCAGCCCTGCTGGCCACGCTTTTCTCGATGCCCCCCAGGATCCCATTGGCTCTTTCAGCACCCAGCACGCTCCCTTCAGGGGGTTTGCAAAGCAGGCAGGGCCCTGGTGTGGAGGTCTGAGACACACTGGAGTGATAAATATTATTAATCAAGAGTTTTGACTGATTGCTGCAGTCCCTGCTCACACTTTGGTGATGCTGTCTGCTGGCTCCTCTCCTTTGGGCTGGAGGGGGAAGACCTTGTTGCCCTGGAGCCCTGCACACTCCGGGGGCTTCTGCCCTCTCTTCAGCAGGAGGCAGCAAGCCCCGGTGCTGAGAAGCAAAAGGCTCAACAGGACCACGAGCAGGGGCAGAGAGCTGGTGCTCCTGGCACTCGGGCACAGCCTCTGAGGGCTGCTGCTTAGCTTGGCTGAGAAGTTCCTGCTCCCGTCCTGGTAGGTGCAGAGGGCCTCGTCCAGGTCCGGCACGGCCACGCTGCTCTCCTGCAGCACCTCCAGCCAGCCCAGCGAGCAGCAGCTGAAGGGGTTTCCAGCAAGGGACATGGCCTGCAGGCTCTGGCACCAGCTCAGCACTGCTGGCTCCTCCAGCCTCAGCAGGCTGTTATGGCGAATGTCCAGGCTCTCCAGGGGGGAGCAGAGAAGACCTGTGGGCAAAAGGCTCAAATTATTGCCTGAGAGGTCCAAGACTTTGAGCATCTCCAGGCAGGGCAGCTCTGCCTTGCTGTCATCCATCTGGTTGCCCCTCAGAGAAAGTTTCTGCAGGGAGAACTCCAAGCCCCTCAGGGCTTCCTTGGGCACAAACAAGTCCTTGTTCTCAGCCAGGTCTAGGGAGAGCAGGAAGGTCTGGTTGAAGGCATAGGGCTGCAGCCTGCTGATGTTGTTCTTGCAAAGGCTCAGATGCTTCAAGTGTGGCACGTTGTAGAAGGGGGTGCAGGTGCCTCCCGGGGCTGGCACCTGAGAGCTCCCTCCTGAAACCTCCCCCTGGTCCTTCCCCAAGCTCTCACAAGGCTGGAGGCTGTTGGAGCTGAGATCAATTGTTTCCAGCTGAGGCAGAGAGGGGAAAAACCAGCGTGGCAGCACACGGATGGCATTGTCGTGGAGGTCCAGCCAGCGCACAGAGAGGGTGGGAGAGTGGTCCCTGGGCTCCATGCCATCAGTCAGTGACTCCCTGGCCACATCCTGGAGACAGTTCCTAGCCAGGCTGAGGCTGTGCAGAGAGCCCAGGCTGTGGAAGAAGGGAAATGGGAACAGCTCCAGCCGGTTGTTGCTGAGATCCAAGTCAGCTACCTGCGTCAGCCCTGCCACGGTGTGCCGGCTGCTGTTGAACTTCGCCATCTCCTCATAGAGCAGGGCAAACTCCCCTGGATGGCTTGAGCCTGGGAGCAGGGAGGCAATAAGGTTGTTGGAGAGGTTTAGGTGTGTGAGCTGCTGGGCTTTGGGGAGTGCTGGAAAATAGAGAAGTCTGTTGTGGCTCAAATCAAGCACTTGAAGCAGGTAGGACTCCGCTCCCTCCTCCCAGACAAAGAGCTCCAGAGCATTGTGGCTCAGATTTAAGACTCGCAGCTGCGTGAGGCTGAAGCCAGAGACACAGTGGAGGGAATTCAAAGCCAAGTTCACCACCTCCAGCTCTTCCAGAGCCTCAAAAGCTCCCTCCTCAATTTCCATGAGGTAGTTGTTGCTGAGGTCGAGCTCACGCAGCCGCGGCGTGCTCCGGAAGATCCCTGCCGGCAGTTGGGTCACCTTGTTCCCGGAGAGATCCAGCACCCTCAGCCTGGTGAGGTTGCTGATGTACCAACCTGCCATGTGGCTCTCCAGGCTGTTCACAGACAGGTCCAGCACCTCTATGTTCCTGAGCAGGTGCAGGGCTCTTCCGTTAGCGATGTAATTGCGGTCCAGGCGGTTCCGTCCCGCCAGGAGCCAGCGCAGCCGGGGCAGCTGCGCCAGGGCGGTGGCTGACACAGCTTCCAGCTGGTTGAAGCACAGGTCCAGGTGCTCAAGCTGCTCCAGGCCTGGCATGGAGCTGCCTGACAGGTTTTGGATGAAATTGTGGGAGAGCTCAAGGTGCTTTACCCCTCGGCCCAGCTCCTTCGGCAGGTCGCGCAGGCCGGCTCCTTTGCATGACACCTTGGTGGGGCTCTGCAGAGAGAGACAGGAGATGCCAGCTGCACCAGGCAGGCTACAAACCACAGCTCCAGCGCAGCCAGCTGGAGCCATCGTGTCCTAGCAACATGGAAATGAGCGCTGTTCCCCCTTCCCAAGCCTGGGGTGGCAAGGAGAGAGACAAAGGCACCGCTCAGAGACAAGCAGCATGTCCCCAGGGTCAAGGAGAGCTCTCCAAGACACTGCTGAGTTGCTCCTGATGGTGCAAGGAGAAGGCTCAGCCTCTGGCCCCACAGGCTGTCCTCCTCTGTGTGCCAGTAAGCAAGATGGGGTGAAAGAAGCACTGTGAGCACTGAAGATGCATCAGGCTGGTGGGGCAAACCCAGCCTCTGAGGGTACTGGGAGAACCCAGGGACTGATCCAGAGCCTGCCTGTCCTGTGTGGGCAGAGGAAGGGCACTATCCTGCTGGGCTTCACCTTCCCTTTCCCTCCAACCTGGTTTCCACCACCAGTTTGGAATTGGGAGCCTGGATGTGGAGCAGTTGGTTTCTACTCCCCTGCCCATGCTTGTGGCAGGGGGCCAGCTGCTTCACACCCAGGCTCCCAGCTGCCTTCCTGACATTCACAACCCCTGTCTGAACCCCCAGGAGACCCTGCACTCCATCCTCCTTCTTGGCAAGCTTCTCAAGCTGACACTCCCATGTCAGGGACTTCTGGAAGGTGCCACCAGCACAGCTCTGACATGGGAGCAGCTGGATGCCAGGAACCAGCTTGCAGGAGACCATCTTGGAGACAGGAGAGCAGAGATCAAAGCTGGAAAGGTTAAAAAGACGGAGGGTGGTGAGAGGTGCGGGGAGAAGACAGATCCTGTGCTTCACAGTGGGATGCTCTCAGACCGGCTCGGACCCAGGGATGCTGCTGGGGCCAGCCCAACCCAGGGGCTCCTCAGAAAGCAGCCTTACCTGCTGGCACGGCATGGACCTGGGCCTCACCTCCTCACTAGACTGGGCTTTGAGGATGAGTGGGAGCAGCCAGAGCAGCAAACAGCCTCTTTCAGCCAGCCCGTGGGCAAACAAGAGCATGTTGGGCTGCGGGTGCCGTGCCGGCCCCGTGCTGCTCCTCCAGGGCTCTCTGGCAAGCTGGGCAGGAGCCGGGCTCTGTATAAATAGGTTGCAGGATGGGATGGGGGAAGGAGATAACCCATGTGGGTGTCGGTAGTTACGGAAGTGGGAAAAGAAAGGCCTAAGATTGCAGAGGGGAAACAACAGTGCAGGAAGCCAGAAGGAAGGGAAAGAGAAAGGGCAGGATGGGAGGCAGGTGCCCGGCCGCACCCTGCGCTGAAAGGGGCTCGGCGCCGGGCTGCATCCACCACGACGCGGAGTGCAGAGCTGCTGCCTGGGAAGCCTGAGGGATTTTGGGGGGGTTCCCCGCGTGGATCCGCGCTTCCTCCAGCTTCCTCTGCCCTGTGCCGGCTCTCCCTGGGCAGCTGCTGCTGAGGACACCAAGCACAGCCGGTGAGGGCTCCCTGGCTATCCCGAGCCGGGGACTGAGCTCCTGGCTGCAGCCGTCGGGGCTCAGCCGGGACTCGCAGCAGCCCTGGGGCCGCGGTGAGCTCCCCGCATGAAGGAAGCGCAAATTTCCCTCCCCACACCACCGCAGCCCAGCCGAGGGGACTCTCCCGTGGCACTTGCCCCTCTTGGGGAACTAACAGCTGCCCAGTGTTCACCACCCGTTCCAGAGGGATGTGCAGAGCTGGCATCTCTCTCTTTCTCCTCCTCTTCTTCCTCCCCAGGAGGTTGTGTTGCAAGTGCTGGGCTCCTTACTGCCACCTCCTGCGTTCCTGCCAGGCATGGAGGCCAACTGCTGTGTCACCTCCTCACCAGACAGGGACTTTCCTTGCAGCAGCTCCAGGTGGTATCAGGGTGCCCACAGGCATTTTACTGTGGTGAACATCTCTATGTCCTTGTGCCACCTACAGCTGGCACTCACTGGGGACATGCTCCTCACATCATGGGACATGCTGCAAAACACAGTGCTCCCTGTGGGCACTTTCCATCTAAAGGAGTAACTCCAGGCAGCTGGCATGGTTGCCCAAGGATTTGTTTGCCTGCAGAACAGTTGCACTGCTCTTAGATTTGCCTGGCAGGAAAAAACCCGAACAGGATGTGACTGTATCTGAACTGCACAGGTATATACACACACACACCTGCTGCTGGTGCCCCTTGCCCTCCTGCCAGCCAACATGCTGGGCTCTTTTACCTCCTGCATGTGGCTCAGCCTTGAGCTAGACCAATGCCACCAGCCAGCCAGGGTGGTGACAGCCAGCTGGGCTCATCCCCAAGGCTGAGGTGTTTTGGGCTGATGCTCCAGCAGCAGCCGGGGCCAGTGGTGAGAGGAGAGCTGTTTTTGGAAGCGTGATGAGGACAGCACATCTGTGCAGATGTGACATCCTGCAAGCTCCAGCCAGGGAAAAATCGACCTCTGGATGAACCTTCGCCTCCAGCATCCCTCATCTGCCATCAGCAGCTGAACACAGAGCCCTGAATGCAGAAGGTGATGCAGGGGAGGAGCTGCGGCTGGGCGAGTGCTCCAGCCCCTGGCACAGCCCCGGTGCCACCTCCCCTGGGGAACCCCAACCCTCTCCTCCCTGCGGCCTGCATTGCTGGACAGGGCTCTGAACAGCAGGCATGGCAGATGAAATCAGCTGAAAAGTCCCTGAGTGGGATCAGGGACTTGTGTGGAGAGCCCCTGGACATCTGCACCCCAGAGTGGTGAACTCCCTGTGAGGGGAGCGAGCTGGGTATGGACCAAGAGCTGACCAAAGCACCCTGGAAATACCAAGAGGCTTTTCATGGACCTTGCTGAGGAAGAGTGAAACACACAGCACCAACAGGAAGAGATTTGCTCCTGCAAAGGACAGGGTATCCCATGCTTCTTACTACTCCTGGTCTCCAGGCTGGCTCCCAGCTCTCCAGAGTGGTCTGTGAAAGCAAGGTACCCCTGTTATCCCCGAGGTACTCACATGAGAGGCCTCCAAAGAATGGGAGAAATCAGCAGCAGGATAGAAGCCTGAGAGAAAATGGCATAAAATCACTTCACCAGTGTCACAGGGGTGAGAGACGCTTGCTCACAGCCTGGCCTTCGAGGAGGCAGGAGGATATGTGGTGACCTAATCATCAAATCTACACTTCTTTCCCAACAAATGCTATTTCCTGCTCATTCCTCTGACTGCAGAGAGCAGCAGGGACTCAGAAGACAAATGCTAAGCAGCTCTGAGCCAGGCAAGGGGACTTGGTGCCTCTTGCAGCAGCTGCATATCAAACTCTCCCTGAAGGATGCCTCCATCCAGCTTCACCTTTCAGCCAGGCCCCCTCGCACGAGCACAGTCAAAATACGTTCCACAGGAACTCCTGGTTTGGCTGGGGAAGGAAGTCCCAGCCAGGACATGGAGCTCAGGAACAAGCTTTATTTGCAATGAAAATCTTGCCAGTTTACATACACTCCCACCCTGATTTCTGTCCTGTGTGGCTATTTTCTGTGCAGACAGCCACTTGCAATGGTGACGTCGAAGCACAAACACCACCAACATCTCTGTGTGCAGCTCCAGCAGCTCATGGCCAGGGGCAGGTCTCTCTTCCTGCAACTCTTCTCCAAGTTTTCCTCTCAGCTTGGGCATGAGGAACGTGGGGTGGGTAGGGGCAGGCTTGTTTGGATGCAGCCATGAAGTACAGCTGTTGTCCCTTCCCTTTCCCCTCAAAGCCTGTGCCAGGGCAGCCAGGTGGCAGGACAGGAACCGGGGCAGGTGCCACCAGCCCACAGCAAGTGGCAAGACCTCCTGTGCTCCACCTCTTATTGGGAAGAGAAGAAACATGGATGAGCCAATTCACTTTGCTCATCTCCCTCCCAGTGCAGCTCAGGTGCCCTTTCCCAAGTACCTGATGCTGTTTGTTCAGTGGAAGAGTGATGAGGACAGTGGGTGGCAGAGGCACCACAGCTGCTTAGCTGGGTGAGAAAGAGAGCCAGGGCCAGGCTGTTTAGGGTGAGAGGCCACAACATAAAGCCTTTCCTGAAGAATGTCCTGCCCTCAAAAGGCTCCTGAGCACAACTGAACTGGCTTCCCTAGAGAGGAGCATGGGAGGGACAATGCTTTCAGGCGATGCATTAAAGACTCATTAGCTGCTCCCTGCCATCTCTGCAGCTGGAGCCCAGCTGGGCACCTTGGCAAGAAGGGAACCAGCAAGCACCACTGGAGAGGAAGGCTGGCACATGGGGAGCCAGTGGTGCCTGGTTTTGTGTCCACCATTTCAGGCACACAGCTGTTTGTCTATAAATGAGGCACCTCTCAAGCAGAGTAGGAACTGAGATACAACAAAACTCAAAGACATCAGAGGGTAAGAGTGGAGCACAGCCCTGCTCCTGAGGGAGTTTGTTCAAACTACCCACAGGCACCCTCCTCGTGCTTCTCTGAGCTACCCCCAGGCCTTTCAGCTCCAGTTTAGGGGAAGAGGCACCAAAGATGGTGGGACACCATCTAGGGAAGCATCACATAGAAGCTATACTACAGCCTAGGCAACCGGCACCGTGATGCTTCACTGATGAGAACTTGTTGCTGGAAGGGCCAAAGGCTTTCAACTATGAAGACTCTCCGTGGCTGCTACAGGACTGGTGATCTGCCTGCTCATCCCAGGGGGGGACACAGCTCCTTGTACCAAGGTATTCTCTGCTCTCCAACTCAGTGCCTCCAACTGAGTTACACCAAGCTCCTGCTTTGGTGGAACACAAGCATCATAAAAAGCCCATTAACACCTTCCACAGCAGAACCTGCTCCCTCCTGCTCTCCTCCCACATCCTGGGCACACACCAGAGAGGGAGCTCAGCAGAGATCCTCCTTTTGCTTCCTCCTTCCCGCAGCCAGAGTCAGGAGCAAATCCCAGAGCCTGCTGGTGGGGGACAAGGAATGCAAAGGACAAGGCACACACACTCCATCCACGGTGCCCTCCCAAGCCACTGCATTATTTATGCTTGTCCCCGAGAGTCCTGCTGCTCGGGCTGCATTCTAGAGCCGCCCTGTTAATGGTTTGCTTAATGTTCTCACTACACACAGTTGTCCCGATTCATTCTTGTCAGAGGGACATGTCCTCCTTAATCCTCTTGTAAAGGAAATAAACCACAACAGACTAGCTGAGTGCCCCTAAGGCTCTCGTTAGTCCAAGAAGTTAAGGCTAGAAAGGAGGAGAACACATTGAAAAAGAAAAGAGCAGGCCGTTTGTCATGCAGTTGTTCTGCAAACTGCATGCCTCCTGTGAATAGCCAGGCTGCAGCCAAGGCTGGGTGCCCCCAAGAAACATTCATCTCCCAGGAACTGCACACTTGGCAAGTGAGATCACTGGCTGCTGAAAGGGAGGGGAAAGAGAGTGGCAGAGCCAAGAATGCTGCAGCCAGGGTGGACCCTTCTGTGGTCACAGCAGCCAGGCTGAGACACGTCCGCTCCCACGTCCCTGCAGGTGGGAGCCACCTCTGGCTGGAGACGGAGGCCATCACCGAGGCCTTGGTCTGGGCTTTGTCCCACTTGCTACCCAGGCTGAAACTTCACCACCCTCTTTGGGTTGGATTGTTTTTTTCCCCCACTTGAAGAGGCTCTGCAAAAGAAATCCATCTGCAAAGCAACCCAACGCGACCCAGCACAAGCCGAGGCGGGGGACACAAAAGAGCAATTAGCGCTTCAGCCTTCTTCCTCAGCTTGAGCACATCTTATAGCTTTAGGTCTCCCCAGCTGAGGGGAGGTGACGGGAGAGAGTTGCTCAAGAAGCCAAAAGAAACAATAGTGTCCCAGCTCTTGTATTAGTCACCAGAAATCGAGTTGGGACTAGACTCAGCAGGGCTCAGAGGAAAGAAAAAGTGGTGACTTCATGCTGGACCAGACTCTTTTGAGACAGTTTGGGGTGTTCTGGGCTTGGTTTTTTTGGTGGGTGTTTTGGTTTTGGGGTTGGTTTTTTTTCCTCTAGGCACTCCATCACCACTTACTGCAGAATATTAGGCAGAAAGGTGGCAAAAGTAAAGGGGCAAGGGGGTGGGGGGGAGGGGGGGAAGAGAGGGGAGGATGAAAACCACCCCTAAAAGCAGGACAGCTGCTATTAAACCCAGCAGAAATGGATAAAATAGAATCATTCCTGTTTGAATATTTTATTCTTAAACATGACAAAACTTCCTCAGAGTGTTTCCACCAAGTACTTGTGTCTGCTCCAGGTGGCTCTCGGTGCAGCCTGCAGAAATGTGTTCTGGTTTGCAAAATATTAGTTCAACAGACACCTCCCCCCCATCCCCCCCACAAAAAAAAACACCCAAACAAACAACCCAAACCAAACCAACCAAACAAAACAAACCCCCCCCAAAAAAAAACAACCAAACAAAAAACCCCCAACCCAAACCAAAACCCCAACCCCAGACAAAACCCCTGACAAAACACAGGTCGCTGGAACAGCAGCAGTACGTTTAAGGCAGCCCCGGTGAGGGCAAGGTCTACCTCTGGGGTAATGGCAGGAGCTGAAAGGAGCAGAGGCGCTGGAACCGGTGGTCAGCCTTCTCGTGGGGACTGGGGGTGACTTCTGCAGTGTGGAGGCAGCTTCCTAGCCACTAAGCCTGCTCTACGAAGGACTCCTCCTCTCCTCTCTTTGCAGCCTGCTTCCAAGCTCTAGGTAGAGGCAACTCTGCCCTCCTGGCTCGCACTCCTGAGGATGAATGTAAACACCACCGACTCCGTCTTTACCCAACCTCCCTTGGCACCCCGTGGCCCTCCCAGCTCCAACTGGCAAGGCCCAAAACCAGAGCCCTCCCTTCCTTGGATTCGTCAGTGTGCGGAACAGGACAATTTGGACACAGCAGTCTTTGCCTTCCCCTGCCGCCGCCTGGGCTGCTCTCGCTAGTGCAACATAAAAGCAGAGACCCACACCGCCCTCCACGAGCCTCCTGCGAGGACCACAGAGCAGAGCATCAGTGCAGTAACACTTGAAATACTGAGACGGGGCGCAGGCGCCGCCAGCCTGCCCTCTTCACCACAGCGCCGCTCCAGCTAAGCCGAGTCTCCACGCGAGTCACAGAAGACAAACATCGTGCTGCCTGCCTTCACATCTAGGAATAAATAGCTTCTGGATCAGTTTTGGTTTTTGCTCTTGATGGCCGGATTACAGAACCCCCTGAAATACTGATAGGCTTATGCACAGCAGCTCGCTCCCCGCGTGCGGGTCCTCCGCTCCTCGGGCACGCCAAGTTCACCTAGGACGCCGGCGCCTCCCCTAGGCGTATGGCCCCGAAGAACGTCGTGTGCTTGCTCATGTTGATGGAGATGTCGGCGTGCACCATCTTCACGGCGATCTTCTGCCGGGCCTTCAGCAGGCACACCCCGGCCGTGTAGCAGGTGTTGAAGTTGGTCTTGCCGGTCTCGATGCTGCGAGTGCACTGCAGGAAGGGCTTCTCGTCCACCACCACCTCGTAGCTGGCGAAATCTGTGAAGTTGATGTAGTACACCTGATGTGAAGCAGCGAGAGGAAAGGGGTTAGGGGCTGGGCTTGGGCGCGCGGGGCCAGTCCGCGTCCCTCTCGGTAAGCAGGTGGAAGCAGCCTCTGCTAACGAGGCCTTCCGGGACACCTAGGCTCAGGGCAGGGCGGCTTGCTGGAGGCAGAAGAGCCCCGAGCCGCCCAAACAGGAGGAAGCTCTGCATTCCGCCTCACACCAACACAAGCAGCCACGAATCCATCCACCTATCTGAGGCTGAGCTATGGATCCTCACTTCGGACCTGGCTTCCCACAGGAGAAACTAGACCTGCACAGGCCTTAAGACAACCCTACCTGCTACAAAGAGCTTCTCATCCAACAATCAGACAGAAACATTTCAGCTCAAGGCCTCTTTCACTTACCTGGCCAGTCCTGCTTTATGGGTCCCATGAGCCTCCTTTAGTGCTGACATCAAAACCGCCCTAAGATGTACTGGGAGTTGTCGCCTTTGCAATGGGACCTGAGGTGCTTGCAAAGGCACAGCAGGGAAGCCACTCTCCCAGCCTCCAAGGCTGGGGAGCAAAGGACCTCGTGGTGTTTGCACTGATTTAACTTGCAGATCTAGCACCAGAGTCCCTGTGACTCCACCACTTGCTACTTAACCACCTCCTACACACTGCTTCTGAAGAACTTCAAGGGTGCCTGGGGAAGACCTGCCCAGAGTGAGGTCAGCCCCACAGAGCTGCTTCTTCCTTCTAGAAGATGACCAGCCATTCTGGTTGCATCTGCTAATTCTCCTGACACTACACCCTAGCCACAGAAGCCACACAGGCCTGAGTGCCCTTTGTTCCTTGATGGACTGCAAATAACAAAGGCTGCAGGGGCATGACAAGGTGGCCAGCAATGAGCATTAAGCACTTGGGAACCAAGTCTGCTTTGGCCCAGGTAGGGTTATCTTTCCTGTCCCCATCCAAACCAAACAGTAACCAGCTCCATGGAAAAGCCCCTAACATGACATCCATGACTCATTTCATCTGATTTGGCACTGTCCCAGTGGGGCTGCCAGATGAACAGGTCCAGCTTGAACTGAACCATTCCAGGTGAGGTTGGTTGGGGTTCTGAGCTATCTGCTCTAGTTGAAGCTCTCCCTGCTGACTGTGGTGGGGTTGGACTGGATGAGTTTTAAGGGTCCCTTCCAACCCAAACCATTCTGATCTATGATTAGAAGCCTGAAGCAAGGTGGAAGTTGCTTGGTTGTGCTTGTCACACACTTGTCTGGCTATAGTCTGCCCCAGAACTAGGACAAGCTTTTAGTCCATGGGTGGATGGACACCCTGCAGCTCTAGAAGGGCTGGGAGAGCTTTGTAGCAACTACTCCACACAGCTCTGAAACTCTGCCCAAGAATTCCAAGATGCTGGAGTGGTGCATTAGGTGATGGTCCACCTCTTGCACACCATTTGACTGGGGACAGGAAATGACATCTTCATTAGCTCTAAACTAACCACCCTACAACAAGCAATTACTCTGTTTAGCAGGTCCATACAGCCATCATCACTACCAGCTAAAGCAGCTGCTGAACCAAATGTGTGGGTCTGGAGCTACACAAAGAAGGTGGAGGCAAAAGGGAGTTACCTGGGTCGGAGTCTGGCCGAGCCACGCAGGCCAAGAGACTTCAGCTTACAAAGAGTGACGTGGCTTCACAGCCATCATGAGCTGCCAGGGTTTTGGTCTGACATCTCTGCTAGAGCACAGAGCCTAAGGTCCTGGAGCTGCAGGGAGGTTTAGATGGGCTGGTGATGGCTGCAGAGGCACCGTGGAGGATTAACTAAAGGTGGCTGGTGGTGTGTGGGGTCTGGATTGGGTAACTAAGCTCTGGTGGCGAGGAAGGTGTGACCTCGCTCTGGGAAACTCTAAAGTCTTCCTCCAACACACATCTCCTAGAGCAGGAAGCAGTGAGAAGCACAGGCAAGTTCTTGGCATTTGGTTGTTGTCTGGAGCCCTCTCGTGGTTCATGCAAGGCTTCCATTGGAACACAAGAATAGGAGTTAGGCCTAGGACCGTACTCACTTCTACCTGACTATAGATGAAGTATGTGCCGTCCACCAGTACCTCCAGCTCCCCACTGCGGGCATGCAGCTTAAACACCTTGGGGTTCATAGTGATGCGAGACCAGTCATTGAGGACTCCACCTGAAAGATCTCAGTATGAGAAAACGGCAGTCACTCAGTACCTGTCAGGATGGAGAGCGCAGGAGCACACAAAACACACAGACACTGCCGGGGCACGGCTACCGCTGCCTCACAGCCAAGCTGAGAAGTCAAGGAAACTTGGGGAGAAACCCCCCAGAGGTAAAGACTCTGCTGAGTTAATCTGGGCTCCTCTCCAGAGCTCTGACTCTGGTGGGCACCCATTCCACAAGTGCACAGCACAACTGATTTTCATCTCTCTTGGTCCTTGTGGAGAGCTTTTCTCCTCGTGCTTGAAAATCAGCTAGGCTGCGTTAATCCCCAGCACTGGATACAGGCTGGATGCCTCCTCCTGACACCAAATGGAGCCTGGCACCATGTCTGAGTGTTTTACAGGCCTGAAAACACATTCCCAGTGTCATCCCCACTCTGGAGCAAAGACAATCTGGCACATGCCAATCAGGTATTTGCTGAGTCTTCCTCTCTCCCTCAAGAGCTCAGGGACTGATTTTCCCCACTACTTCCCTACGATCAGCCACAGATCCCAAATGAGATCAGAGCTGTAATCCCAACAGCAGTTCTTCAGGCTCCTCCTGAAGAGCAGCTGTTCATGGCCCTTGTAAAAGCTTTGTCACTGGTGGCTTCCCTGGCATCCTGGAAGAAACTCTACAGCATAGGCAGGGGCAGTATCCAAGTCTCCAACAAAGATGCTCAGCTGACAGCAGCCAGCCTTGACACCATGAAATCTCCTCTGTACTTTCCATCTCATTTATTCCCCTCCCCATATCTCTCTGCCCAGTTTCCACACTAAACAAAGGGGAGCTTCAGCAGACTGTGTGCTGAGGACCACATCACCAGGTATGTCCTTGAGGACAACAAGTGGCCAAACTGCCTGCCCCCAACCCAGAGCTGCTGGGCTGGAAGATGTGGTGCTGAGGGTCATGCTTTAGTTAATGGTTAATGAGTTCATGGTTGGACTTGAGGGTTTTAAAAGGTCTTTGTGGTTCTGTGCTCTCAGCAGAATGTCTCCACAGAACCTTCACCCTCACTTTAAGCCTTGGGATGGTCCCTAGAAGAAAACTAATCCTTGCAGCAAGGGAGGCAACAGCAGCATGGAAAAACTTGTGTGCAGCTACAGGACCACCCATCTCTTGGGACAGCAGCTTAGGGGTACACAATTGAGTTTAATTCTGGGATTCCTTGACTTCATCATCCTTGACTTTGTAATCAGCATTATTTTAACACCAAAAAAAGCCTCCTTCATCACATCTCCTAGGGTTTCACAACCCCAAATAGCAACAAAGCAAGAAGCTGCCAACGCCCTCATCGGGGTCCTCAACATCAGGGACTTCATAGGTCCACCACCCCCTCCTTTGGTGGTGGAGCCAGGGGGATAACTGACACCATGAGGAGACCTCTACTCTCTGGATGGGTCAATGAGCAGAGGACACATATCACTGTGAGCCCAGAGCAGAGCCATTCTCTGTAGGTGTCTAGTTTTGGGCACCTCACCTCAAGAGGGACACCCAGGGGCTGGAGCATGTCCAAAGAAGGGCAACAAAGCTGGTGAAGGGTCTAGAGCAGAAGTCTTGTGAGGAGTGGCTGAAGGAACTGATGATGTTTAGCCTGGAGAAAAGGAGGCTGAGGGGAGACCTTCTCACTCTCTACAGCTCCCTGAAAGGAGGCTGGAGCCAGGTGGGGGTTTGCCTTGTCTACCAAGTAACAAGTGTCAGGACAAGATAAAAATGTCCTCAAGTTGTGCCAGAGGAGGCTGAGGTTGGAGGTAAGGAACAATTCTGCCCTCAAGTGTTGTCAAGGCCTGGCCCAGGCTGCTCAGGGCAGTGGCTGAGTCCCCATCCCTGCAGAGGTTTCAAAGCCATGGAGATGTGGTGCTGAGGGACATGGCTTAGTGGTGACCTGGCTGTGCTGGGCAAACAGTTGGACCTGATGATCTTAAAGGTCTTTTCCTTGGTTCTTCTATGGTTCTTTCCCCCTCAGCCTTCATCTACTTTGCAGCTCCCTCCCCCAGCTGCAGGCTGGCCCAGGCTGTGTTCTGCTGGCTGTCAGCTGGACAGCATTAATGGCTCACGGGGATGGACTGTTCCTGAGCAGCAGGGAAGGGCACTCAGGGCAATGAGCAGCCTGCACACTATGAACATCAGGGCCTCTTGTTAATGAAGAGATAATTACTCCTTAGCCCTGTCCCTGCTGCACCAATCAGAGGGAGCTGCAACCCTCCAGGTCTGGGTTGAAGGTACCTGCACTGCTCTCCCTGAGGAGCTGCATGTGGGGACTTAGGCAGGGCACAAGCCAGCCAGCTCCTCTCCAGCACTGCCAGACACCAGGAGCAGGGAGGCAGCAGATAATGAATGAGCTCCAGCTGCTGGCAAGATGAGAACTTGAGCAGAAATTGGATTGGGATCCGGGGAGGAAGGAGGAGAGCAAAGAGCTGCCTGTGGATGTGAAGCATCTCAGCAGGACTTGAGCTTCAAGGCTTCAAGGCTGTTATAGAATACCAGTGTGGTGGGGATTGGAAGGGATCTCTGGACATCATCCAGTCCAACCCCCCCTGCTAGAGCAGGGTGACCCCCAGCAGCCTGCCCAGGATCACAGTGTCCAGACAGGTTTGGAATCTCTCCATGCAAGGAGACTCCATAACCTCTCTGGGCAGCCTGCTCCAGGGCACCCTCACAGGAGAGTAATACTTCCTCATGGTCAGATGGAACCTCCTGGGTTCCAGTCTGTTGCCCCTTGCCCTGTCACTGGACACCACTGAAAAGAGTCTGATCCCCTCCTCTTGCCCCCTGCCCTTAGGCTATTGATCAGCATTGAGCAGATCCCCTCTCAGGCTGCTCTTCTCCAGCCTAAACAGCCCCAGGGCTCTCAGCCATTCCTCATCACAGAGATGCTCCAGGCCCTTCAGGATCTCTGTAGCCTCCTTTGGACTCCTTCCAGTAGTTCTGTGTCTCTCTTGAGCTGAGGAGTCCCTGTTGGGGGGGGATGAGATGCACAAAGAACCCCAGAGGCTGCAGGTGTGCATGGCTACAGCGTAACACAGGAGGACCTGGTGGCTTTGCACCTCTCTGTCCTCACACTACAGCTGTGCCTTCCCCTGCCATAAATCACTGGGAAAACTGAGAAAAAACAAAGGTTAATGGGGCTGAGACAGGAAAAGGATACACAGAGGGCTTAAAATAGAAGAGTGAGAAAGGAGGCTGAACACTGAGGGGCTGGGGAAAACTGACGACACAAGAGCAGGGTGGAGGAGGCACAACATCGGTCTGGAGGCTGGAGAGAGATCAGTGGGGAAGTTACTGGGAATTAAAGGACAGAGATCAACTGGGAGATAAATAGAAGAGGGAGGGAAACAGGGATGGAGACTCAGCAGAAGGGTTTGGGCAGGGAAATTTGACTAAGACAGTTTTGGTGCTGTGAATGGTGAGATGCTGGCCCAGGTTACTCAGAGGGGGGGCAGACGCCCCACCTCAGGAACCATTCCAGGTCATGTTGGACAGGGCTCTGAGCAACCTGATCTAGTTCAGGATGTCCCTGCTGACTGCAGAAGGGTTGGACTAGATGAGATTTGGAGGTTCCTTCCAACCCAACCTATTCTATGACTGTGTCTCATGGGGAAGCTAAGAGCAGGGACAATCAGGGATCTTGGACCCAAACAGGATGAACTTGGGCCCAGCTCCCAGCCCGAGGGTGCAGAATGAGCCCTTTACATAACTGCCAACATTATGAGATCCTTACCATTCTTGACTTGGATTGCTGAGCCTTGGCCTTGGAGGTGGACCACAGCTGGCTGCAAATGAGATCACAGGGATTTAAAGTTAATGAGACGCTCTGTGGCATTCTGCAGTCACTCCACACGCCTCCACGGCACTGCTGACCAGCAGAGGGGCAGGAGAGGACCCTGAGAGCATTCATGCTCTATCATAAATGAAACAAGAGGATCAGAGCAGCTGCCAACAATGTGTTTAAGCACTGGAGAAGAGGTGAGAAGCCCAAGATAGACTAAGAAGGCCTTCCTTAGAGCAGCAAAAAGGGTGAGCTCAGGCTGTCGCCCCACGTAGCTCTGATTTAACAGATGGCTGTGGCAGAGCTGCACCATGGAGCAGCAGGTAGAGCTAAGAGAGCTGCCAATGCTTGCCAAAACCCAGCCAAAGCTGGGGTTTGCCCCTTGGAAAGAAGGTCACCTTGAAAGAAGATCAACCAACCTGGATGTCTCTGGAGCCAGCCTTGTCTGTGGCACCTGCAAAATGCAATTTCACATCGTTGAAGAGGAAGCTTGAAAGAGCTGCAGTAAACTCTAAGTTGTTTTACCCCCTCAAACAATCAATCCATTCCCTCTTTTCAAGGAGGAGAACAGTGCCAGTGGTATGGCTGCAGCTTAAAGAAGAACAAAGAGTCCCCCCCAATCTTCCCTGGTTTCTTCCTCTTTTTCTATCTATCACCATCAACATTCCCCAAGGCTAGTCAACCATTTTCCATGAGAAGGACAAATTGCACAATCCTCCTGAGCAGTGATGGCCAAAACACCCCAAAACCCCAAACCCTAAGCCTTTGGGCTGCCAAGAGGACAAGCCTCACTGCACAGTAACTCAGGTCACTCATTGCACTTGGGCTGTGTGCTGAAATCTCTTTGCTCCGAGAGCCAGATTGTTAGAGAGGAGATGCTTGTGGGCAGCACTTGGGAGTGCTAAGGACCTCATGCTGCTCCTGGCCTCTCTTTTGGCAAGCTTTGAGACGCTGAGGAGGTCAACCACGTTTTCTTTTGAGCTATAGGGTGAGCCCCCTGATTTCTCTGGAGATGGATCTTTTCATGCTTGTTTTCACTGTTACTTTAAAGCAATTCAAATACTGTTTTCCTTCAAGGAAAGTCAACTCAGGTCACTCTAAAGTTGGGCTCTCACATTATCCTAGAGATCTCCTAGATCCTAAATCTCCTAAATCTCCTAGGTCACAGAAGCCCAGAGTGGTGTGGGGGTTGGAAGGGCCTTCTGGAGATCACCTAGCTAAAGCAGGGTCACCCCCAGCAGCTTGCCCAGATCATATCCAAGCCTATCTCCTCCTTCTCCTTCCAGCCTGCTCCAGCACCCTCACAGGAAACAATTTTTCCCCTCATGTTCAGAACAAACTGTTCCCAGTTTGTGCCTGTTGTCTTTTTTTCCTGTTGCTGGGCACCACTGAAGAGAGTCTGGCTCCATCCTCCTGTCCCCCAGCCTTTAGCTGTTGATCAGCATTGATCAGATCCTCACTCAGGCTGCTCCTCTCCAGGCTAAACAGCCTCAGATGTCTCAGCCTTGCCTCACCACAGAGATCCTCCAGGCCCCAGCACCTTCACAGCCTCCACTGGACTCTCTCCAGTAGTTCCCTGCCTCTCTTGGACCCAGGACTGGAGCCAATACTCCACACACATATAAAACAACAACACTGGTGTGAACTTTCACTGATCTGCCTGTGAAAGAGTTGTTAAATGCAGAGATTTTAACAAGTAAGTGGCACATGGAGAAACAATAGGGAAAAGGAAACCAAGAACTGCAAGAGAAACTCCTGGGTCCCTCTGGTTGGTCCTGGAGGGGAGCTGCCTGGGTTCATGTGGCTCCTGGGCACACTCAGAGGCTCTGCCAGGCACAAGCCTTCCCTGTATGGATGCCAAGCTTTGCATCAGCTGAAGAAGAACTGACACAAAGACCAAGCCAGCAGGGGAAAGAAACATCTTGCACCCAGTTTGCACCCACAGACTTAAGCCACTGGCTGACTTCAGTGGGAGGTTTAAAAGAAGCTGAGGCTCTGCAGGTCTTGCCTGCTCCTTCTCTGCATCCTCTTCCCCAGACCACTCCCAAGCCACAGCTGCTGGGCTACCAAAGGGCTGCAGAGATTCTGCTGCTCCTCTCATCTCCACCAGGGTGCCAGGATGAGCCCAGGAGCACCCAAGCCCTCTGCGAGGATGTTGCACCCTCGCTTTTGGACCCTTCCTTGCCCTCAGATGGAAACCTGGAGCTTATTTCTTGCTTTGTGACTCTGAGGCATCTTCTGCACCCTGATGATGTGCAAAGGCTCTCAGCAGAGAAGGAGACAAATAGTTACCTGAGGGGCCCTGCAGCCCAGGTGGTCCCTGAGGGCCCGGTGGGCCAGGGGGGCCGGGTGGTCCCATGACAGTTGTGCCAGGAATCCCCGGGATGCCAGGAATGCCAGGGGGACCCTGGGGCCCAGGAGGGCCTGGTGGCCCTTGGGGACCATTGGGCCCTGGAGGACCAGCCTTCTTACCTGCAAAACAGAAGATCAAACGTTAGCTTCTCCATACTCTGACTATGAGAGGGTGTTTTCCCTACAGGAAAGCTCTAGGAACAAGGGAAGCAGAAGCTGAGTGCTGGCTGGAGGGCAGGAGAAGGTCTCAGAGCTCTGCATTGTGAGGACAACGCTGCCAGCAGGGCAGAAGCAGATCACCACCTCCCAGGCTCCTTCCAGCATTAAGTAAATACATTTCAGTGGGGCAGAAGGACTCTGCCAGGCCTCCTAAGACAGGGAGGCTCAGATGGTCTCTGCCTCAGAGCTCTGGCCTGGCAGCTCTGCTCTTGGCACAGGGCTGGGAGCTCCTGCAACCCTCCAAGGCAGAGTGCCTGAGAGCTGGCAGCACCTCGGTGGCAAGGTTAGGATGCTTCCATTGCCCTGCAGCATGAGAGGTCGAGGTGCCTCACTCTGCAGTTGCTCCATTTGCTGTTTGACTGGGGTGTGAATGGTGAGCAGGCAGAGGCTTTTCCACCTGCTGTATACAGTGCCCACGGCTGGATCTCCTGGCTGAAGGACAGAGGTGCCTCCAGAGGGCAGTTCAGAGCTTAACTGCAGCTCCTTCCCACCAGCTCCTGAGCGCCCAGGGCCAGGCAGGAGGCATCCATAGCTCCGTGGTGAGATAAGGATGCACCTCACACACACAAAGAAACGGCACAGTGCCTCCAAAGAGCTCAGTGTGCAGGTGGGGATTTGGATGGAGGGGCAAGGCGAGGACTAACCCAACCAGGAGGATGAAGGAGCTGCAGAACTGCCACCACCCTCAAACACACTCCCCCACAGGGTGAGAAACAGCACAGCCAGGTGAGGAAACCCTCACCAGGCATCCACAGAGCAGAGTGCAGGCAGGTCTGCAGGGAAAGCCTGACCTGTGCTCTCCTGGTTTTCCAGCCCCCCCCGCCAGAAATCGAGTTCTTTGGAGGGAGTTTCGAACATGCAGCTTTGAAACCACTTTTATGCCACAGGGCTCTATTGACACAGCCAAATTGCTTCAATTGCTGAAGCAACACCCTCTGTAGGACAGAATTAAATGCTTTCCTAGATGACAGCAGCAGTTAGGATGTGAAATAATGGGCCCTGGGATGGTTTATGAGTGTATTTATATATTTGTTTCCCTGCTGAACATCCATCTTGGGCATGGAACAAAACTACAAGAGAAACAACAACAACAACAACAACAAAACCCCATTCATTTCAGTCAGCAGAGAAGTGGAGATCTCCACTTGGCCCCTGGCATGTGGAAACCAGTGCAGGACAATGGTGTGCTTTAGTCTCCATATGCAGAGAACAAAGTTAAACCGAGGATGGGTGATTAAAGTAACACAGGGATCCCAGGAGGGCAGCACAGAGCTTAAGGGGAGGAATAATTCACAGCAGCCTTTCTGCCCAGATGAGCAGCCAAAGCCTCCAGAGCTGGCAGCAAGCCAGCCTGCCTCTAATCCAGCAGTGCTCCTCCTCCTCCTCCTCAGGAGAGGGAGATGCTTTGGAAGCTCTCACCTTGCACCAAGCCCCTCACCTATTTCCCCTGGAGCACACTGAGTGAATTCCTCTCGTTCCCACCCGCTCCCGTCGAGGCCATCCCGGGGACCGATCCCACGCAGCACGTCAGGAATCTGGCTGCTGTCACTCCCTGCTCTCCTTCCCAAGAGGGACACCCACTCCAGCTGGTTTAACTCATCTGCCCCAGAAATCTGTCTGCTACCAAATCAGCTGCTGCTGCTGCTGCTGCTTCAGCAGGGAAAGTGCTGCACAGACCTCCAGAGCCACGCAGGGACGCTTCTTTCCCCTGCGTTACTCCTTCAAGCAGCTGCAGCTGCATCTCTGCACGGGTGGGACCTCCTTTCACAAAGTCCCAAGGCTAGAACCCAGATGTTCAGTGAGCACAAAGCTCTTGATTCATCTTCCAACCCAGGGGACTCCAGCACCAGCAGCTCCCCAGGGAGGGTCTCCGGCACCCAGGTCTCACTGTGCCACATCTCCAGCTGCATCCACCCGCAGAAGGCAGGCTCCAGAGCTCAAAGCAGATAGGACCAGCAGCTCCTCACAGACAGGTGGGGGTTGGAAGGGACACCTGGAGATCATCCTGCTAAAGCAGGGTCACCCACAGCAGCTTGCCCAGGTCCACAATGTCCAGGCAGGTTTCAAATCTCCAGAGAAGAAGACTCCACAGCCTCTCTGGGCAGCCTGCTCCAGGGCTGCTCCAGCACCCTCACAGGTAAGACTTTTTCCCCCCCTCATCTCCAGACAGACCTTCCTGTGTTGCATTCTGTGCCCACTGCCCCTTGTCCTGTTGCTGGGCACCACTGAACACGTTCTGGCCTCATCCTCTTGTCCCCTACCCTTTAGCTATTGATCAGCTCTCCTCTCGGGCTGCTCTTCTCCAGGCTGAACAGCCCCAGGGCCCTCAGCTTTGTGTCATCAGAGGGATGCTGCAGTCTCCCTCCACCACCACTCACCAGGCAATAAGCTCTAACTCTGAAAAATACCATAACATTAAACTATTTTATACAGCTGTATGCAATCCAGCTCTGTGAGGTCCCCCTGCTACTGCACAACTGCTGCCACCACCACAGCCATCATTTGTTATTACTTGGGCTGATTTAACACAGGGGTTAGGGTTCCAGAGCTTTCCTGGGACAAGCTTCTCCCACAGCAAATGCTGTGCTGCTTCTGAGGGCAAACATAGATCACAGGAGGATTCAGAGCAATTTGGTGTGCTAGGAAAGTGGCAAAGAGCTTGGCTGCTTCTGCCTGCTGCAGGTCGTGAATGCCGGGCTGGAGCCCAGGCCATGCACAGGCAGGCAGGTCTGAAGGCACACAGCAAAGTGCTGCACAGCTGATTCATTTTGTTTGTTAACTGAATGCACATTAAGTGCCACAGGTAGTAAGCAGAGAGCTGGCACTGCACCAGTCAGTGCTTTGCCTCACAGGCCTGGCCACGAGCTGCTGGCCTCCAGCACTTCAGTATGCTGAGCTGCTCAGGCTTCAGAGGCAGCATCACCCCGAGCTGACCACAGCTTCTGCACCTCCCACAAGCCACAACCCTCTGGGAGCCTGCACTGCAGCTTTGGAAACCTGCACAGAAGGGTTTTGATGGTTACAAGCACAAGTGTGGAATTGTGAAATGGGTTTGGTGGGTTTATTAGAATAAACCTTTATTAGAATAAACCAAACCAGGTTGGAAGAGACCTTCAAGATCATCGTGTCCAACCCCTCAACCAATCCAACCCACCCAAACAGCTAACCCATGGCACCAAGCACCCCAGCAAGTCTCCTTCTGAACACCTTCAATGTTTAGAACCATCCCCCCTTGTCCCATCACAGCAGGCCCTGCTGAAAACTCTGTCCCCAGATTTCTTATCACCTCCTTTAAGCACTGAAAGGCCACCAGAAGGTCTCCCTGAAGCCTCTTCTCCAGGCTGAACAACCCCAACTCTCTCAGCCTGGCCTTACAGCAGAGGGCATCCAGCCCCTGGATCCTTTCTGTGGCCTCCTCTGGTCCCACTCCATGTCTCTGCTGTGCTGAGGATCCCAGATCTGGACCCAGCACTGCAGGTGAGGTCTCAGCAGAGTGGAGCAGCTGGGCAGAATCCCCTCCCTCGACCTGATGACCACACTGCTGGGGATGCAGCCCAGGAGATGGCTGACTTCTGGGCTGTGATTGGGGTGGAGTGACCCTTTGACGTGCTCAAGCTCCAGGTGCCTCACTGGAAGTGATCTCCAGGAGTCCTGAACAAACCTCAGACAGCCCATGGGAACCTGGGGCTGCCTCCTGAACACCTCAAGCCACAACAATTCATCTTTAACCCCAAAACAACAATTAGCCTTTGGCAAACAGCTTGAGGAGCATCAGCAAGTCAGCCCAAATCCCTGTGGGCTGCCACACAAAGGAACCCTTCTGAGCAGAAGGGAGGTGCAGAGCATTATCTGCACTGCCTTTGGGGGGTCTGAAGGAGGCATCCACCTGCCTGGCAAACAGCAAGCAGCTCCTGACAGCTGCTACAGGACCCAGATCCACTCAACTCTTTCATATGGAGCACCCTCAGAATTACTTCTAGAGAAGGTAATTCACTTCCTTTAGCTTTTCAGGACTGCTGTAAGAGTGCCCATGGCTCATGCAGTCTTGCCATGGCACTGTGGCAGTCCACGGTCCTTGTTGTGGGACCAGGCACTGCATCAGTCCCTGCTCTTCCAGGAGGTATTCAGAAAAGGCTTGGATGTGGCACTTGGAGCCATGGTTTGGTTGTCAGGAGGTGTCAGGTATTAGGTAACAGGTTGGACTTGATGATCTCTGAGGTCTTTTCCAGCCTGGTTGATGCTGTGAGAGGAAACCTGTCATTGGTTTCTCCCTCCTGCTGGCTAAAGAGAATTCAGAGCCAGGCACCACAGACACAGCCAGTGAAATGAAAGGTCAAACTTACCCTTCTTCTTGTTTTTCACTGAGCTTGGACCTGGAAAGAAAAGAAAGAAAAGCAGTGAAATGTAGAGATCAGCTCAGGAAATCCTCACTGCCACCAACAGCCACTGACCCAGAGGGTCCCACCCCAGAGCTGGATCACAACTGCTAAACCAAAGCTGTGGAGTCTGCTGTTTCCCACCAACAGCCACTGTGAAGATGCAGAAGACATTACAAGGACCCAGACCTGCTTCCCCCTCTCTCAAACAAGCAACCCATGGCTGGTGCAACACAAGTGAGTGAGTCTCCAGCAGGACATCTCTCCGTAATGCAAAGATGAGTTAGACCTGGCTTGTGGCCAGCAGCAAAGCTCAGCTGACAGATACTCTTCAACCCTGGGCCTAGCTTTCCTCTCAGACACCAGCTTAGCTGAGCTCTGCTGAACATTTGCTTCCAACTGAGCTGGTCTGGCAAAGTTAATGTTGGGGGTGGGGGGTGTGTGTAAATTTCAACCCACCACAACTGCCCAGAGCTTTGCCTAAGCAACCATCAGCTCAAGTCCCCATCAGACCTACAGCCCAGAGCTTTGCCTAAGCAACCATCAGCTCAAGTCCCCATCAGACCTACAGCCCAGAGCTTTGCCTGAACAACCATCAGCTCAAGTCCCCATCAGACCTACAGCCCAGAGCTGTGCCTAAGCAACCATCAGCTCAAGTCCCCATCAGACCTACAGCCCAGAGCTTTGCCTAAGCAACCATCAGCTCAAGTCCCCATCAGACCTACAGCCCAGAGCTTTGCCTGAACAACCATCAGCTCAAGTCCCCATCAGACCTACAGCCCAGAGCTTTGCCTGAACAACCATCAGCTCAAGTCCCCATGAAACCTACGGCCCAGAGCTTTGCCTAGATAGTGTGACTGCTCTGAGCTGAGAGCAGTGACCTCAGCCTGAGGGAGCTGGGGTTGTTCAGCCTGCAGAAGAGAAGGCTCCAGGGAGACTAACAGCAGCCTGCCAGTACCTGAAGGGGGCTACAAGAAGGCTGCAGAGGGACTGCTTGCAAAGGCCTGCAGGGATAGGATGAGGGACAGTGGCTTGAAATAAGAGAAGAGCAGATTTAGATTGGAAGTTAGGAACTAGTTCTGCACTGTGGGGGTGGTGCAACACTGCAACAGGTTGCCCAGGGTGGTAGTTGAGGCCCCATCCTTGGAGACGTTCAAGGTGAGGCTTGAGAAGGCTGTGAGCAACCTGCTCTGGGGGAGGATGTCCCTGCTGAGTGCAGTGGGGGTTGGACTGGATGAGCTTTGGAGGTGCCTTCCAAGCCAGACCACTCTGTGGCTCTATTTAGGAGCCAAGTTGTTTGAAAATAATAACCAAACACTACACCAAAACAAAAGCAAAGGCTGAGCAGGAACTGAGTTATTTAAACAATGGGGATGGGAGCCTCCCTAGCAAGAAATGGAAATATTTACAGCAAAGCTGAGAAGCTGCATGACCTCCTGAGCAGAAGCTGGAGTGTCAAACACTTTCTGCTGCTTCCTCAGAGATTAATCATGGATGGGAACAAGCTGCAAAAAAAAATCCCCACAGTCCTTTGCTCTTCATCACTGAGAGCCCTCTAAAACCTGGGTTTAAACACACATCAGAGACTAAAATCACCTGTAAGGGAGAGATGCTTGTAATGAGGCTGCCTTGAGCCTGCAGTGGCAGAGAAAGAGAAATGACCAATTAGGACAGAGGTGCCAGGCTCCCATGGCTCATGAGAGGCAAGATGAGAGAAGGAGCACAGAAATACTCAGCAACCTCACAGGAGCCTTTTCAGCAGCAATATTCATTTGCCTCCCTCCTGCTCTTGGGCCATGGGGAAATGATGGTGTGGCCTCCTTTATTATTTCTGCTAATTCACCATTTCTGCACCAATCCATTTGTTCACACTATCAAAGCATGCACATGGCACAGCATGGAGGTTTCAGTCTCCCTGCCTCACTACAGAGCAACACCAAAGCCAACCCACCAGATCCTCTCCCCTCTGCTCTGCTGAGCCCCCACCTGCAGTGCTGGGTCCAGCTCTGGAGTCCTCAGCACAGCAGAGACATGGAGCTGTTGCAGCAGGGCCAGGGTGGTTGGTCTTGGGTCTCCTCCTTTGCAGGAAGTTTCCTTCCACTGTGTGACAATGTTTTGCAGACTACCTGGCATGGTCTCTTCTGCATGACAAAACCACTGACCTCATCCTGCCTCCACAACCAATACAACAGGAACCAGCAGGAGACAAAGAGATCCTTCCCAGAGGATGCCTTTGGGTCACTCTCCACTGAGTGTGCTTCTCTCCACACAACCACAGAATGGGCTGGGCTGGAAGGGACCTCCTTAAGTCATCCAGTCAAACCCCCTCTGCAGGTAGCAAGGGCACCCTCAACTGGATCAGGTTGCCCAGAGCCCTGAAGGGAGGTTGTAGCCAGGTAGCCAGCACCAGAACAAGAGGACACAGTCTCACTGACACAGTGGCCAGCAGGAGCAGGGAGGTCATTCTGCCCCTGTACACTGCACTGGTTAGGCCACACCTCGAGTCCTGTGTCCAGTTCTGGGCCCCTCAGTTTAGGAAGGAGGTTGACTTGCTGGAACGAGTCCAGAGAAGGGCAACAAAGTTGGTGAGGGGTTTGGAACACAGCCCTATGAGGAGAGGCTGAGGGAGCTGGGGTTGCTTAGCCTGGAGAAGAGGAGGCTCAGGGAAGACCTTCTTGCTCTCTACAACTACCTGAAGGAAGGTTGCAGCCAGGAGGGGGTTGGTCTCTTCTCCCAGGCAAGCAGCACCAGAACAAGAGGACACAGTCTCAAGCTGCACCAGGGGAGGTTTAGGCTGGATGTTAGGAAGAAGTTCTTCCCAGACAGAGAGATTGGCCACTGGAATGTGCTGCCCAGGGAGGTGGTGGAGTCACCATCACTGGAGGTGTTTAGGAAGAGCCTGGCTGGGGTGCTTGGTGCCATGGTTTAGTTGCTCAGATGGTGCTGGGCGATAGGTTGGACTCGATGGTCTCGAAGGTCTTTTCCAACCTGGTTGATTCTATCCTATCTAATCCTAAGTGCCACATCCAATCCCTTTCTGAACACCTCCAGGGATGGTGACTCCCCCAGCTGGCTGGGCAGCCCATTCCAATGGCCTTTTCCAACCTGACTGTTGGTGTTTCAGAGGGAGAGGCGATCGCACCGGCGACCTCCAGCCGGTTACGAACAAAACCCAGCGGAGGAGGAGAAAAACAACCAACCAACCCCCCCCAAAATGGTTTGAGGGCCACAATTTAAATAACAACAATATATATATATATAAAAAAAAATGAATCCTAGGGCAGCACAATGCTGTGCCTGTGTCTCTTCAGAGCTGGGAGTCACGAGAGTTTATTTCATGTTCCATATATCACACCCCCAGCCCTATAACCAGAGTGAAAGTACAAATAGCTGCGGCCAGCCAAACACATTGCAGCTGGATGGAACCAATTAGCTTCAAAGATGAATGGGGGGAATGAGAACCACATGCAATGTCAATGTTCACAGTCTATATTACAACACACCCATCTGTTCCAGGCACGGCAGAGAGAGATGTTAAGGGCTCTGCAAGTGAATCTTTCGACAGACACAGAAATACTTCTGACACGGGGGGGGAAAAAACCCCAACCGACAACCGCCACCAAGCGCAGCCTCAGCGAGCCCTGGGAGCTGCTCAGCCTCTGGGCTTTGCAGCTGCTCCTCTCTCACTTGGAGGGGGTGGATAATTGAATTGTAGGGTTTCACTGGAAAGGTTTGTCCCAGCCAGCAAGAGGGAATTCTTCCTCCTTTCCCCCCCCTCCTCAAACACTCATAGTATCACAGTATCAGTCAGGGTTGGAAGGGACCACAAGGATCAGCCAGCTCCAACCCCCCTGCCATGGGCAGGGACACCCCACACCAGATCAGGCTGGCCAGAGCCTCATCCAGCCTGGGCTTAAACACCTCCAGGGATGGGGCCTCAACCACCTCCTCAGCTCTTTCTCCGGGTGACAGAGGTGACAAAGAGCTTAGGGGGTTTGGGGAGAGTGCCACCAAAGGAAAGGATCAAGGGCAGGTTTAGGCTGGATGTTAGGGAGAAATTCTTCACAGAAAGAGTGATTGGCCACTGGAATGTGCTGCCCAGGGAGGTGGTGGAGTCACCAGCACTGGAGGTAATAGAATAATAATAGAATAATAAACCAGGTTGGAAGAGACCTTCAAGATCATCGTGTCCAACCCATCAACCAATCCAACCCACCCAAACAGCTAACCCATGGCACCAAGCACCCCAGCAAGTCTCCTCCTGAACACCTCCAGTGATGGTGACTCCACCACCTCCCCAGGCAGCACATTCCAATGGGCAATCACTCTCTCTGTATAGAACTTCTTCCTAACATCCAACCTGAACCTCCCCTGCCTGGATGGGGTGCTTGGTGCCATGGTTTAGTTGATCAGATGGTGTTGGGTGTTAGGTTGGACTCCATGATCTCAAAGGTCTTTTCCAACCTGGCTCATTCTGTGTTCTATTCTGTAATATCAAACCCCTGCTCCCCAGGAGGGCTGGGGAGGGACTGCTTAGAATCATAGAATTGTCTTGGTTGGAAAAGACCTCCAAGATCATCCAGTCCAGCCACTGACCCAACACCACCATGGCCATCAAACCATGTCCCCAAGTGGCATGGCTGCACCTTTCTTGAACACCTCCAGGGATGGTGACTCCACCACCTCCCTGTGTAACCTCTTCCAAAGCCTGACCACTCTTTCCAGGAAGAAAGTTTTCCTAATCTCCAATCTCAACTTCCCCAGCACAATTTCAGGCCATCTTCTCTTGCTCTGGCACCTGATGCTAGGGAGAAGAGACCAATCTCCACCTCACTCCAACCTCTTTTCAGGGAGCTGTAGAGAGTAATGAAGTCTCTCCTTAGCCTCCCCTTCTCCAGACTAAACAACCCCAGCTCCCACAGCCACTCCTCACAAGACTTGTGCTCTAGACCCTTCACCAGCTTGAGTGTCCTCCTCTGGACTTGCTCTAACATCTCAATGTCCTCATTGGAGTGAGGGGCCCAAAACCTAACCCAGTATTCAAAGTGTGGCCTCAGCAGTGCTGAGTGCAGGGGCATGATCACTGCCCTAGAAGGACCTGCAGTGAGAGGCTGAGGGGCAATGGTTTGGAACTGGAGGAGGAGAGGTTTAGGTTGGACATCAGGAAGAAGCTCTGCATGATGAGAGTGGTGAGGCACTGGAGCAGGCTGCCCAGGGATGTGGTTGAGGCCCCATCCCTGGAGACATTCAAGATCAGACTCAATGTGGCCCTGGGCAGCCTGATCTGGTTGGAGATGTCCCTGCTGACTGCAGGGGGGGTGGACAAGATGACCTTGGAGGGTCCCTTCCAGCCCAATGCAATCCCTTGGTATGAAAGGTGCTGAGGTTCAAGACTTGAAAACTTCACTTGATGTCATTGTCCCAAGCTGGACATGCAGAGAAGAGAATTCTTGCTGCCATGCTCTGCTGAGCCACACACCAACATTTATGCAACAAAGCTCAATAAGGCTTAGGTGGTTGGCCACCTATGACCTACTGCTTGGCTGTTAGTTGATGGAGCAGGTTAAATGCCTACATTAGGCAAATGCAAGTCTTTCATAGTCCTCTCCTGCTGTTTAGTACCTTCATCAATGATATAGACTGTGGGAGCAAGTGCACCCTCAGCAAGTTTGCAGGAGACAACAAGCTAAGTGGTGCAGTTGATAAGCCAGAGGGATGGGATGCCATCCAGAGGGACCTGGAGAGGTGGGCCCAGGTGTACCTCATGACATCCCACAAGGCCAAGTGCAAGGTCCTGCACATAGGCTGGGACAATCCATATCATCAGTACAGGCTGAGAGATGATGTGCAAAAGGACTTAGGGGTAGTGGCTGACAAAAAGCTGGCCATGAGCTGGACACTTGCAGCCCAGAAGGGAGATTGCACCCTGGGCTGCACCCAAAGCAGCATGGCCAGCCCTTGAGACCCATGAGGGCTCCCAAACTGGACACAGCACTCAAGGTATGGCCTCAGCAGTGCTGAGCCCAGGGAGACAGCCACTTCCCTGGTCCCTGCTGGGCACACCACTCCTGATGCAGGCCAGGATGCCATGGCATACCAGAAAGAGCAGCAAGCTGTGAGGGAAAAGCACAGAGAGTAAGAGACAGCCACAACAAAAAAAGCCCAAGCAAAAGGAAAGAGCTATGCTGGAAGCCTTCTGCCTGCAGAGCCATCCAGCTGGGCAGCAGCAAGGGGAAGCCTCCAAGCAATGCCAAGCCACTTCCAGCAGAAAGCACTGTGGCCATGGGTCTCAGCAACGAGCCAGCTGAGATGTGAGTTTCCCACTGAAGCTGCAGAAAGGATTTGCACTAGATGAGTTTCTGTGCTGTAAAAAGAGCGCAGCTGTGGCCCAGCAAGCAGCAGAAGACATCTAACCATGCTTCAGGGAGCAGGTTCTAGCCCCCAGCTCCTGGCAGCCCCACCATCTGCTGGATCACTTCCAAGCACTTCAGAAAAGACCAAAAAAAAACCAACCCCAAAACCCCAACAACAACAACAACAAAAACCCTTCCCCAACCAAACCAGATGGTGATGCAACTCAAGGATATTACATCTGACATGTTTTCTCTCATAAAGATTGATAGAGTTTACTTTCTCCCCCCCCCCCCCCTCCTTCCCTGGTTTGTCTTTCTGCACACCACACACTGCTGTGATTTACTATAAATACAAAAGGAGAAGGGAGGGAGGAAAAAAAAAGATACATCTATCAAAACCTTCTCCAGGACATCTGCTGATATAAATAGGAGATGAAAAAACCCAGCCCCCAAGCCCTGGGTTCACTTCTTAGTCCTGTGTGGGGATTAACAAGGCATAGTTTAAATTCCTGCCAAACAGTTCAAACTGGGTTTAGTGAGGGGAGCAGAGCCTTGCAATGATGGTGAGTTTGGTTTTGTCCCTCTCAAGCCTACAAGAGGCTGACCACCCCAGAAATCAAACAGGGGAGCAGCACCCAGGGAGGCTGCTCGAAAGCTCAGCTGCCAAGAGCAGAGTCAACAACTTCCAGTGTCTGAAGGGGGCTACAAGAAGGCTGGGGAGGGACTGCTCAGGATCTCAGGCAGTGATAGGACTAGGGGGGATGGAATGAAGCTGGAGGTGGGGAGATTCAGGCTGGAGGTGAGGAGGAAGTTCTTCACCATGAGAGTGGTGAAGCCCTGGAATGGGTTGTCCAGGGAGGTGGTTGGGGCCCTGTCCCTGGAGGTGTTTAAGCCCAGGCTGGATGAGGCTCTGGCCAGCCTGATCTAGTGTGGGGTGTCCCTGCCCATGGCAGGGGGGTTGGAGCTGGCTGATCCTTGAGGTCCCTTCCAACCCTGACTGATTCTATGACTTCCATGACCACATCCTCGTGGTGCCTACACGCGGCTCAGAACAAAGACATCTACTGAGGAGCAGCCCTGTGGAGAAGGACTTGGCAGTGCTGGTGAGTGAAAAGCTGGAGAGTCCCCAGCAGTGTGCACTCCCAGCCCAGAAGCCAACCATCTCCTGGGCTGCATCCCTAGCAGTGTGGGCAGCAGGACAAGGGAGGGCATTCTGCACCACTGCTTTACTGAGACCCTACCTGCAGCTCCCATGGCTCATGAGAGGCAAGACGAGAGAAGGAGCACAGAAATACTCAGCAACCTCACAGGAGCCTTTTCAACAGCAATATTCATTTGCCTCCCTCATGCTCTTGGGCCATGGGGAAATGATGGTGTGGCCTCCTTTATTATTTCTGCTAATTCACCATTTCTGCACCAATCCATTTGTTCACACTATCAAAGCATGCACATAGCACAGCATGGAGGTTTGAACTATCAATATCAGTCTCCCTGTCTCACTACAGAGCAACACCAAAGCCAACCCACCAGTTCCTCTCCCCTCTGCTCCACTCTGCTGAGACCCCACCTGCAGTGCTGGGTCCAGCTCTGGAGTCCTCAGCACAGCAGAGACATGGAGCTGTTGGAGTGGGTCCAGAGGAGGCCACAGCAATGATGTGAGGACAGATGAAAGTGTTGGGGTTGTTCAGCCTGGAGAAGGCTCCAGGGAAGACCTTAAAGCAGCCTTCTAGTACTTGGAGGGGAGCTACAAGAAAGCTGGGAAGGGACTTTTTGCAAGGGCTTGTAGTGATAGGATAAGAGGAAATGGATTGAAGCTTGAGGAGGGCAGATTTAGACTGGAGGTTAGGAAGAAATTCTGTACAGTGAGGCTGGTGAGACACTGGAAAAGGTTGCCCAGGGAGGCTGTGGATGCCTCTTCCCTGGAAGTGTTCATGGCCAGGCTGGATGAGCAAGCTGAGTCTAGTTGAGAGGCATCCCTGCCCATGGCAGGGGGGTTGGAACTAGATGGTGTTCAAGGTCCTTTCTAACCTAAACCATTCCCTGAATCTCTGAATCAATCAGTCCAGACCAGAAGGAACCATTATGCTGGTTAAGTATTAAAGCAGTCCTACTCATTAAGCCTCCCCTCAATGCCCTATCTCTGTTGGACCAATCCTACTGGTGGAAGGTGTAGAAAGAAGAGCTCAAGTGTTACTATGAGGAATCTACAGCCTTCTTTGATGCAAACTGTCCCAATAAATAGGATCAAACCCCTCCACTTGGGTCAGCCCCCCAAACCTCAGTGGCTCCCTGTAATGACATTTACATGGCCACGAGATACTTAAGGCTCTTCAAATAGTTTTAAGCTCGGTGTTATTAATGCCAGACCAGGCTGGAGCTGGGGAAAGAAGGATGTTAGCTCCCAAACACATGCTTAATCTAGAACATGTGGGGCTTGGGGGGAGGTTTGGAACCAATATGTTTTCAACATCTTCAGGAAATTTGGTGTATCCAGATGAAAGCTTCTTGGACCTGACTAAGGTATCAGTCAGCGATACAAATCCTGAAACAAGAGGATTTCCCCCACAGACTTTCCTGGAGAAGAAAGTGCTTCTTCAACAGGTCCAGAGAGGAAGGCTACAGCTCTTGGAGAGCAGCTCCCGAATACTGAGGAAACATGAGAGATCTGGATAACTCCAGAGAAGGGCAAGGAGGCTGGGGAGAGGGCTCCAGAACAAGTCCCACAAGGAGAGGCTGAGGGAGCTGGGGCTGTTTAGCCTGGAGAAGAGAAGGTTCAGGGGAGACCTTCTTGCTCTCTACAACTACCTGAGGAGAGGTTGTAGCCAGGAAGGGGTTGGTCTCTTCTCCCAGGCAACCAGCACCAGAACAAGAGGACACAGTCTCAAGCTATGCCAGGGGAGGTTTAAGCTGGATGCTAGGAAGAAATTCTTCCCAGCAAGAGAGCTTGGCCATTGGAATGTGCTGCCCAGGGAGGTGGTGGAGTCACCATCACTGGAGGTGTTCAAAAAGGGATTGGATGTGGCACTTGGTGCCATGGTTTAGTTGTTCAGGAGGTGTTGGGTGACAGGTTGGACTTGATGATCTTTGAGGTTTTTTCCAACCTTATTGATTCTATGAAGTATCCTGGAGGTGAAAGCCATTGTGCACTACTCGAAGCTTCTCACATGCCTTGCCAGAGTGGGTTTTTCATACACAGTATCACACTGGGCTGCCCAAGGGAGGTGGTGGAGTCCCCATCCCTGGAGGTGTTCAAGAGGGGATTGGATGTGGCACTTGGTGCCATGGTCTGGTCATGAGGTCTGTGGTGACAAGTTGGACTCGATGATCCTCGAGGTCTCTTCGAACCTTAGTGATCCTGTGATACACAGAATGCTCTGGGTTGGAAGGGGCCTCCAAAGCTCATCCAGCCCAAATTCCCTGCAGTCAGCAGGGACATCCTCCACTAGATCAGGTTACCCTGTTGAACCTCACCTTCAATATCTCCAGGGATGGGGCTCCAACCACCTCCCTGGGCAACCTGTTCCAGTGTTCCACTCCCCTCATGATAAAGAACTTGTTTTGGGGGGTGGGATGAGAAAGGGGGAGGTCTTCTGCTAAATGTGGAGGAAAGCTGCTGCCTGCAGTTACAGGCAGGATGGCTGAAGCCAAGGTGATGTCCTTGCCACAAGGCTGGTGCTGGTTTCAGAACACAGGGAGTCTGTTTTGTAACAGGATGGGGAGCTGACTGTTCAAAGTGGGACAAGGACAAAACAGCACTGCTTGAGACATGAGGATCATCTAGTTGAGGATGTCCCTGCTCACTGCAGGGAGGTTGGACTAGATGGCCTTTAAAGGTCCCTTCCAACCCAAACCATTCCATGGTTCTGTGGCTCTGTAAGGCCACTCCGTCTCTCCTCACTCACCATTGTTGTTTCTCTCTCTTCTTTTGTTTCCATTTGTTTGAAGCTCTTCAAAATTCAAGTGTGAACACAGCCACTCTGTCATCTTTTTTTTCTGGTTATATCTGCTACATGATGGCATCCCATTACCTCCCCTCCTTGTCCTTCACTTGACAGCACCTTCCTTCCACACCAAGCGTCCCTCCCTGGAGGCCACCCCAGCACGCTGCTCAGCCTCACTGCACCTAACCTCTGTGCGCAGCACGAACACAAGCCCTGCATTTCAGGAGGCTTTGTTTAGTGGCAGCCCTGTCATGTTCTGGAGTTATAAGCTGCTGAGTGCCCAAGACTGGCTTAGGGCCAATCTATAGCTGCCACTTCTGATTCCCCCACCCCTGTGCTGAGTGAAGCTGCCTAACGCTCAAAGGCAGTCTCCTCCAGCCCGAAAGATCAAGAAGACTTTGCAGCTCCTCTTGGCAGCCACTCTCTTGGCTACATCCACTTTTTGAGGCTATTCTTCATCTCTCTTACAGGCTTTACCCATGTCTCCATATGCCTGCAGGGGAAGTCTCACATGCTGAGGTCTGCTCTGACACTTCTGGAACACCATGCTGCTCGGCCAGAAGGGCTGAGAGGAGCCTGTGCCTCAACACCAAAGGCTGAGAGTCATTTCTCTTGTGGTGAGTTAGGTATGAGAGTGGCCTTCTGCTGCCTCACTGCTTTACTCCTCTGAACAATCTGTCAAAGGACAAGCCTACATCCATGTGTCATCCAGATGATCAGATGCTGCTCCAGGAGCTCCATGGATCAGTAGCCTGCTCCCTTCTCTGTTCCTCTGATCCTCTTAACACCAGACCCCAATTCAAGCTCATTGCTCTGAAAACAAATGGAGAAAAGTCACAGCTCATCCCTGCCCCATCTCTCAAGTCCCTGGAGCGACACTGGATTCCTCAGAGAGCCACAATCTCTCTTCCTCAGACAGCTTCAGACAATGCAAGATCTCATCAAGTAACAGGTTTTTTTTTCTGCTGTTGCCAAAGATTTTTTCCTCCTGGCAATACTCAAAGAGATTTTTGCCTAGTTTGACAACTGAAAGCCAGGACTCTTCACATCAGGGAATAACTTGGTCAGCCTCAAAAGGAATGGGAGGACAGTTAAATGCAAATATAAAGAGACACTGGCCACCGCTGCCAGTAGGTTGTGATGCTCTTTATACTCGTCCTTAATCATATTAGAGGGGGAAAAAGTCTTTAGGTCACAGATCCATAGAATGGTTTGGGTTGAAAGGGACCTCAAAGATCATCCAGTTCCACCCCCCTGCCATGGAGACACCTTCCACTAGGCCAGGTTGCTCATGGCTTCATCCAACCAGGCTTTGAACACCTCCAGGGGGAGAGCATCCACAACCTCCCTGGGCAACCTGTCCCAGTGTCTCAAGACAGTTCAAGACGATCAGAACTGAAAGAGACAGACCTAGGAGACCATCAGTCAACCACCTGTGTCATGAGTCCAAGTAAAGATGCCTTGCTGAGCACCCATGCTCTGCCTCAGCTGGAAGGAGCAGGGTGAATGGAACTGCTCTCATGGGTTTTCTGCCTTAAAAAGGACAGTGAGACCTGCAGCTCATCAGCTGCTGTTGGAGCAGCAGCCCTGCACATCTCCTAGGGGCTTTTTGGCAGGAGGAACAGCATAGGTGTAGGGCTGCAGAAGCACTAAGCCAGGACAGCAGCCATCCTAAACAGAAGCCTGTCACCTTTGCTGTCATCACCTCTGCCATGGTGTTGGTCCTGCTTTGGGGGACAGGGCTGGGTCCAGTCACCTCCTGGGATGACTACCTTACTCCATGACCTTTCAGCTGCCTGCTTGTTTGAGTAAGGCAGAGGGACTCTCACCCACTGCACCAGGAATTTCCATCACTTTGTATGGCACAAAGAGCAACCAAGTTGATTTATCTCCTCAATCTCATCCAGATCCACCTGGGGCTTGGTGGCAACGTACCAGGACAGCCTACTGATACCATGAAGGCTCTTAGAGAAACAAATCCAGTCTCCACTGAGTAGGTGCAAGCACACCACAGTGCAAATGTGTTGGTGAACAAAGGCAAATCCTGCTCTCAATTAACTGCAGAGCCACTGTTGCTGGCAAAGTAACTGTGCTGCCTTCTCAGAAACTCAAAAACCCCATCAGACATAAATCTCCACCCTCCCAAGCTCACATCACCACTCCCAGCCAAGCTCCTGGAGTTCACAGCAGAACCTGTGGCCATCACATTTCATCCTCCACACTCTCACTGGCTAGGGAAGAGGACTGTGACGTGCCTTGTGTCTTCCCTCAGGCGCTTAGGTTGGATTGCAAAGGCTGGATCTCGACAGCAGAGCTGACAAACAACGTTCCCCTTTCTAATTTGGGTATCTCCAGGCTTTTACTTCCCACCCCCCCCCCCACCACCTCTTTGGCTTGCTGCTTGGACTCCAGGAAAAGCTTCTTTTCTGTAGCCCCCTGCACCCTATTGCTTACTTTCATCAGTCCCCACATCTCCTGAGCCATTTTTAAAGCGTAGTATTACAGCTGTGCTTTTATTTTGTTTGTTTTATCCGCTTGTTGCTTAACACAAACCATCCTGACATTTTAAGTCATATCCCACTAAGATAAACAACTAACATATGTCATGAATTCCAGCAGAAACGATTCCCAAGTGGTGCTGCAGCAAGGTTCTGCCTGAGCCGGCCGAGGGAACAAACCGGCTCGCTCCAAGCGTGCGCTGCAGGCTTCAGCTGCGCCCTTCCCACCGCCGCTCTCCGTCAGGAAGGGAGGGCAGGTGGGAGGAAATCTCCCTGCCTACCTCATCCCCGCAGAGCTTTGCTTGTTCTTCTTCCTCCCCTGTGTAATTCTGCCTAATGGGCTGGAAAGCCTCTGCAGCGTGCAGCAGCTGCCTGTAAGCTCATGGCACAACCACACGGAAGAGCACGGCAGCGACATCCAACAACCTCTGTGCGCGCACAGGGACTGAGGGCCCTGGGAAGCTGAACAGAGGGCTGAAGGAAACCCAAGAGAGACCTCAGCCCTCTTGGGGAAGCCAAGGGCAGGTCCCTGAAGCAGTCAGGACGTGGGGAAGCGCTGCCTGGCTCAGCCAACTCCGGAGTTTATCTGTTCACAGCCTTTCAAACACATTAACGGACCGCACCAAATCCCACTCGCATTAACTGCATCGGTTTCCAGCCAAACAGTCCCACAACCCCAGCATGGTTGGGCTGGGAAGAGACTTCTGCAGATCATTTAGTCCAACTCACCTGCTAAAGCAAGTTTACCCACAGCAGGTTGCCCAGGATTGTGTCCAGGTGGGCTTAGAATCTCTCCAGAGAAGGACACTCCACAGCCTCTCTGGGCAGCCTGGAGCAGTGTTCTGGCACCCTCAAAGTGAAGAAGTTTTTCCTCCTGTCCAGGTGGAACCTCTTGGGTTGTGGTTTTGCCCCTTGTTCTGTCACTGGGCACCACTGCAAAGTGCCTGGATCCACCATCTTGACCCCCACCCTTTAGATATTAGAATCATAGAATCAATAAGGTTGGAAGAGACCTCAGAGATCATCAAGTCCAACCTGTCACCCAAGATCTCCTGCCTACTACACCATGGCACCAAGTGCCATGCCCAATCTCCTCTTGAACACCTCCAGGGACAAATACTCATCAGCCTTGAGCAGATTCCCTCTCAAGCTGCTCTTCTCCAGGCTAAACAGCCCCAGGGCTCTCAGCCTTTCCTCCTCACAGAGATGCTCCAGGCCTCTCAGCAGCTTTGTACCCTCCCCTGGACTGTCTCCAGTTGTTCCTTGCCTCTCTTGAAGCAGGGAGCCCAGAACTGGACCCAGTACTCCAGGTATGGCCTCACTAGGGAGGAGTGAAGGAGAATCTCCCTTGAGCTGCTGGCCACATTATTCTTGAAGCATCTGGTGTCACAGCCAAAAAAGCCCCAATGGAAACAAGTGACTGCCCTGCCTCATTCACAGGTTTTTCCCCCCAAGATTTCCCCTGTGGTGGTGGTCTCCAGCTCTGGGCAGCAGTTCTTTAGTTCTTTCTTTATGCTTACTGTACCTTGTCTACTCTAACCCAGCAGCTGTGTAGTGAGGTCACAGCTGAGGACAACTTCCCCCCATCAGCATGGCAGCTCTGGGTTTGGCTGTTCAGTCCCACCCTTAATCAACCCAAGATGAGCAGAAGGCAGATAGCCTGCAGCAGGACTCTGTGCCTGGCCTGCCACACCTGGCCATCCAGGAAGGTCTGTATCTTCAGCATCAGCTCCTCAGCTCTTTGCAGAATCACAGAACATGAGGGAGCCTCATCCAGTCCAACTCCCCTAGCCAGGGCAGGATCACCCAGAGCAGGGCACACAGGAACACCCCCTGGCAGGTTTTGAAAGTCTCCAGAGAAGAAGACTCCACAACCTCTCTGGGCAGCCTGCTCCAGGGCTCTGACACCCTCACAGAGACAGCTTTTGTGCCAGAGTAGATCTGTGACCAGCTGGGCTCAGCTAGGTGCTGAGCACACTTGTGTCTGCCTGCAGAACACCCTGTGGCCGTGGCCAGAGGAGCTGGTTCATATGCAAGAATCAAAGCTCAGCTGCAAGTACTCCAGCAAGAGACAATGAAGCCTCTCATGCTGTGGGAATCACCAGCTACTAGTTGAGCTCAGCATTTACAAGGCTTGGTGCATGGCATCCACAGTGGAGATGCACACAGAGTTCAGATGCAGTTGCATTCCTGCCTGGCTGGAACATCTGTTCTCCTCTCATTAGCCCTGGCTGTGTTTTGTAACAGAAGAAACTATCTGAGATTCCTCAGCTTCAATATTTGACCCGAGGCATTCTGAAAAGCCCCAGCTTTCAGAAGTGGAATTCATACAGAATCACCAGTCACTTCTAATAACTGCTGCCTGCTTAACATGCAGCTGTAAAGAGGAAGGGGGAAAAAAAACACCCAACAACAACCACCACCACCAAGGCTCCGAGTTTAGATCAAGTTCCAGCAAAGGCTGCTGAAGCACACACCGCAGCCTCAGCGCCCAGCAGCCCAGCCCAGCAGCACAAGCTGCAGTCCACCCAACAATGGAATCAGCACAAAGACCTGAACATGCAGCTGAGGGGGGATTCTGACCAGACGATTTCTCCTCAAGACTTCACAAAATCTCCCAAGGGTCATCCCACCACCTTATGTCAGCCAGGCAGCCCAGGGAAGGACAAACAGACCCCAGAGCAGCTCCAGCAGGGTGGAACAAATCAACAGCACCTCATCAGGGCTTTGTAAACATTAAGAAGAACGAAGCCTGGCCACTTTGAGGGCAATGAAGCACAGGCAGAGGCTGCCCAGAGAGGTTGTGGAGTCTCCTGCTTTGGAGGGGTTCCAAACCTGCACGGATGCCATGCTGGGCAATCTGCTGTGTGCGACCCTGCTTCAGCAGGGGTGGTAGACTAGCTGATCCCTAGGGGTCCCTTCCAATCCCCACCATGCTGAGATTCTGGGAGTTCAGATCACAACTGGAAGGGCTGGTGAAGAAGACAGGAGGCAAACAGAGGTTGTGTATGGACCAGGACACATCAATCATTCTGCTGTGACCTGGAACGATTTCTCATCGTGGCCATCACGCAGTCAGGCTTTGTGCCTCTCCCAGCCAGCTAATTCCTTCTAATATTTTGCATCCAGCTGGCACAGCTCATATCAGAGGTCCAGGAAGAATTCTGGACTCCCATCAGTTTTCAGACTCTGTCTCCTTCTTGCTGGCTGATGCAGTCACATGAAAATACCAGCCTCAACACAGGCTGCAGGGATGAACCTCACCACCCTGCCTTCCAGCTTCCCATGCTAACTGGACACAGAACATGACTTCAAAATCCTTAAGCTGAGCCAGCACATTGACTCAGTCCTAGATGTTCACACCTCTGCTTTTCCATCACACCTGAGGAACATGGAGCTTCTCTCAAATGATGACTTGCTTGGGGATCTGCCACATCATAGATGACACATGATTGTCTGTGGCTTCCCAAGAGAGGCTTCAGCAAAGCTTGGGAATGGATACTGCAGAGAAGGTGAAGTCAAAGTGACTTCAGCACTACAAAGTAAATTCAAGAGTAGTTTGAACCAAAGATATGATGGAAATTTGTCAGGTGTCCAAAAATGTACTGCCTTCACACTTACACCTAGACCAAGAATCACAGAATGCTCTTGGTTGGCATACACCTCCAAGATCATCTAGTCCAACCATTAAACAGCACTGCCAGGTCACCATGTCCCTCAGCTCCACCCCTCCTTGGCTTTTAAAGCCCTCCAGGAATGGTGACTCCATCACTTCCCTGGGCAGTCTGTTCCAGGATTTAACAATGCCTTCAGGTAAGAAGATATCAGATAAGAGATTGTCCTGATTGTGGAATCACAGAACTGTCAGGGTTGGAAGGGACCTCAAGGATCAGCCAGTCCCAACCCCCTGCCATGGACAGGGACACCTCACACTGCAGCAGGTTGCTCACAGCCACATCCAGCCTGGCTGCAAACACCTCCAGGGATGAGGCTTCCACCACCTCCCTGGGCAGCCTGTGCCAGGCTCTCACCACCCTCTTGGGGAAGAACTACTTCCTGACATCTAATCTGCATCTACCCATTTCTATGGTTTTTTCCCATTCCCCCCAGTCCTATCACTCCCTGACACCCTCAAGAGTCCCTCCCCAGCTTTCTTGTAGCCCCCTTCAGATGCTGGAAGGCCACAATTAGGTTTCCTTGGAGCCTTCTCTTCTCCAGACTGAACAGCCCCAACTCCCTCAGTCTGTCCTCACAGCAGAGCAGCTCCAGCCCTCTGCTCATCCTCCTGGCCCTTCTCTGGACACCTTCCAGCACCTCCAGATCCTTCTTGTAATAGAGGCTCCAGAACTGGACACAGTGCTCCAGGTGGGGTCTCAGCAGAGCTGAGTAAAAGGGGAGAATCACCTGCCTCGACCTGCTGGCTCTGCTTCTCTTGCTGCAGCCCAGGATGGGTTTGGCTCTCTGGGCTGCAAGTGCTCACTGCTGGCTCCTGTTGAGCTTCTCCTCCACCAGCACCCCCAGGTCCTGCTCTTCAGGGCTGCTCTCAAGCCAGTCCCTGCCCAGCCTCTATCAGGTACCTGGGATTGCCCCAACTCAGCTGCAGGACCTTGCAGTTGGTCATGCTGAACCTCATGAGGCTGTCACAGGCTCACCTCTCCAGCCTGTCCCTCCTAAACCTCCTCTGAACTTAATTCCCCTCAATCCAGATTCCCTCCTCCTTCCATTTCGAGGGAAAACCAGGGAGAAATCCTGGAGGCAATCAGTCAGTGGAAGCACTTTGTGGTGAGGCTGCCTTGTGGGCCTGCCTGCCGTGCTGCAGCCTCCAGGAAACGCTCTGTATTTACCCAGTGCTCATCACCATGGTTGCGGAGCACAATAAGGCTCTATCGCCCTGCATCCATCTGTGTTTCTGGGAATGCCTGGCCTTTGGGGAGTTGTGCAGGGCTGACACAAAGGCACCCATTGTTCTGGAGGCAGAGGGATGAACCTGCCCTTTCCAAAGGAGAGGAAGCAGGCAGGAAAAGTTGCTATTGTAATCTGGATGTAATAATAATATTAAAGAAAGAGAAGAGGGAGGAAAAAAAAAATGAGGCCCTGTTGCATCAGCAGCAGGAGTGTGGGGGAATGGCCAAGGCAGCACCTGTGGGAACAAGGGCTGCCCTGGGGCAAGAGGGGGAGTCAGGAACCATCTGCCACCTGCTACACCATCCTAAAACCTTCCTAGAACTGTTACTGAGAGCTGCCCTGTGGAGAAGGCCTTGGGGATGCTGGTGAGTGAAGAGCTGGGCATGAGCTGGCAATGTGCACCCCCAGCCCTCTCCTGGGCTGCATCCCCAGCAGTGTGGGCAGCAGGTCAAGGCAGGGGATTCTGCCCCTCTCTGCTGAGACTCCACCTGCAGGACTGGGTCCAGCTCCTCAGCACAGCAGAGTCACGGAGCTGTTGGAGCATGGCCAGAGGAGACCACAGAAATGATGTGAGGGCTGGAACCCCTCTGCTGTAAGGACAGATGAGAGAGTTGGGGTTGTTCAGCCTGCAGAAGAGAAGGCTCCAGGGAGACCTTGTGGTGGCCTTTCAGTACTTGAAGCAGCCTAGAAGAAAGCTGGGAACAGACTCTTTAGCAGGGCCTGATGTGACAGAAGGAGGGGTGACAGTTTTGAACTAAAAGCAGGAGATTTAGACTGAATATGGGGAGGAAATTTGTTACACTGCAGGTGGTGAGAGACTGTCCCAGATTGCCCAGAAGTGGCAGATGCCCCATCCCTGGAAACATTCCACATCAGCTTGGAGGGGGCTTTGAGCAACTCCATCTAGTTGAAGATGCCCCTGCTGACTGTAGGGAGGGTTGGCCTAACAACCATAGAATAGAATAGAATAGAATAGAATAGAATAGAATAGAATAGAATAGAATAGAATAGAATAGAATAGAATAGAATAGAATAGAATAGAATAGAATAGAATAGACCAGACCAGACCAGGTTGGAAGAGACCCTCAAGATCATCATGTCCAACCTATCATCCAACACCACCCAACCAACTAAACCATTGCATCAAGCACCCTATCAAAGTCTCCTCCTGAACACCTCCAGTGATGGTGATATGTCCCTTCCACACTGTCATCCTCTGACTCTAAAATCACCCTAGACCCATCTTAAACCCACCAAGGAACACAACCAACAGGGAGAAACACTGGATCCACCTAGCTGGCACATCACTTCCAAAGCTCTAGGTAGAAGTGTGGGGGATCAAGACAAGCTTCTGCTCTCCCTGAGTTTCATTCCAGCTAAAGCCCTTTGCAGCACTCAAACCTGTGCCTTCTCCTCAAGGACTTTCCTTGGCAGGCAGGACTGCCAAAGGAGTAGGAACCAAACTGTTGTCAGCTAAAGGCCAGCCATCTGCTCAGCCTCTTCCAGCTGCCCTGCTCCCAGTCAAAGAATGGGTAAGGATTGCTGGTGTTTCTCACCAGGATGAAAAACATCCTGGAAAGGAGAAAAAAAAACCAAACCAAACCAAAAGCCCAACCCCAAACCAAAAAGCACAGAAACCCAAACAAACCAGGAAAGCAGCCCAGCAGGGAGCTAACTGAGAACAGAGATGAAAGTAGGAGGAAAAGAAACTGGGCTGGGGCTTTCCCCCCCTGCCCCAGCAATGTTTTTAACAAGTCCTATTGGCATCTCCATCATCGTTTATAAACTCAAGCCCAGGGAATTACCTCTGTACTTAGGACCATGCTACTCCCATCTTTTGGCTCTGTCAGCAAAGAGCCAGCAGCATATTTATTCATTTCCCCCCCCCCCACTGGGGCTCTGGGAATAGAGATCTAACATTTTTGTACACAGTTTATTTAAAAGTGGACTAATTTAACGTTGGGGATGGTTCCTCTTAGCACAACTGTTGCTCATTACCAGCTCCGGAGTGATTTGTTAATCTGGGAGCAAGAGAGGTTCCACAGCAGCATAAATACAGCAGGACAAAGAGGAAAGGGAGACTGAGGGGAAGACAAATAAAAGATATTGGAGAGAGGGTCAAATTATGGTGAACTAAAAAGGGAATTCTGCGGCAGGTGGAGTTGGGAAGGCAGAGTGGGAAGCACATTGTAAAGTGGGGCTGTAAAGGGAATAACTCTGATTTTTAAAGCTGTGTAAATGTTGGGTTTGGTGGCATGGGCAGGAAGTCGCCTTGAAAGATGATCTGTGCTCCTCAGCTGCCCATTAAAGCCATCTGCCTAGGGCAGGGTGACCATGCCAGAGCAAGGCAGGAGAGCCGGCGAGCGGAGCACGGAGCTGGGCAAGCACCTCAGCCTGGGACGTGACCTCGGCTTGTTTAATTGGTTCCAGGGCACTGTGGATGGAAGGGCACCAGCAAACATTAAGCAAGCACAACCATAAAACATGACAAGGGGCTAGGAGGAAGCTGGAATCCTCAAAGGAGGAGCCCTTGAAACACTGGAGCCCTGGTCAGAAGGGCAGGATCCAAGCAGCAGCTCTGCGTCAGCGCACACGACTTGTCTGGGGCTTTTTCAGCAAGCGACAGAGAGGCAACAAAGAGGCAACAAAGGCTTCCCTGCCCATGACCTCCCAAATTCACAGAATCACAGAGTGGTCTGGCTTGGAAGTGACCTCCAAAGGTCATCTAGTCCAACCCACTCTGCAGTACACAGAGGCATCCTCAGCTAGATCAGGTTGCCCAGAGCTCCAGCCACAGCCATGGCCATCACCGTCTCCTAACTCCACGGGACCGATTCTGACCTGTCTCAAATCCACCTTTTTTGGCAGAGGACCTGAAAGGGAATTTTCCTCTACAAAAACCCTCCTAGGAAGGGAACTGTGTTCTCTCTGCTGCATAAATCATCAAAGCCCAGGCTGCTGTGGGTACCAAAGCAAGCAGGACTCCGTGGAAGGGGGACCAGGGCTTCCACGCCTGGATCGCTTTGGTCTTTCGCCGCACGTGCGAAAGGACTTGAAAGTTCATCAAATTAATTCCAGACAAATATTAGCGAGGCCTCAAGTGGAAAGCACATCTTCTTCCTTCTGGGAATTTATAGTCCATCCACTTTTATCTTCTGGGAGGCACTTTGGAGATCAAAGATTGGATCGGCTCCCCGTTTTGCAGAGCCGATGAAGACGCCGGTGTTACCGGGCCCGAGGTTTGATCAGGATCAGCGTTTCGTTTGTTGGTTTTGCCTTTCTTCTTTGTTTCTCCTTTTTTTTTCCCTCCCCCTTTCTCTCTTTCATCATTCATTGTCCCTCCTCTCTAAAAAGTGAGATTCCTTCACGTAGCTCTAAACCAAACAGCACAAAGTGACACCAGAAAGCCGCTCTGTTTATTTACGGCTTTGCAGGGTTGTTACAAGGTCAGGCCCTGCCCCTGACAGTTTACTCTGCTCTGCCCAATAAAGTGGGGATGGCCAAGCACTAAGTAACTGCTGGCCAACACAACCTGCCCTGTTAGTGTCACCAGAAACACGACCTGCTGACCTCATGCCCATCACCCTAGGGGGTCAAATCCCCTCCTTGGCAAAAGGACAGCCAACCAGGGGACGTGTGCTGTGTTTCTGGAGGCACTCAGCTCTGAAGCCTTCCAGGAACATGAAGGAAATTTTGGAAGTAAGGATAAGTTACAGAGCACAACATGCTTGTCACAAGGCTGAGGAAAAAGCTCTTGGTAGCTCATCAACTTTCAGCATCCATTCCTCACAGAGCCACAGAATGGTTTGAGTTGGAAGGGATCTTTAAAGGCCAACTAGTCCAACAGCCCTGCATTCAGCATGGACATCATCAACCAGACCAGGCTGCTCAGAGCCCTGCCTAACCTCACCTGGAATGTTTTCAGGGATGAGGCACCTACTGCCACTCTGGCTAACCTGGGACAGTGTCTCACCACTCTCAAGTGTCAATTTTTCCTTCCTTCTATGTCCTCTGAATCTCCTTTTGTAGTTCGAGCCCATCACCCCTTCTCCTGTCACATCAGGCCCTGCTAACAAGCCTGTCCCCGTCTTTCTTCTAGGCCCCTTTAAGTACTGGCAGGCCACAGCAAGGTCTCCCCATGCAGCTATTCCCTGCACATCTGGCAGTGGAAAGGCAGCTCTTCAGCAGCCCAGCAGCCCAGGCTAATTCCTCCAACATCTGCCTGCAGCACTCCGCTTACACCCTGCGCACAGTGGAAACTTGCTACTTACAGAAGTGCCTTGTGGAGGCACTGGAACACACTGCCAGGAGTCGGTGCAAAAGGACTCCGATCCTGCCTGAGCCATCTGAGCGGCACAGGCTCTGAAGATGATGGACCACAGTTAGCTGGAACCACTCAGGGAGTCTGTACCAAATGCATCATACTTGTCAGCGTTTCAGGGAGGAGGAATCTGGGGAGCTTCATGGAGCTCTGTCTTGGAGCAGAGCCACAGGGAAACGTTTTTCCACTGTGAAACTGCAGAAGGCTTCAGGGGAGATGGGAAACTCACAGAGCTAGAGAGGAAAATGAACGACAGCCTGAGTCCCAACTTGGGCTTAGCAGGCATCAAGCCATGCACAGACCACTGCCCCACTCTTTCCTTCCCTACTTTCTCTGGCATCCAGTCAGAGAATCATAGAAAGCTCTGGGGTGGAAGGGACCTACAAAGGTCATCCAGCCCAACCTCCTCTGCAGTCAGCAGGGGCATCCTCAACTAAATCAGGCTGCCCAGAGCCCTGTTAAGCCTCACCTTGAATAGCTCCAGGATGGGGCCTCAACTACCTCCCTGGGCAACCTGTTGTGTGTTTCACCATCCCCATGGTGCAGAGCTTGTTCCTAACATCCAATTTAAATCTCCTCTTCTCTCATTTCAAACCATTGCCTCTCATCCTGTTGCTGCAGGCCTTTGCAAACAGTCTCTCTCCATCCCTCCTGTAGCCCTCTTCAGGTATTGGAAAGCTGCTACTGGGTATCCCTGGAGCCTTCTCTTCTCCAGGCTGAACAACCCCAGCTCCCTCAGCCTGTCCTTGTAGCAGAGCTGCTCCAACCCCCTGATCATTCCCCTCCCCATATGAAATGGAGCAGTGCTCTTCTGCAGTAGCAAAGCAGGGGAGCTCTTTGAGGAGCTGGACAAGGAGGCAGTTCTCATGTGGCAGGGTAGCTGGACAATTGTGGAAAGAGAGCAGTGGAAATGAAAGTGCTCAGGCTGGCCTCAGCTTGCTGCCCGGGACAGGCAGGACTCACCCTCTGGCCCTTCGCTGCCTTTACTCCTCTTATTGCGACGGACCCTGCGGCCTTCTTCTCCAACGTGCAGCTTGTCCTCAGGGTGGAAGAAGTTCAGCAAGGCCAGCTGGAAGAAAGAGGACAAGGTTAAGTATCTTTGGCAAGGGTGGCTTAGCCTGGACACCAAACCCCCTCCATCAGGGATAGCTGAGCCAAGGAGGAGAGCCCAGAGAGATGTGAGATGTGCCGGTGATCCCAAGAAGAACTTTGAGGAGCTGGTGCCCTGGGAAGCAGTCTAGGGCTTAGGAACACTCAAGATGAAGGGTTTGGCCAGGGAACAGCATCTGCTGGGACATGAAAGGCTGCAGGGAGAGGGATGCAGGAGGCATCAGGGGACATCTATAGCTGGCAAGAAAAGCCCTGAACTCCAAAGCGATCATTTCTAATTCTCTACCAGACTTGCTCAATCCTGGAGCTCTTTCACCACCATTACTCACTGCCAGTAAGTTCTTCCTCTCTCAAGCTCCCTCCTGCAAGCCTCATTAGCTACTGAGATTCAAAGGTCTTCAGGGACCTTTAAACCCAATTCAGTAACACCACAGAAATTAACACTTTAAACCTAGAGCATCTTTAGGACAGGACTCTTGCCAGGAGGCAGAAGAATTTATGCAGCGACCTCTTCTTCATGATAAGTCTTTTTTATTTGCTGCATTAAAAGCTCTTTGGCAGTTAGTTATTAAACCATTTTCCCTGCCCTGAAATGGCAATTTCATCTCAGAAATTTCACCAGCCCAGGGCATGGCAGCTCACCACCAAAAGCTTTTCCCCCTCCCCACCTATTTCCAAGCTCCTAAACCCAGCGATTCCACGAGAGATTAATCAGGAGCCAAGCACCTCGTTCCCCAGCCTCCAGCCAGGGCTGCTCTGACCAGGATGGGCTCTGCTTTCTGCTGATGAATCCCCACCGCAGTTATTTAAGTGGTAATAGACACACAAGGCAAACACAGGCTAAAAGGAGACCCAAAAGGCTTCCAAAACGCAGCACCGAAAGGTATCAAGTGCCTTATTGTCCTGAGAACAAAACCTGCGACATCAAAAGCAACTTTGAAATAGCAGAGGAGAATGAAGTGCTGTGAATTGCCAGCTAAGAGAGTGGCTCTTCAAGGTAGGGGCCATAAAAGTGCCTATCAAAAGTGACCATCACCAAAGACCTCTTTTTGCCTTTGACATACCCCAGGGCTCTCCCCTTCCCTCACCCACCTGCTGGGGTGCAGGGGGTGCAGCCTTCTGATTCCTGCCCCAAAGCAGGAAACTTCCGTGCACACACTCTTAGAACTGCTGTAGTTGCACAAAGATCTTTAACACCATGAAGTCCAACCAAAAGCCCAGTACAGCCAAGCCAGCAGTAAACCACAGAGTCCCAGCATGGTGGGGTTGGAAGGGACCTCTGGGGATCATCTAATCTGCCCCACACCCACAGCAGGCTGCCCAGCATTGCAACATCCAGGTGGGTTGGGAATCTCTCCACAGAAGGAGACTCCACAACCTCTCTGGGCAGCCTGCTCCAGGGATCCAGCAGCCTCACAGCAGAGAAGCTTTTCCTTCTGTTCAGATGGAGCCTCCTGGGTTCCAGTTTGTGCACATTGCCCCTTGTCCTGTTGCTGGGCACCACTGACAAGAGTCTGGCCCCATTCTCTTGCCCCCTGCCCTTTAGCTATGGATCAGCACTGAGAAGATGCCCTCTTCTCCAGGCTAAACAGCCCCAGGTCTCTCAGCCTTTCCTCCTCACAGAGATGCTTCAGGCCCCTCAGCATCTTTGTAGCTTCTGTGGAACTTTCCCCAATAGTTCCCAGTCCCACTGGAACTGGGGAGCCCAGAACTGGACCCAGTACAGCAGAAGTGCCCTCACTAGGGCAGAGCAGAGGGGTAGGAGAACTGCCCTTGACCTGCTGGCCACACTCTTCTTAATGCCCCCCAGGAGACCACCATCCTTCTTTGCCATGAGGGCACATTGCTGGCTCCCATGTCAATGAAGGCCAAATTTCTCTTGGATGACTCAAGGGCTCCCTTGTTCCAGGGGCCACAGCTGTGGGGGAGGTTGGGGGGTGCTGGGCCACAGGGTCAGCCCATGAAGAGCTGAGCTGTCTGTCTGGGGACTGAGGACTTGCACAGCTGTGCTGGTCAGAAGAGCAAGTTACTCTTTTTCCATTCACCAAGCCCTGAGCTATGATTACCAGATTCACTTGCAGCTCTTGGACTCTGCAGCTTATGGTCTGGACACAACAGGGTCCATGTTGCTGTTAACCTCCCCTGCTCCCTGCTATTTGCTGTGGTCACGAGGAGGGAAAGCAGAACGAGCAGATGTTTGCCACCCATCGAGCAAATAAGATGCAGACACCCAGACAGATGCAGAAGGAGAAATAACCTTCAGTGAAACGCTGCTGGCTGGACACTAGCACAGCTTTTCAACAGGAAAGTCTCTGGAAGCAACACTCCACATGCCTGAAAAACAGCCAGAGCACCAAGGGTGGCTTCAGAGGGCTCCCTGCTTACATGGGGAGCACGGGAGGAGGGTGGGCAGGGATCTTGGTCACCCACTGTGGCCATTCTCCCACAGCTGAACACTTCCCAGCATTTTCAAACCACACTGGAATATTTTGGACTGTGGCACCCCAGCCCTTCTAGGGAGGTCTGAAATACATCACTGCTCTGGTGCAGAGTTTGACTCAAACTCCTCATCCTCAAAACCAGGGAGAATGGATCCTCTCAGCCCCTGCACTTGTAGGGCAGAAGAGGTTATTCTTCCCCTGTACTCAGCACTGGTCAGGCCACACCTGAGTACTGTGTCCAGTTCTGGGCCCCTCAGCTCAAGAGAGATGTTGAGGTACTGGAAGGTGTCCAGAGAAGGGCAACAAAGCTGGGGAGGGGTCTGGAGCACAGCCCTGGGAGGAGAGGCTGAGGGAGCTGGGGTTGCTTAGCCTGGAGAAGAGGAGGCTCAGGGGAAACCTTCTTGCTGTCTACAACTACCTGAAGGGAGGTTGTAGCCAGGAGGGGGTTGGTCTCTTCTCCCAGGCAAGCAGCACCAGAACAAGAAGACACAGTCTCGAGCTGCGCCAGGGGAGGTTAAGGATGGATGTTAGGAAGAAGTTCTTCACAGAGAGAGAGAGATTGGCCATTGGAACGTGCTGCCCAGGGAGGTCTTCAAGAAAAGCCTGGATGAGGCACTCAGTGCCATGGTCTGGTTGATTGGCTGGGGCTGGGTGATAGCTCGGACTGGGTGATCTTGGAGGTCTCTTCCAACCTGGTCGATTCTATGATTCTATTTCTGAGGAGGCCCAGCCAGCACCACAAATCAAGCCCTGTTTTCTCTGAAGAGCAGGCAAGAGGGGCAGAAGAGCTTGGAGCAAGCCCTGTTTCCCTCCTCCCCTCACCCTAAAGCCTTCAAATCACCTTAATTTTAGAAACACCACGTAAACCCATCCCGACTTTTCCTCGTCAAGAGAATCGCTCTAGGATGCAAAAAGGTCAAACACCACAAGAGGACAAATCCCAGGGGAAGCCACAGCTGAAAATAACTCCTGAAACAATAGCAGCAGCAGGGCTGGCCAGAGCCAATCCATTCTACCTTGCTTGCTCCCAGCAAAATAACACACAAAGGCAGGCACACAAAGCTCCTCTCTGCAGCCACAGGCAGAACTCGCCCTGAAAGCGCAGGAGAAAACTGCTCTGGGATGTCAAGGGAGCACAGAGGGAACCACCAAATCCACACAGCCTGCAACAGTGCAGAAACTCAGCTGCTCTGGAAGGATGGAGCCTCCACACACTGCAGAAGTGGGAATAAAGAGATGTGGCTGTGCATACAACACAGGAAACCAGCATGGCAGGGGTTGGAAAGGACCTTTGGAGATCATCTAGTCCAACCTCCCTGGTGGAGCAGGGTCACCCACAGCAGGCTGCCCAGGAGCATATGTCCAGGTGGGTTTGGCATCTCTCCAGAAGGGAGTCCACAACCTCTCTGGGCAGCCTGGGTCAGGGCTCTGGCAATCCCACAGCAAAGAAGTTTTTCCCCATGTCAGGTGCCAGGCTCTTTTCAGTGGTGCCCAGTAATAGGACAAGGAACAACTGGTACAGGCTAGAACACAGGAATCACAGAATCAATAAGGCTGGAAAAGACCTCAGAGATCATCAAGTCCAACCTATCACCCAACACCTCCTGACTAACTAAACCATGGCTCCAAGTGCCACATCCAACCCCCTCTTGAACACCTCCAGGGATGGTGACTCCCTGGGCAGCACATCCCAATGGCCAATCTCTCTTGCTGGGAAGAACTTTCTCCTCACCTCCAGCCTAAACCTCCCCTGGCACAGCTTGAGACTGTGTCCTCTGGTTCTGGTGCTGCTTGCCTGGGAGAAGAGCCCAACCCCCACCTGACTACAACCTCCCTTCAGGTAATTGTAGACAGCAATAAGGTCTCCCCAGAGGTTCCACCTCAATTATCAGGAGACACTTCTTTGTGGCAGTAGAATGACAGAGCCCTGGGGCAGGCTGCCTTAGAGAGCTTGTGGAGTCTTTCTCTGTAGAGAGTTTCAAAACCCACCTTGATGTGCTCCTGTGTGACCTGCCCTAGGTGACCCTGCTTTGGCTGGGGGCTGGACTGGATGAGCTCTGGAGGGCCCTTCCAGCCCCTACCATTCTGTGAGCACTTGGAAGATCAAGAGCAGGACGAATCTCCATGGAGACATTCTTTGCAGGCAGTGCTGCTGTTTTCCTGGTGCTCTGAAGTTCAGCCCTCAGAGGCTGCAGCTCAGAGCAGCAGCTCCTTGAACATCAGCCCCATTGTCCTCCCTCAGGAATCTGCCTCTGGTCACACGTGGTGTGGAACACCACCACCAAACAGGAGTAGATGATTTTCAACAGGCTAAAAAGCAGCTTGGGGAACAGCTTGGCTTTATTAGGAGTCAAAAAAAAAAGCCCCCAACCCATTCAACACATTTTATAGGTCTTGCTTTTGTCATCATTGCTTTTGCCTCATAAAAATCCCAGAGCAAACAGTTCCCATCACACCACCATGGGGATTTACAGATGCCAAGCCACAGGACAAGGCACCCTCCTGAACACACAACTCTTCCACCACTGGCCAGAATGTGGTCAGAGATGGTGATGGAGAGAGGACACTTCCTCTGTCCTAGAAATCTTGTCACCCATCTTGTTGCCCAATCTCTGGTGGTTTCAGCCCAGCTCAGCTGCATGCATCCACTCCAGGGTCTGGAGGGGGTTACACATCATCCTCTGCAAAGCCCTCCCTCCACCAGCTTCTCTCCTGTGAGAAAGCTCAAGTTTCCTCTCCTTCAAGACTGCCCTTAACTCCTCTCATCCCTATTGCTTCACCTCTCTCATCACTCCCTGTCATACTCCCACCCCATGCCCTTGCTCTCACCAGCTGCTCACCCTCCAGCCCAAGGTCCCCAAGGCAGCCACCATCAGCTTCCAGTTGATACCAAGCCCAGGACAAGCCCCCTCACCCTGATCTTCTCCCCAGGATCCTCACAGAGGCTGTTAGACCCAACTGTCATCTTCAACAGCTTTTTCCACCCAAAGCCATGAGGCAAAGCCATTCTACCATCTAGAGAATAGAAGCACCAGGAGCTTATCCAAAGCCAAGTGGAAGTTAGGGTTGATGGAGGGACTGAGCAATGCCTCTAGGCAGAAGCTGTAACAGCAGAGGCACCTCCATCCCAGGACTCATGAGGAGCTTCAGAACAAATGACAACCTTTAGAAACCAGAAATTACCTTGGTCTCACAGAAAAATCACAGAATGGTAGCAACACAGAGCCATAGGATGCTTTGGCTTGGAGGGACCTCCAAAGCTCACCCAGTCCAACTCCCTCTGCACTCAGCAGGGACATCCTCTACTAGATCAGGCTGCCCAGAGCCCTGTTGAGCATCACCTTGAATACTCCAGGGACAGGGCCCCAACCACCTCCCTGGGCAGCCTGTTCCAGTGTTCCACCTCCCTCCTGGTGCAGAACTTGCTCCTAACATCCAAAGAAGGTGGCCCAGGCAATGCCATGGACCAGTGGCACTGCACTAGCTACGTCCAGTAGAGAGAAATGCCCACCTCAGCAAACCCCCAGCCCTCAACAGGCCCCCACTGCTTTTAAAGCAGCAGACTGGAGATGCTTTCAATCTGCTGAGCATTTCTGCCCCTGGCTTGAGAAGCCTTTCCACAGAGGACTGCGCAATTCTCATTTTCAGAAGGCCAGTGTGAGCCACCCTCCAGGGTCTTCTAGGCACTGTGGTAACAGAACTCCATTAGAGAACAATAAAAGAGGAGGGAGCATATTTTCCTAAGCTTTTATTGGTATTTTAGCTTCCTCACCCAGGAAAGCCACTGCAGTTTTCAGCACAGAGCATTACATGTGACATCCACTTCTCGGCTCAAGCCTCACTACAAAGCGAGGAACACAGGGAAGGAATCAGGGAATCACAGAATCACTTTGGTTGGAAGAGACCTCTGAGATCATCAGGTCCAACTCTTAACCCAGCACTGCCAGGCCACCACTGAGCCATGGCCCTCAGCACCACATCCACAAATTGGATGTTAGGAACAAGTTCTTTGCCATGAGCGCAGTGGAAGGCTGGCACAGGTTGCTCAGGGAGGTGGCTGGGGCCCTATCCCTGGAGATATTCAAGGTGAGGCTCAACAGGACTCTGGGCAACCTGATCTAGTTGAGGATGCCCCTGTTGACTGCAGTGGGAGTTGGACTAGATGACCTTTGGAGGCCCCTTCCATCCCAAAGCATCCTATGGCTCTGTGTTGCCACCACTGCAGGCAGACACCACCTCAGCAGGGCATGCCCAGAGCACACAGCAAGGGCTGAGGTTTCCCATGCCTTACACCTGTAAAGAGGAAGCTACAAAACACAACCCAGATGTGAGGCAGAATGAGGTCACAGCCAAGCTGAACACCACCTATGAAGACACCTGCAGGGAAGCTTTTAATGGTAGGAAGAGATTCCTGCTGCAGGCTTCCCAGGTGGGGCAGAGCAGAGCTGCAGGACTTTGCTGGGAGCACGCCAGTTAAACTGTTGGAAAGTATCAATGTCAGGGCAAGGTGAGGAACTTAAATCAGTTCCTTTTGTCTCCTGAGATCAGGTTTAGCTGTGAACCAGCTCCAGACAGAGATCTGCTGCCTATCAGCATGGATTCTCAGGTTTGCACATTTTAATCACTCTTCATAGCCTTTTTCAGCCCCATTTTCAGCCAGCTGGGCTGTGTCCCCCTCCATATGGAGGTCATGGTTTCTTCTCCTGCATACCAACAGCAATGCTTCTCTTCACTGAGCTTTATCAAAGCAGTTGTGCACAGATAAAGAGCACTGAGCAGGCTTGCTGCAGGGGGAAAGCCTCTAAGCTGAAGGGACTCACTGTTAGCCTTGTTGTTTCCTTTTGCCTCTTTCTCCATCTGGACCTTTCCTCATGCTTTCTCCTGACCTGGATCTTCTCCAGTACCACCAGGACAGCAGGCAGTCAACAGCAGAATAATGCTGCTTAAAACAAAATATCTCCTGAAATCAGCTGCTGCTTCAGCAAAGAGCTTCAGGGCTCTGCTGCTCCACTTGGAGCACCTCCTGTGGACAGACAGACCTGGGTTCCCTCCAGCCTGCAAAGGTTTGCCTTCAACCACCCTTGGGGCTCCTGCTTTGCAGGAAGTTTCCTTCCACTGTGTGTGACAATGTTTTGCAGACTACCTGGCATGGTCTCTTCTGCATGACAAAACCACTGACCTCATCCTGCCTCCACAACCAATACAACAGGAACCAGCAGGAGACAAAGAGATCCTTCCCAGAGGATGCCTTTGGGTCACTCTCCACTGAGTGTGCTTCTCTCCACACAACCACAGAATGGGCTGGGCTGGAAGGGACCTCCTTAAGTCATCCAGTCAAACCCCCTCTGCAGGTAGCAAGGGCACCCTCAACTGGATCAGGTTGCCCAGAGCCCTGAAGGGAGGTTGTAGCCAGGTAGCCAGCACCAGAACAAGAGGACACAGTCTCAAGCTGTGCCAGGGGATGTTCAGGCTGGATGTTAGGAAGAAGTTCTTCACAGAAAGAGAGATTAACCATGGGAATGTGCTGCCCAGGGAGGTGATGGAGTCACCATCACTGGAGGTGTTTAGGAAGAGCCTGGATGAGGCACTTGGTGCCATGGTTTAGTTGATGAGATGGTGTTGGGTGATAGGTTGGACTCCATGATCTGAAAGGTCTTCTCCAACCTGGTCTGGTCTATTCTATTCTATCAAGCCTCACCTTGCACATCCCCAGGGATGGGGCCTCAACTACCTCCCTGAGCAACCTGTTCCAGTGTTCCACCACCCTCATGGTGCAGAACTTGTTCCTAGCATTCAATCTAAATCTCCTCTTGTCCTGTTTGAAGCCACTGCCCCTCAACCTATCACTACAAGCCTTCCACCCAACGCCTTCAACTTGCAGACATTTCCTGTGAGACAGGAGCACCAAAGTCCCAACATCTGAGGGAGCTGAGGAGAGCTTCTTGAACAGGCATCTGTGTTTTGAAGGCTATCTCCACAGCAGAGACACACTCAGGGTGAGAAATCACACAACATAGCATGGTTGGGATTGGAAGAGACCTCTGAAGATCATCCAGTCCCAGCCCCCTGCCAAAGCAGGGGCACCCAGAGCAGGTTGCTCAAGGTGGCATTCAGGCAGGTTTAGAGGCTCTCCAGAGAAGGAGACTCCACAACCTCTGCGGGCAGCCTGGTCCTGCTCACCCTCCCACCAAAGCAGCAGAGCCACCTCTTCTTGCCAGCAGTGAGTGACCAGCAGAAGAGACACAAGCAGATGGTGTTCTGGAGCTTTCCACCGAGAGCACAGCTGCAACACCTGAGCTCAGGCTGCTTCCCAGTCCTCTGGCATTTCTCCTTTTATCTTCTGAACCGCTGCACAAAGCCACAGCTTGGAGCAACGAGACAGGCCTGGATTCACTCACTGGGGTGATTCCTCCAGTAGAAGGTTACAGGAGAACATCTGTCAGACACTGCAACTGGAGCACTTCACTCTGCCTTTGCTATGAGACCTTTTCTTTGGGAATCTTGAAAAACCTTCATCATTGGGGAATCTTGCCTCGCTATAAACCCTTCAGACAAAACTTTTACAACTGCTTCTCCTTGCTCCATAACAGAACAAAGCTGAACTGTGCTCTTCCTCTCAGCACAAGGGCTTGGAAAATCCTCTTTTCTACAGCTGGATGCTAAAATTGACCTTCAGCTATGATTAATTTTTATGACATTTCACTGGATAGAGAAGGACAGAAGGGAAGGAAACAGGAGGAGGGAATCAAGTAGTCCAAATCAAACAGCGTTACCATGAGAAGACAAACAAGTCCCAGAAGCACAGAATGGTGGGGGCTGGAAGGAGCCTCTGGAGATGATCTAATTCAAGCCCCTCTCAGCTAAAGCAGGGTCATCACCCACAGCAGCTTGCCCAGGATCACAATGTCCAGGCAGGTTTTGAATGTCTCCAGAGAAGGAGACTCCACAACCTCTCTGGGCAGCCTGCCCCAGGGATCCAGCAGCCTCACAGCAGAGAAGCTTTTCCTCCTGTTCAGATGGAACCTCCTGGGTTCCAGTTTGTGCACACTGCCCCTTGTCCTGTCGCTGGGCACCACTGACAAGAGTCTGGCCTCATCCTCTTGCCCTTTAGCTATTGATCAGCATTGATCAGATCCCCTCTCTGCCTGCTCTTCTCCAGGCTAAACAGCCCCAGGGCTCTCAGCCTTTCTTTATCAGAGAGGTATTTCAGTTCCCTCAGCAGCTTTGCAGCTTCTGCTGGACTCTCTCCAGTAGTTTCTTGTCTCTGCTACTGGGGAGCCCTGCACTGGGCTCAATACTCCAGATGTGGCCTCACTAGGGCAGAGTATAGGAGGAGGAGAACCTTCCTCAATGTGCTGGCCACAGCTTTCTTAATGCACCTCAGAAGACCATTAGCCTTCCTAGCCAATGCAAAGGTAAGACCACTGTAAATGTAACACCCCTGAAATAACACAGCCAAAAAAGAGGGAAAAATCCACTACAGCACAGCACCATGGTTGAAAAAGACCATCTAAGACCATCCAGGCCAACCACTGACCTGACACCACCATGGCCATGTTCAGCAATGCAAGCCAGCCACTTCCTGTGCATTTCATTGTTTCCATGCTTGAGTCCTCCCTGGAAAAGCCTGAAATTCACAGATCAATCAATCAATTCTCCACCTTTTCCTTTCATGCAAGTGGAACAACCCTAATCACAGGGGCTGGACACCAGCACCACAGCATGCTGGGATCTTCTGAGCCAGCACATCGGACCAGCAGCAAGTGCAACCAACCACATCCAACCCAACTTTGGACTTGAAAGGCTTTTATCAAGCTGCCTGTGTAGAGAGTGAAGGTTTTCAGGTTGAGCCCCAAGGCTGCACAGTGTTGTGGTGGGAGATGGTGGCTGCCAGTTTAATCCCATAAAAAAAGCTTATCCATTCAAATAAATTATGCTTTGCTGCCTAATTAACCAGATCCACTGCAATTAATGTCAAAAGGGGACCATGACCTCATACAAACAGGATTAAGAGCTCTCAGAGGCTCATTTGGTTGCAGGGCACAGCGATGCAAACAAGTCACCGCAAGGCAGAGCCAGGCGTGGTGCCGCAGCGCTGCCAGCAGTGCTCCCTCTGCACAGGAACTGCCAAACACTGCAGCCCGGTAAGGAAAGTGGAGCAAACTGAGACTTGGGGGAAGCCATGAGACACAGCATGGAAACAGGAGGAAGAGAGAGTGTCCCCTCAAGCTTCCAGAAAGCAGGAGGCAGCGGGGTGTTGCTCAGCACATGGCACTCGGGAAGCAAGTGACAGAATCCCAGCATGGAGGGGTTCTAAGGGACCTCTGGAGATCATCTAGCCCAGGGTCACCCCCAGGATCATGTCCAGGCAGGTTTAGTATCTCTCCATGGGAGGAGACTCCACAGCCTCTCTGGGCAGCCTGCTCCAGGGCTCCAGCAGCCTCAAAAGCAAGAAGTTTTCCCTCCTCTTCAGATGGAGCCTCCTGGGTTCCAGTTTGTGCCTGTTGCCCCTTGTCCTGTCACTGAGCACCACTGACAAGAGCCTGGTCCTATCCTCTTGCCCCCTGCCCTTTAGATATCAATAAGCATCGATCAGATCCCCTCTTAGTCTTCTCCATTACTGAGAGGCTGCCTCCAGATAAAAGCAGCCCTTGCCAAATACTGAAATGCTGCTGCTGTTTGGGTCCTTCCTGGCTTGACTTCACCTGAACCTTAGGAGCTGTGTCCCCTGGAAGTGGAGTCACCAGAGACACAGCCCCCACCCCAACCACCACTACAAGGATGTAACCCCCCCCCCCCCCCAGCACTCCACTCAGGGCTCCTTCAAGCAGCAAACCCTATGGCAGCCTGACTGCATCAGCTGGCTGTGCCATCTCCTTGCCCTTCACAACTTCAGACACTGGAACAGCTTGCCCAGGGAGGCTGTTGATGCCCCCTCCCTGGGAGGTGTTTAAGGCCAGGCTGGATGAGGCCTTGAGCAACCAGGGCTAGCAGGAGGTGTCCCTGCCTGTGGCAGGGGGCTTGGAACTCGAGGATCTTAGAGGTCCCATTCTATGAATCGGTGAACTTGCCCTGCCCCGTGTTCTTGGAGGAGCTCAAGAAGCAAGAGGTGGCACAGAGGACAACAGGAAAATTCAGAGTGACTTCCCTTCAGCAGCTCTGATGGCTCCCCAAAGGCTGGCTCTACCCAGGGGGACTTCAGAGCCCAGCATTTCACCTGCAGTGGCAAATGGAGCTCGTGGTGCCTGGCTGAGCCGAACGAGACACACCGCACGCAGCGGCAGAAACAGAAACTTGGGGCCAAGAGCTGGGAGGAATTCAGGAATCTGGACTTTCCAGAAGCCACTCTCTCACACAGTTGGTCCTGAAGGCAGCAATGTGCACATCCCCAGCTGTCTCCTAGACTGAGCTTCGGGGCTGCCAAATAACCCAGCTCCACTTGCTGCAGCAAGGACCAGACAGGCTCGTAATCAAAACAACACTCTGCTGTTGCTCCCTGCATGGAAGCAGGAGGGCTGCTTTGAAAGGGAATGAAACACACCAAGGTGCCCCACAGCCTGAGGAGCCATGCACCAAGTGTGGCACAGCACCAGCAAGTGCACTTTGAAACCTAACTGAGGAAATGCTGCTGGAAGCTTGTCCAAAGTACGGCATCGAAGCTGGCAAAGGGTCAGAGCACAGCCCTGTGAGGAGAGGCTGAGGGAGCTGGGGTTGCTTAGCCTGGAGAAGAGGAGGCTCAGGGAAGAGCTCACTCTCTACAGTGCCCTGAAAGGAGGTTGGAGCCAGGTGTGGGATGGTCTCTTCTCCCAAAGAACAAGCAAGAGGACAAGAGGAAATGGCCATGAGTTGTGCCAGGGGAGGTTTAGGTTGGACATGAGGAACAATTGATTTCCTGCAAGGGCTGTGAAGCCCTGGAACAGGCTGCTCAGGGCTGCTGTGGAGTCCCCATCCCTAGAAGGACTAAAAAGCCTTGTGAATGTGCTGCTGAGGGATATGGCTTAGTGGTGACCCGGCAGGGCTGGGTTAAGGGTTGGACTTGCTGCTCTTAAAGGTCTTTCCCAGCCCGAAGCATTGAGTGATTCTGCGTTGATCTGCTCAGAGAAGAGCCCTCGGTCACACCCCCAGCTGCGGGCAGGAGCCGCAGCAGCAGCAGCAGACAAGAAAGGCGAGGTGTGAGCTGTGTGCAAGCCAAGGCTTTCTGCTGCAGGCTTTGATGTGAGGAGCAGCAGGGCACGTCTTGCAAGCAGGCGGGAGCAGCCCCGGCGAGAGGCTGCACACAGCAGCAGGCAGCACCGCGGCTCCCTGCGCCGTCGGACCAGCCAGATGTTCCCTGCCCCGGTGCCAGCCCAGCTGCTGCACAGCTGCCTCACCGCCCGCTCGCTGAGCTCGAGTGTGACAGCAGGGCTGGGGAAGCTCTTGCTTGCAGCTCGCTTAAGGGTTCCCAGAATCACAGAGTTGTCAGGGTTGGAAGGGACCTCAAGGCTCAGCCAGTTCCCATCAGCCGTGGGCAGGGACACCTCACACTACAGCAGGTTGCTCACAGCCACATCCAGCCTGGCTGCAAACACCTCCAGGGATGAGGCTGCCACCACCTCCCTGGGCAACCTGTGCCAGGCTCTCACCACCCTCATGGGGAACAACTTCTTCCTGACATCTAATCTAAATCTCCCCTCCTCTAGCTTGGCTCTACCTCCCCCTCCAGTCCTATCACACTGACACCCTAAAAGGTCCCTCCCCAGCTTTCTTGTAGGCTCCCTTCAGATACTAGAAGGCCACAATAAAGCCTCTTCAGAGCCTTCTCCTCTCCAGATTGAACAACCTCAGCCTGCCCTCACAGCAGAGCAGCTCCAGCCCTCTGCTCATCCTCCTGGCCCTTCTCTGGACACCTTCCGGTACCTCCAGATCCTTCTTGTAACAGTGGCTCCAGAACTGGACTCAGTGCTCCAGGTGGGGTCTCATGAGAGTGGAGCAGAGGGGGAGAATCACCTGCCTTGACCTGCTGGCTCTGCTTCTCTTGATGCAGCCTAGGCTATGGTTGGCTCTCTGGGCTGCAAGTGTACACTGGCTCCTACTTTCCAGCCAGAAACAAAATGCTTTGGTATGGTCCTGCTTGTCTGTCAGGACAGGCAGAGTATTTAAGTGTTGGTTCTAAATATTAAGTTGAAGATGCCCCTGCTGACTGCAGAGAGGTTGGACTAGATGATCATTAAAGGGTCCCTTCCAACCCAGACCATTCCATGATTCTATGACTATTATACAGATTTAGAATAGAATTAACCAGGCTGGAAAAGACCTTTGAGAGCATTGAGTCCAACCTATCACCCAACACCATCTGATCAACTAAACCATGGCACCAAGGAGTCACAGACTGCATGGGTTGGAAGGGACCCTCCAAGGTCATCTTGTCCAACCCCCCTGCAGTCAGCAGGGACATCTCCAACTAGATCAGGCTGCCCAGGGCCACATTGAGTCTAAGTGTCTCCAGGGACAGGGCCTCAACCACCTCCCTGGGCAGCCTGCTCCAGTGCCTCACCGCTCTCACTGTGCAGAACTTCCTCCTGGTGTCCAACCTCAATCTGCCCTGCTCCAGTTCCAAACCATTGTCCCTTGTCCTATCACCACAGGCCCTTCCAAGCAGTCCCTCCCCAGCCTTCCTGTAGGTCCCCTTCAGATATTGGAACACAGCTCTAAAGTCTCTCTGGAGCCTTCTTGTCTCCAGGCTGCACAGCCCCAATCCTTTAAGCGGGTGGATTCTGCCTGTGCCACTGCAGTAGCTCTGAGGTCCCTTCCAACCCAAGCCATTGTATGGCCCTGTGATTCTGGGGAAACATGAAAGAAAATTAGGAAAACAAGCCAATCCTGCAGCCAGGGAGGATCTTCCTGCTTCTCTGGGTGAGATGAGCAGCTAGATGGCTTGGGGCTCACTGTAAGAGTAAATAAATAAATAAGCCAACCCTGTTTACAGACAGAATTTTGCAACTCCTCCAAATGTCACCTCAGGTCATACTTTGCCTTCTGATGGGGACACACACACGAAAACAAACCCCCAACCTCTCAACTGAGAAGAGTCCAGAGCTTATGCAGCCCCACACGTGTTCACAGCAGCCCCACGTGTGCCCAGAGCAGCCCCACAGCGCTGCCAGCACAGGAGTGTGGACAAGGACAGGCAGCCACTCGTCTTAAAGGGGGACCCACAAACCTTCTCAAGGCTGGAAACTGAAGAAGGATGGAAACTCTTTGACTTGTGCCAGGAAAAAGTATCAGATGTACCCTCACTGGATTTTTCAGTTGGGTTTGGGTTGGTTTGTTGTACTTTGGGGTTTTTTTCCCCCCCTAGAGCTGGAACTTTCTAAATCATCCTGGACAAACAAACAGGGATGTGACACTGATTCAATACCCAAGCAGAGCTGGTTCCACTGGCCAGGGTTTGCACAAATTAGGGGTTCCAAAGACTTCATTTTCCCCACAGTGCACTCACATCACCTGCAAAGCCCAAGGTCATGGGATGCATCTGACTGAAACCCTGAGAAGCAAGCACACCAGCAACCAGCTGGACCCAGCAGTGCCTGGGTCACACCAGAGCTTTCAGGATCACCATGATTTAGTGGCTGGACTCTTCTTAGTGCATCCCAGGAGACCACTGACCTTCTTGGCTACCAGGGCACTTGGCTGGCTTCTGGGGAACTTGTCCAGCAGCACTCCCTTCTCTGTGGAGCTGCCCTCCAGCTGGTCATCCCCTTACTTGCACTGGTGCAGGGAGTTATTCCTCCACACTTATCCTCATTAAACTTCATAGTATCACAGTATCAGTCAGGGTTGGAAGGGACCACAAGGATCATCTAGTTCCAACCCCCCTGCCATGGGCAGGGACACCCCACACTAGATCAGGCTGGCCAGAGCCTCATCCAGCCTGGGCTTAAACACCTCCAGGGATGGGGCCTCAACCACCTCCCTGGACAACACATTCCAGGGCTTGACCACTCTCATGGGGAAGAATTTCCTCCTCACATCCAGCCTGAATCTCTCCACCTCCAGCTTCATTCCATTCCCCCTAGTCCTATCACTACCTGAGATCCTGAGCAGTCCCTCCCCAGCCTTCCTGTAGCCCCCTTCAGATACTGGAAGGCCACAATGAGGTCACCTTGGAGCCTTCTCTTCTCCAGACTGAACAGCCCCAATTCCTTCAGTCTGTCCTCACAGGAGAGGTGCTCCAGCCCTCTGCTCATCCTCATGGCCCTTCATGAGGTTCCCCCTCCACCCAACTCTCCAGCCTGTCCAGCTTAAAATCCTCTTCCAACCAAAGCAATTCTCTCTGTGATGTTTATTCCCCCTGACCCCTGGGATCAGCCAAACCAGGAGAGGCTCCCACACATCCCTGTTTTATCATAACCTTAAATAAACAAGAGGCCAAGGAGAGAAGATCCTGCCAGGAACTACAAAGGGCAACTGTAAACACAACAGCAGATCAACAACCACTTGCACTGGAGGACAGCCCTTGGGCTGTGTCTCCATGCCTGTGGGGAAAGAACTTGCTGCAGCCAGCAACCACGTTACTCAGGCAAATTTCACTCCACAAGCATCACTGGTTTGCACTGAAAAACCCCACAGATGAAATCCAAGACAGGAGCAATTAGGAACCTTGCAAGGAGACAAAAAGAAATGATGGAGGATCCCACACAGAGAGAAGGCAGATGGAAATCCTGATGCCACAGTCTTGAGGCCTCAAGGTGAGAAATGCTTCTGGTGGGCTTACTACCAGAGAGATCTGACATGCCACAGCCAAAAGGAGATGGAGATGTCCAGCCTGGGTCACATCCAGACTCAGTTCTGACCCTCTTTAGCTTTTCACACACTGAGAGAACAACGTAGAGGTTCATTAGAAGGCTGGAGAAGGTTGGGCTGGTAAGCAGAGTGACCACAGCCATCCTGAGGAGCCAGCTTCTTGTGCTAGAGCTCACTGATTTCACCCCCAAAAAAGACACACCCCCTAAACAGAAAGCAGCAATAAAACCAGAAACTACCCAAAGACCAGCCCTGTAAAATTGTTTTGGCTCTAGACAATGGTATTTTGGTAGCAGCAGCCCACAGGATTCATGCCCCTTCAGATGGCCTCTTCCCTGGCAGCACTTTCACCCACAGCCCCATGGCTGGATTCTTTCACTGAAAAAAAATTCAACCTGTTGTAAAAGTGATGAGGCCTGTGGTGCTGTCTGGTCCCTCACCCTCAGCTTCCTCCCCAGGACCTGTGAAATCTGGCAAACACACCCAAGCAGCACCAGGCAAGGCCAGTATTCAGCTAGACTGGGATTTAAAGGGTTTTAAACCCTGCTTCCTACCACAAACTTGGCTGCTTGCACTCAGCTGACACTCAGTAGGTCAACAACTCACTGCCCAGCTTAGCCCACATCTGATCTGAAGGCCACTTCTCAGAAGGGGTGACTTACAAGTGTCCTGTGGAAGAACAAAACCACAGAGAAACTATGAGAGCAGTGCTGACACACAGGGATGGGGCTTGACACTCAGTGTGGGAGCAAGCTGAGAAGGAGAAGGGAGGTTATGCAAACCCAGGCTGCCTACACACTGTGGCAAACCCAGGCTGAGCTCATTTCTGGTCTCCAGGCATGGAAATGCCATCAAGAGCAGAGCAAGATGCTGAGATGCAGCTATGCCAAGAAGAGAAGCATCAGAGCTGGAGGTTTCTCTGCACCAAGTGGCTGGAAAGGGTGGACAGGCTCCTGATGTAGCTGAAGATGTCCCTGCTCACTGCAGGGGGGTTGGACTAGATGAGCTCTAAAGGTCCCTTCCAACCCAATCCATCCCATGACTCTACTCTAGCCCCTCAGAAGGGCACACTGACCACTTTGCTTTGCTAAGGGGGGAGGCTCTGCCAGCGGCCCCACACACCATGGCTCTGGATTCAGGGCTGGACTCAGCAATACTGGGAAGAGATCCTGAAGGACAGGTGTGAAATTCAGCCACAGAAATTCAGCACTGATCAGCAGCCCCCTCCTCATTCCCAGATGCTCACATATATCACTTGGCAGGGAGAGCAGGCAGTCAGACAGCTTTATGCAGCAAGGTCAACACTCAAAAGGAGGACAAACCCAAGGCCTCTTTCAACTTTTAGAGTCAAGTTAAAAAAAAAGCCCAAACAACAAAACAACCAAGAAAAGGAGCAAGACCATCTGAAAGGGATGAAATATCCACAGCCAGCACCCCGGCAGCACAGACTGTAACCCCCCCCAAGGTCAGCTGAATCTCCTCAGCAACCAATTCCACCTCAGCTGAACGTGTGAGCCACCCTGCAGCTCCTGAGCTTGCTTCCTCCTGGGATGCTGTCATTTTTCCATTAGCAAAGGAGGGGAGGGCTTTGTGGAACAGCTGTTTCTGTGCAGACTGTACCCAGCAGCATGTCCCAACACCTTCCCCTTCGCTCCTGCCTTATCGTCTCGCCCACACCCCTTGAGTGGCTCTTTGTCAGACACCAGAGTGTTGACACATCCTGTTCTGGGGATTTATGCAGGGTGGAAAGCAACAAAAGGTTGGGCTGTGCATGTTTCTGTGGATTAGCTTGCTCTCAGCCTCCTAGCCAGGAGCAGGACTCGTCCTGGGTATTCACCATGCGTTAAGCAGAGGGCCCAATAAAGGTTAGCCATGGTTGAGAGCCCCACAACAAACAGGCACTGCCCTTGAGCTCCACACTGAAGCAGGTTTGCATTGAGACCCTCTCAAAAGTGCTTCACTTCCAGTGAAAAAGCAAATCCTCACCACTTTCTGCAAGCAGAGCAGGAAAGAGAGGCAGGGAACACCCAAACAGGCAGTGGTGGAAGGGGTTCTTCCACTTTGCTTCCACTTTAACATCTCCAAACCAGCTTCCAGCATGGACCTCACAAATGTTCAGCCATGTTCCAGCATCTCTTCCTGATGGCAGTGTCAGGTAACGTCCTTGAGATCAGTTATTAACTAGCAAGAAGGGTCTGAGATATGCAGTTACATGCTGCTGGAGGTCTTGTCATCACCACAGCCCTCTGACTGTGCTCAACCCTTTTCACCAGCCTTACACAGCTGAGAAGTGCTGTTGGCAGACTCTGGTGTAGCCAGTGAGATCAGAGAACTGTTAAGGTTGGGTTAGACCTCTAAGATCATCAATTCCAACCATCAAGCCAGCACTGCCAGGTCACCACTAAACCATGTGCCTCAGCACCACATCTGTATGGCTTATAAACTCCTCCAGGGATGGGGACTCCACTACCTCCTTGGGTAGCCAGCTCCAGGGCTTGACAATTCTATTGGGTTCTCAGCTGAGCAATTTCTTTGCCTGGTCCAACCTAAACTTCCCCTGGCACAACCCTCTCACCCTTTCAGGGAGAAGGTTCCCCTGGCACAATCCTCTCACCCTTTCAGGGAGAGGGTTCCCCTTTTGAGGAAAGGAATCTATCCTCATGTCCTTGCACCACCTTTCCTGGTGCAACTTGAGGAGGTCTCCTCTTGTCCCTTGCAGAAGAGATTGACCTCAACCTGGATCCAACCTCCTTTAAGGGAGCTAAAGAGAGCAAGAACCCATGGCTTTGAAACCCTTTCAGGGATGGGAACTCCACCACTGCCCTGAGCAGCCTGTTCCAAGGCTCAACAACCCTTTTTGGGGAAGAAATTGTTTCTCATGTGCAGCCTAAACCTCCCCTGGTGCAACCTGGGGCTGTTTCTTCTTGTCCTATTGCCTGTTCCTCGAGAGAAGAGACCAAACCCCACCTTACTCCAACCTCCTTTCAAGGAGCTGTAGAGAGCAATGAGATCTCCCTTCAGCCTCATTTTCTGCAGGCTAAACAACCCCAGTTCCCTCAGCTGCCCCTCACAAGGCTTGGCCTCTAGACTTTTTTATAGAATAGAATAGACCAGGTTGGAAGAGACCTTTGAGATCACTGTGTCCAACTATCATCCAACACCACCTAATCAACTAACCCATGGCACCAAGCACCCCATCAAGTCTCCTCCTGAACACCTCCAGTGATGGTGACTCCACCACCTCCCCAGTCAGCCCATTCCAATGGGAAATCACTCTCTCTGTCTAGAACTTACTCCTAACCTCCAGCCTAAACCTCCCCTGGTGCAGCCTGAGACTGTGTCCTCTTGTTCTGGTGCTGCTTGCCTGGGAGAAGAGACCAACCTCTGCCTGTCTACAACCTCCCTTCAGGTAGTTGTAGAGAGCAATAAGGTCACCCCTGAGTCTCCTCTTCTCCAGGCTAAGCAACCCCAGCTCCCTTCTGGTGATGTTTCTCAGATGCTTCTTCCTCTTGGTTCATCCTAACAGCTTTTGCAGGATTAATTCCCCAGGCTCTGGAGCCCCCACTCCCCAGGCTCTGGGAGCCCCCACTCCCCAGGCTCTGGGAGCCCCCACTCCCCAGGCTCTGGGAGCCCCCACTCCCCAGGCTCTGGGAGCCCCACTCCTCAGGCTCTGGAGCCCCCACTCCCCAGGCTCTGGAAGCCCCACTCCCCAGGCTCTGGAAGCCCCACTCCCCAGGCTCTGGGAGCCCCCACTCCCCAGGCTCTGGAAGCCCCACTCCCCAGGCTCTGGAGCCCCCACTCCCCAGGCTCTGGAAGCCCCCACTCCCCAGGCTCTGGAGCCCCCACTCCCCAGGCTCTGGAGCCCCACTCCCCAGGCTCTGGAGCCCCCACTCCCCAGGCTCTGGGAGCCCCCACTCCCCAGGCTCTGGAGCCCCCACTCCCCAGGCTCTGGGAGCCCCCCCTCCCCAGGCTCCGGAGCTCTGCCTTTCAAGCAGCAAAGTTAAAAAAGAGGATTTAAATAAGACACAAAACATGAGCCTCTGCATAGCTTGAGGTCATCTTTGTCTCTCTTCTGGTGGCAGGACAATGCTCCCCTCCAGTGCACTGGGCAGCTAGGGCCTGCAGAGATAAAATGGGGAGGCAGGGAGAGAAGCTTTCACGGACACGAAGGGAAGAATTCAAACACTCCGCTCATTTTTCAGCGCCGACGGAGAAGTGAAGCAACTTCCAGCGGCGCTTCCAAGAGTTGTAACAAAAACATGCACATGGGCTGGAGATGCACTTGGCCAGCTTGGAGTCATATGTTGCCTAAGAGACTTCCTAAGCTGGAGAAAAGAGCAGCACATTACCACAGTGCCTACATAAGCAGAGAGCCTTGAAAGAAAGCAAACACACAACAAAACAAAAAGCAAACCAACAAAAACAACAGAAGAAGAAGAAAGGTTACCAAACACTCTGGCAGGGTTTGAAAGAGATTCTCTAGCAGCTGCCAATCTTCCCCAGCTCAAGATAGATAACAGAGATAACTGCAAAGAGCAGCCACGGAATGGAGGAGCAATATGAGCTTGATCCAAAAATAAAAGGGGCTTTTCAAAGGGAGAACAAACCAACGCTGAAGAGTTCCTGCTGCAGAGGGACAGCAAAAAAACCAACCACTGAACACTCTGCTGGTCTGAGCTTGACCTGCCCAAGAGAGTTTAGTTTCACAGAATGCCAGCGTGGTGGGGGTTGGAAGGGACCTCTGAAGATCATCTATAGTCCAACCCCCTCCCTCCCCCCTGATAAATCATCCACAGCAGGTTGCCCAAGACGGCAATGCCCAGGTGGGTTTGGAATCTCTCCAGAGAAGGAGACTCCACAACCTCTCTGGGCAAGCAGACCCCTCATGATGTCATGCTCTCAGACAGGGTGCTGCTCAGGTCCTGCAACCATCTGAGCAGCAGTGCTGCAGGACATGGTGCTCCATGCCAGCTCTGTGTCTGCCCACCTTGATGCCAGCTCCACAGGACTCAGAGGCTCACAGGAAAGACACAACCATGCTGGGCAAGATCCTGCTCTGAAACATGACAGAGCAGTTGCCACCACACACAGATATTAACAGGGAATAGATATCTTGGTGTTTAAGGCCAGACTGGATGAAGCCTTGGGCAACAAAGTCTAGTTGAGAGGCATCCCTGCCCTTGGCAAGGGAGCTCCAAAAACCCCATAGAATCAACCAGGTTGGAAAAGACTTCAGAGATCATCAAGTCCAATCTGTGTTACCTAATACCTCCTGACAACTAAACCATGGTTCCAAATGGGCCATTGGAATGTGCTGCCCAGGGAGGTGGTGGAGTCACCATCACTGGAGGTGTTTAGGAAGAGACTGGATGGGGTGCTTGGTGCCATGGTTTAGTTGATTAGATGGTGCTGGGTGATAGGTTGGACTGGATGATCTCAAAGGTCTCTTCCAACCTGGTTGATCCTACCCTATCCCATCCTATCCTATCCTTTTTGGAACACCACCAGGGATTGTGACTCCACCACCTCCCTGGGCAGCACATTCCAATGGCCAATCTCTCTTGCTGGGAAGAACTTTCTCCTCATCTCCAGCCTAAACCTCCCCTGGCACAGCTTGAGACTGTGTCCTGTTGTTCTGGTGCTGCTTGCCTGGGAGAAGAGACCAACCCCCACCTGGGTACAACCTCCCTTCAGGTAGCTGCTGGGAGCAAGAAGGTCTCCCCTGAGCCTCCTCTTCTCCAGGCTAAGTTGGAGTAGATGATCTCTGAAGTACCTTCCAACTGGAGCTCCCTGTTGCCTCCAAGAGAGTTGCTAGAGCCTGGAAAAATGGGGAAGTCAAGGCACCATGCCAGCCAGAGGTCCTGCTGGCAGCATCTGCTGCAGGTTTTCAGGGCATGCACCTCTCCCAGCCGAAATGGTTAAGCTTCCCCTCACCAGTGCCGGCCGGGCTGCTCCTCCAGCGGCTTGGGAAGCCTTTTTCTCATTAAATCCCTCCCTCCCAGTCAAGAGCCCTCCACAAATTCAATTTGAGCAAATGGCTTTCTTGCCAAAGGAGGGGAAACAACCCAAAGGTTTCTCTTTAATGCCACTGGAGTGGATGCCTGCAAATTGAATTTCTATCTGTGCTTTGCTTTAATCATCTCACAGCGCCGGCCGCGGCGAGCGAGGCAGCCATCAGCCGGCCCCGGCGATACCAGGCTGCTGGGACGGAGGAGAAAGAGCTCTGGAGCAGCAGCTCATCAAGGTGCTGCTCGAGGCTGTGCTCTGCCTCACAGGTGGAGATGAAAGACCTTGACCCCACAGCCAGGCTGAGGATCTTTGCGGCCGCCGGGAGCCGCGAGTGCTGACGCAGAAGGGCACATTCTTTCCAAAGGAAGATCCTGAAACCAAAGACATGGAAACCAGAAACCTCAGTGTCTGGACTGGGGACTCCAAATGAGCTATTTGAGGCAGGTACCAGGGAGCACTGCTGCTGTTCCCTCTTAAACACAACCATTTCAATGCCGACCTCGCTGCAGAGAAGCAATTTCTTTGTTTAGACAGTTAGTAAGTTATTTAAATACTTAATAAGTCATTTCTTTCTTCAAATAACCAATAAGTTATTTAAATAATCAATAAGTTATTGAAATACTTAATAAGTCACTTCTTTGTTTAAGTGTGCCCAGGTGGCCAAGGAGGCCAATGGCATCCTGGCCTGCATCAGGAACAGTGTGGCCAGCAGGAGCAGGGAGGTCATTCTGCCCCTGTGCTCAGCACTGGTCAGGCCACACCTTGAGTCCTGTGTCCAGGTCTTGGCTTAGGAAAGATGTTTTAGTTTAGGAAAGATGTTGAGTTGCTGGAAGGTGTCCAGAGAAGGGCAACAAAGCTGGGGAGGGGTCTGGAGCACAGCCCTGGGAGGAGAGGCTGAGGGAGCTGGGGTTGCTTAGCCTGGAGAAGAGGAGGCTCAGGGGAGACCTTCTTGCTCTCTCCAACTACCTGAAGGGAGGTTGCAGCCAGGTGGGGGTTGGTCTCTTCTCCCAGGCACCCAGCACCAGAACAAGAGGACACAGTCTCAAGCTGTGCCAGGGGAGGTTTAGGCTGGAGGTGAGGAAGAAGTTCTTCACAGACAGAGAGACTGGCCATTAGAATGTGCTGCCCAGAGAGGTGGTGGAGTCACCATCACTGGAGGTGTTTAAGAAGAGACTGGATGAGGCACTTGGTGCTATGGTTTAGTTGATTAGATGGTGTTGGGTGACAGGTTGCACTTGATGATCTCTGAGGTCTTCTTCAACCTGGTTAATTCTATTCTATTCTAAATAACTGATATCCTCCAAGCCATGCAATCCTCATTCCCTCGCTAAGGCCTGTAGGGAAAAACAGCTGAAGGATGAAGGATGTCCATTCCTTGCAGTATTTGCAGGATGAGCTCACAGAATCACAGGATGTTAGGGGTTGGAACAGACCGCCAGAGATTGAGTTCAACCCCCCTGCCAAAGCAGGATCACGTAGGGCAGGCTGCACAGGAACACATCTAAGAGAGTTTTGAAAGCCTCCAGAGAAAGAAACTCCACATCCTCTCTGGGCAGCCTGCTCCTGGGCTCTGCCACCTTCACAGTACAGAAGTGTCTCCTCATGTGGAGGTGGAACCTCCTGTGTACTGGCTTGTACCCACTGTTCCTTGTCCTGTCACTGAGAAGCACCTGGCACCTTCATCTTGACACTCCTTGGATACTTAGAGACACTGATCAGCACCTTTCTGGTGTTCCACAAGGACCTGAAACCATTCTGACTTCTCAAGAGCCAGGAGAGGCTCAGCAGACCTAGAGCCAAGCAGCAAAGTGCTCCTTGCTGGACTCCAAGGACAGCTACAGGCTACACAGGAGCTGAGGACATCTGGTTGATCTTCCCCTCGTGATCCCAAAGGCAGGGAAAGATGAAGGTTGCCTGCCGACACACTCACAGGCCTGATCTGCTCCTGACACAAAGCCAGAAGAGACTCACCACTTCCAACCAGGAGCAGGTGACTTGCTGATATGAAACACAGCAGAGCTGCTGCCAGCCAAGGCTAGTATGGAATCCCTCTCTATCCAATGGACACCACTCAGCAGCCCTGCTCTAGGGCACACAGACTTCTGCACACCCCACAGTGATGTATGCAGTGTCCTTACACCTAGGGCCACCATGTCCCTTGAGGCAGATCTCAGCCCTCAACCTGCACAGGTGCTGCTGCAGCTATGCTCTGGGACCACCCCACAGTGATGCATGCAGTGTCCTTACACCTAGGGCCACCATGTCCCTTGAGGCAGATCTCAGCCCTCAACCTCCACAGGTGCTGCTGCAGCTACGCTCTGGGACTGAGCCACGGAGAGACTTAAGATATAGTCAGTGAGCAAAAGGGAGATCTCACAGGTAGAAGTGAGGCAGGGACATGAACACAAGCACCTTGCTGGTCAGCAGGACACTAGACCCATTCTCTGGACCTCACCATCCTTAGCTTACACCCCTGTCACTCTACCATTTATGAGCTGGAATAACACTATCCCCAGCCCAACCATGTCCTCCTGCTCTGCAGAGCTCTTGCAAGGATGAAGTCCCCCACCACTTGCAAACATGACTCAAAACCAAAAGCAAAGCCTACATTTGCAGCTAAAAACGAAGAGGCTTGACCAGATCCTCCAAATGTATCAAATAATCACAACCTGCAAGAAAGAGGATGGAGCTGAGGCTTGGAGAGAGGAAGAAATGGAGGCCAGACCCCAGGAATCCCAGAATGGCTTAGGTAGGAAGGGCCCTCAGAGATCCTCTACTCCAACCTCCCTGCCATGGGCAGGGACACCTCTCAGCCAGACTCAGCTGCTCAAGGCCTTGTCCAACCTGGCCTTGAACACTCCCAAGGAGGCTGCAGCCACAACCTCCCTGGGCAGCCTGTTCCAGAGTCTCACCACCCTCCTACAGAAGAACTTCTTCCTAAGGTCCAGTCTAAAGCCACTCTCAACCATTTCCCCTTGTCCTGTCTCTAGATACCATCATGGAAAGTCCCTCTGCAGCCTTCCTGGAGGATCCCTTCAGGTATTGGAAGCCAGCTCTGAGGTCCCCCCCCAAGTCTTCTCTAGGCTGAAAACAGAACATGTAAAAGTGAGGTGCACAGCAGAACATTGTGCCCTTTTGGGGTCATACAGGAGGTCTGAAGGAGGTTTGGGTCAGTTCAACCCAAGGGTGAGTGGAGAGGCAAGAAGCCTCCAGCTCAAGCTGGGGAAACATAAGCCTCATTGATTCCTCCTGGCAGAAGCAGGGCAGCAGCTAGAGCGAGATCTGGTAGGTTCCCAGTGTAAAAAGAGAATGGCACAAGGCAGCCAAGGAGGAATTTTCCATTCAGAATTAATTTGTTTTCATTAACACCCAATTCCATCAGAAGAAAAGTGCTTTTGTGAGCATTCCTAGGGGCTGAAAAGGCCAAGGAAAGGCTGGAAACGTTCCTCCCCACAACCGTGGATCCGCTGCACCAGGCAGGACGTGGCAAGAAACTCTATCAGCCTTCACAGTCCTGACACTCCTGAGGCTGCAAAGTGTAGGGAACCCCCTTAAAAAGCAGAGTTTGGTCTCCCCTTGCCATTAACAGCCAAGTTACTTTGTCTTCCAACACAGGAATCCCACAAACCCCAGAGAAAGCAGCAGCCATAGAAGGCATCTGAGCATCTTCAGAAATAGTGTGGCCAGCAGGAGCAGGGAGGTCATTCTGCCCTGTGCTCAGCACTGGTCAGGCCACACCTTGAGTACTGTGTCCAGCTCTGGGCCCCTCAGTTTAAGAAGGACACTGAGATACTTGAACATGTCCAGAGAAGGGCAACAAAGCTGGGGAGGGGTCTGGGGCACAGCCCTGTGAGGAGAGGCTGAGGGAGCTGGGGTTGCTTAGCCTGGAGAAGAGGAGGCTCAGGGGAGACCTTCTTGCTGTCTACAGCTCCCTGAAGGGAGGTTGGAGCCAGGTGGGGGTTGGTCTCTTCTCCCAGGCAACCAGCACTAGAACAAGAGGACACAGTCTCAAGCTGTGCCAGGGGAGGTTTAGGCTGGAGGTGAGGAGAAAGGTCTTCACAGAGAGAGAGATTGGCCATTGGAATGTGCTGCCCAGGGAGGTGGTGGAGTCACCATCACTGGAGGTGTTCCAAAAGGGATTTGATGTGGCACTTGGAGCCATGATTTAGTAGTCATGAGGTGTTGGGTGACAGGTTGGATTTGATGATCCCTGAGGTCTTTTCCAACCTTACTGATTCTATGATCTTTAGATCATCAGCAGTGCAGAGTCTGGTTGGTGGCTTGCAGCTTGTGGTGTTCCCAAGGGGTCAGAACTGGACCCAGTCTTGTTCAACATCTTCATCAATGACCTGGGTGAAGGGATGGAGTGGATCCTCAGTCAGTTTGATGACACAGAATGGGGAGCAGTGGCTGACACCATCGGGCTGTGCTGCCAGCCTGTGAGGCCTGGACAGGCTGCAGCGTTGGGCCAAGAGGAACCTTATGAAGTTCGACAAGTGCAAGTGTAGGGTCCTGCATTTGGGGAGGAATAACCTTCTGCACTAGGACAGGTGAAGGCTTGATTGCTGGAAAAGAGCTCTGCAGAGAAGGACCTGGGAATGTTGGTGGACAAGTTCACCACGAACCAGCAATGTGCCCTTGTAGCCGAGAAGGCAAACGGTGTCCTGGGGTGGATGAAGAAGAGTGTGGCCAGTAGGTCAAGGAAAGTTCTCCTCCCTCTCCAGCCTGTTCTAGTGAGGCCATATCTGGAATACCAGGTCCAGTGCAGGGCTCCCCAGTTCAAAAGAGACAGGGAACTACTGGAGAGAGTCCAGTGGAGGCTGTGAAGATGCTGAGGGGCCTGAAGCATCTCTGCGAGGAGGAAAGGCTGAGAGCTCTGGGGCTGTTGAGCCTGGAGAAGAGCAGCATGATGGGGGACCTGATCAATAATGATCAATAGTTAAAGAGTAGAGGGGAAGAGCATGGGACCAGACTCTTTCCAGTGGTTTCCAGCAACAGTAAAAGGGGCAATGGGCACAAACTGGAATCCAGCAGATACCATCTGAACATGAGAAGAAAATTCTTCCCTGTGAGGATTTCTGGAGTCTGGATCAGGTCACCCAGAGGGGTTGTGGAGTCTCCTCTAGAGAGATTCCAGACCCACCTGGTTTGCCCTTCTGAGCAAACTGCTGTGGGTGACCCTGCTTTAGCAGGGAGGTTGGACTGGATGACCTCCAGACATCCTTTCTACCCCTGCAAAAAATACTCTCCACGATGCCAGGATTCTGTGATGGTAGAGGTCACAGCGAGCACCCTCATCAGAAACCACCTTCCATACTGCAGGATAATTACTGGCTGGTAGAGAGGGAAGCATAACCCAGTGAAGGTGTTGGAACAAGGAGAGAAATCCAGGGGAATCAGATTAAGATGGAAACAACCAGTGAGGCGACTCTGTCCTCCTTTGAGGACAAAAGTGAAGTGAAAAATGCTGAGGCAGCCCTTACAGATAAATAAAAGGAATCAAAGCCACTGAGCAGGTTGCAAAATAAGTTGGGTTGGGGTGGTTGGTTTTTTTTCTTCCCCAAACTAGTGTATGTTTCACAGATGAGAAATGTAATACTGCCTTCTCTTACTGCAGAGTTGCTGCAAAACTCTGGGCAATCCACAATCAGCTGTAAATATTTACTCCTGATAAAGTTCTTTGAACAAGCAAAAGGGGATTTCACAGAGGAGTAAAAGTCTGCAGAGCTGGAGGATGCAGCTTCATAAAAGCCCTAGAAAACAGCACAGAAAACACTCCATGGTTGGCCTCTTTCTAGGTGCCATGAACAATGTTGGCTTCCTACACTCATTCAAAGCCCTTTCGTGGTGGACACCAGAGCACAGCAGCCAAGCTGGTGCAAACTTCTATGCAGCTGCTGTGCAAGCCCTGCTCTGGCACTGCCATCATTACGTGCCGGCTTGGACTTTGGCACCCTGCAGTTGAGAGGCACAGAGGGCTTGCACCCCTTCCTCAGTCACCACTGCTGGATAAAGCAGGGCTAGGAGACCTGTAAAAGCCCTAGGCTTTGCAGGTGACAGGTCTGAAGCTGCAGAGCTCAGTGGAGCTCTCAGAAACCTGCCCCCAGGAGTGGGATGACCCTACCACTGCCAGGGCAGAAACTGGATCCCGATGGCAGTGTTCTGCTCCCTGCCTGTGTTTCAATGCCCAGCTGTATTTTTACTTACAAAGGAGTGAATGCCCCCAAAACTCAGGTGATGGTAACTTCAGAGATGGATGGAAACAGACAAGGAATGGAATTCTCAGCAGCACAGACACATTGAGACATGCAGAGGAGAGGACTACAGCCACTTGAGCACTGTACCTTGTACCGCAGCACAGGAAAGAAGAATCAAGGAAGGGTTTGGGTGGGAAGAGATCTTCAAAGCTCATCTAGTCCAAACTCCCAGCACTGAGCTGAGAGGTAGGGATATCTGCAACTAGATCAGCTTGCTCAGAGCCCCAAACAATCTAAGCAGGAATGGTTCCCAGGATGGGGCATCTACCACCCCTCTGGGCAAGCTGGGACAGTGTTTCACCACACTCGATGTAAACAATGTCCTCTTACCTAGTCTAAGTCTCCCTCTTTCTGTTTCAAACCATCACCATTCTCCTGTCACAGCAAGCCCTGCTAAAAAGTCTGTCCCCAGCTTTGTTACAGGGCTCTTTAAGTATTGTAAGGTCACAAGAAGCTCTCCCTGTCGTCTTCTCCAGGCTGAAGAACCCCAACTCTCTCAGCCTGTCTTTACAGCAGAGGGCTCCAGCCTTTGGATCATCTTTGTGGCCTCCTCTGGCCCCACTCCAACAGGTCCATGTCCCTCCCATGCTGAGCAATGTACATGGCACATGCACACAGTGCTGCCCATTCATCATTCACAATGGAACTACCTCAGAACTGCACAGGGTGTCCTAGGAAAGGTTCTCACTGCTCAAGCAGGGATGAAGATGAAAGGTTCCATTTCCAGACCAGGCTGCAGCAGTCACCAAGTCTGGGCATGGGAATGTCCTGCTGCCTTGGCCCTTCCTGGAGCTTGGATAGGAATAAAAGATGAATTTAATGGTAGTACAGGTGGCAAACAATGAGCTGGATGAGTAGGTGGATGTGAACATCACAACCCAGGTTGAGCACTGACCTGCACAAATCTGCAGCTACCACAAGCCCTGTGAACACAAGATGCAGCATCCCAGCGACCAAAGATACTCAACTGCCTGCAGGGAGCCCCAAAATAGAACCACAGAATCACAACATTGTTAGGGTTGGAAGGGACCTCAAGGATCACCTAGTTCCAACCCCACTGCCATGGGCAGGGACACCTCACACTCCAGCAGGCTGTCCAGAGTCACATCCAGCCTGGCTGCAAACACCTCCAGGGATGAGGCTTCCACCACTTCTTTGAGCAACTTGTTCCTGTGTCTCACCACCCTCACGGTAAGGAACTTCTTCCTGATGTCTAACCTAAATCTCCCCTCCTCTAGGCTTGGATCTATCTTCCCCAGCCCTATCAGTCCCTGACACCCTCAAAAGTCCCTCCCCAGCTTTCTTGTAGCCCCCTTCAGATACTGGAAGGCCACAATTAGGTCTCATCAGAGCCTTCTCTTCTCCAGACCGAATCACCCCAACTCTCAGCCTGCCCTCACAGCAGAGCAGCTCCAGCCCTCTGCTCATCCTCGTGGCCCTTCTCTGGACACCTTCCAGCACCTCCAGATCGTTCTTGTAGTAGGGGCTCCAGAACTGGATGCAGTGCTCCTGTGGAGTCCTATCACTCCTTGACACCCTCCAAAGTCCCTCCCTGGCTTTCCTGTAGGCTCCCTTCCAATCCTGGAAGGCGACACTGGGCTGGAAGATGCAAACCACACCGAGGCATCCCTTGCCCCTCGCTCCTCACTGGAGATGCCAAGCGTGCTGGAGATGCCCCCGTGAGGAGCTGGGGGGAGCAGGGGGCAGCCAGGGAGGGCAGCTGAGAAAGGCCAGGGACATACACCACACGCTTCCCGGCGCGGCCCCGGAGCCAGGCGGCTCTGCTGGGGGCCCTGGTGGTTTCCACATCGCCCCTCAGCTACCAGCACTCCCGCAGCCCAGTCACGTCCTGCAGCCCGGCGTGAGCTGACACCGCTGGCTCCTCTGAACCCCAGCCTGGGTCTGTCTGGGGAGGGGGGGGAGGGGACATCATCCACTGCCCCCCCCCAAACCCAGACAGGCACCCCCAGGAAGCCCCACAGGGCACCCAGCTTCTTCCTCTGCTTCCTCAAACTTGGCAGGTTCCACCTCCCTGTGCACTTAGCTGTGATACAGCCCAACTCCTGCTTTGTTAGGGGGGGTTGATTGTATTTTAATCCTAGAGCCCAAATTCTGCTTTGTTAGGGGTTCTGGGCTGGTTTGGAGGTTAAGGGGGGGAGGGTGGGGGGGTGGGTTTGTATTTTATTCGCTTCTTAATCCTATGTTTAAAGTTGTATATTGTTCCAAAGCTTCCTTGTTTCATGTCATTGTTTGTTGCTGCGCTTGAAAGTTGGCACATATTTCTTCAATTACAGATTTTATTTGGGCTATTTGTTGAATAAAGATTATTCTTGCTAAAAGCTAAATAAAGTTGCACAAAAAACTCACACATCCCCATCAACAACAACAAAAAAACACAATGCCCCTGTCCAGAAAAAAAAATAAAAGGGGAGGGGGGGGGTGGGGGGGAAAAAAAAAATAAAGAGAAAAAGGGTTGCACAAAGCATTTCAAAATCACTCCAATTCATTATACAATAAATCCACACACAAAATAACAAGGCCTGGCCAGAATACATCATAAAACCTCATTACAACACTTTCAGACCCCAGCTTCAAAGCAGCAACACAAAGCCTCCATGAAAACCCTTGGCCCTCAAAAAAAAAAACAACCTGAATAAATTACCAACAGCCTGGCTGGAGAGACTCCCTGCTCCCTCCTAAGAGCCTCCACAACTCCAAGCAGCACCCATGGGTGCCAGCTCTCTGCCCTCTCGGCTCTGAGCCCGCAGCGGCTCCCGGCCAGCGGGGTCCTCCCCTGCCTCGGGCTCAACCCGTTGCCATTGTGCAGCTCCTCGTGGCTGGAGCAAAGATGCTCCCTCACGGCCCCAGCAGCACATAAAAGAGCTGGCAAACCACGGGGCCCGAAGGCGAGCAGGGCTTCCAGCAGCATCAGGAGGAGTCAGCACAATTGCTCCACGAGCCCCGAAAGCAGAGCCCCAGCTCTTCATTAAAGCATCGGGAGGAGCTCCGAAGCGCCGCGGAGCCTTCCAGAGCCCAGCACATTAATAACCGCCTTGATGACGGTGACAAGTTGGCTTTCCAAAGCCCAGCCAGTGAAGAAAAGAAATCCTTGCAGTTTGCCATGAGGTTTGGGGCAGAAAGTCGTGTTGCAATGCCATCAGGGAATCCCAGCCATGCAAAAGCATCCCCAGCGCTCCCGGGCTCGGCGACAGCCCTTGGCTCCGGCGGCAAAGCACAACGGCAGCCCTGGCCGGTTTATGGGGTGGTTTGAGTTGGAAGGGAGCTTTAAAGGTCACCTAGTCCAACTCCCCTGAAGTGAGCAGGGACATCTTCAACTATCAGGCTGCTCAGAGCCCTCTCTAACCTGATCTGGAATGTATCCAGGGATGGGACATCTACCACCTCTCTGGGCTACCTGATTCAGGCACCCAAAGGCATCCCAACCTGCTGCAGAAGATGCTTTAGCAATGGGATTGGCCTAGATGATCTCCAGAGGTTCCTTCCAACCTCCACCATTCTGTGACTCTGTAACAGTGGCATTTGTTATCCAACTAAAACTGCCACCTTCCCTGTCACACCAAAACTCGTTTTGGCTAAACCTTCTCCAATCCCAAGCCAAGAAGCCATGGTGTGAAAGCCATGCCAGCACACACAATGCCACTCTTATCTCCAGGTCACCTTGTGGTTATGTGCAAAGGTCTCCATCCCTGAGCAATCTTTGCTGCTCCAGTGCACTGCAACACCCAGGGCAGTGCTGGAGTCACCACCCCTGGAAGGGTTTCAAAGCCACACAGATGTGGTGCTGAGGGACATGCTTTAGGGATGACCTGGCAGCACTGGGTTAACAGTTAGACTTGATGTTAAAGCTCTCTTCCAACCTAAATGTTTCTGTGAAAGACAGCCCAGCTCATTTACAACTCCACAACTCCTTGATCCTCCCCATTGACCAGACTTTGGCATTTTGGGGCATATTTTTCTCATGTTCAGTGCCATAAGGAAAGCTCCAGGACGGAGTGGCTGCCATGCACCAGCTGCACCAGCTGCCCCGTGCTCCCAAAAGCTTTATGGCTGCAGTTACCTACTCCCCTCTGAGCAGCAGCTGTCCATGTGGATTCAGTTATTCCAGAGCAGCTACTCTGCCACGGCGCTGGCCAGGAGCCCTCCATGCAGAGAAGCCCTCAGCAGACAGCAAAGAGCCAAGAGAGATAAGAGGAAAGCCGATGGCAACGTCCAAGACACGCCAAGTCGGGTGTGACATTGCTCTCGGGCTCAGCTGAGCACGGAAAACTCTGGACTAATGCTAGGAAGACCCTGCTGAGAGGGATGAGGCTATGGAACAGCTTTCCAAGAAACATGGAAGCGGAGGTGGCTCTGCTGCCCAAAGGGGAAATGAAGAAGAGCAGCAGAACAAGGAGCACAGTGGTGAGGTCTATATCCTGACAGCCCAGGTGCCCACAGACATTTCCCACCAGGATAAACTCCTTTGCTGAATGAAAGTAAGCTTCTGCAGCTGATGCCACAGGCTGGGGGACAGGGAGGGGACAAAGACCCTTGAAAGGGCCCTTGGGGAGAAGAGCCAAGATGAAGAGAAGTCATCTCCACCCCAAAGCAGGGGTTAAAGCTATTTTTTCCCTGCCACTTCAAGCACATAATCACTTGCATTAGTCGCTAGAGACTCCTCCCTCCTGATTCTCCACCAAGCACATTGTCCCACCAGGCAGAGCAGTATGAACTCATCGTGGTTTCCCAACCCTGACCGGGGGCTCCTCCAGCTACTGGCAATACATTTAATAAGTTATTATGCAAATAAAATAATAATAATTATAATAAAAAAACCCCCTCCACCCCAAACCCAACAACAAAAAAACCAACAACTGGCCTTGGCCAAGGGAAATATGCTGTGGCTCCCCAAGCCCCATCTGCATCGCAGCGAGGAGCTCAATGAACTTTAAAATCCTTATTGTCACCACAATGGGCAATGTTCTATTCTCGTTTGGATCTGTTCCTCCCCAGCCTTAGCTTCTCATTTGTGGGTATTTTTAGACCTTCCTATCCCACTCCTCATTATGAAACTCTGGAGCTGCAGATTGATTTATTTCTTAAAAGCAAGTTGCTGTTTGCCCAATAACAGCTTTAACAAATTTGTTCCACCTGCTCAGTTATGCTCCCAACGTCTTTTTTGTGGTTTCCTTGAAGTTTTTTTTCATCCAAACCTCAAAGACTCTCAGCTCAGCATTAAAAGACAAGCTCAGCATCAGCACTACCACTCACAATTCAAATGCTGCTCCAAATTACTGCAAGCTTTCAGGCCTAAGTCGATACAGACAGCAAGATGATGAAGCGTAATGGCTGCGGGCACAGGCACGCTCTTCGCAGGGCACTCTCCTACTGGAAGCCCTACCTCGGCAGCATGCAGGGCTTGCTGCATCAGCCCCAGCATCTTCCACCATCACCTCAGCTAACCTCAGGCACCAGTTACAAACAGATCTAGTAAAAAAACCTACATATATATATATATGTGTGTGTTTGATGATCTTACCCACATTCAGAGGAGCCCAGGAGTTTTTAATCACACCAGCATGTGTCAGACGCCCCTGGGAAAGACGACAGCGTGCAAGGGATCCTTCTGGTCTGGAGGTAGTGGATGCCATGAACCTCCCTCCCCTTTTTATTCCAATAGGCAGCACTTTGAGCACAAAACATGAAAGGGAATCTCGGTGCTTTGGCCCCATCCCTGGAAATGTTGGGGCTGGCAAGAGGCTGGCCCCAGGTTGCCCAGGGAAGCGGTAGATGTCCCACCCCTGGAAACATTCCAGGTAAGGTTGGATGGGGCTCTGAGCAACCTGCTGTAGTTGAAAATGGCCCTGCTCTCTGCAGGGGGTTTGGACAAGATGAGCTGTAAAGGTCCCTTCCAAGCCAAATCATTCCATGATGATATGATTTTCATTAGCCTGATGACAAGCAGCTTTCTTGCACATCCAGCTGAGGAGCTTGATGGGTCAGTAACAGCAGATGTGCAGTCACCTCGGCAGCCAGAAATCACCTGTTATGGCAGCTCTTCAGAACTAGGACAATAATTAATGCTCTCAAACCACTCCAGTTGCTAATTCTGACAGAGGTCAAAACAGAAGCATGGAATGCCAGGAGAGCCCAATGCATTCAGCCTTTCACATGAAACCAGAACCCCAGGGTGATAAGCAGCTCCATGGAGGAGGACCTGAGAATGCTGCTGGACAAGTTCACTATGAGGCAGAAACAGACTCTTGTGACCAAGAAGGCAAACAATCTCCTGAGGGGCATTAAGAAGAGTGTGACCAGCAGGTCAAGGGAGGTTCTCCTTCCCCTCTACTCTGCTCTATTGAGGCCACATCTGGGGTACTAGTTCCAGTTCTGCACTCCCCAGTTCAAGAGAGACAAGGAACTACTGGAGGGAGTCCAGCAGAAGCTACAAAGATGCTGAGTGGACTGAGAGACCTGGGGCCATTGGATCTGGAGAAGAGCAGCCTGAGAGGGCATCTTCTCCATGCTGACCAATAGCTAAAGGGCAGAGGGCAAGAGGATGGGGCCAGACTCTTGTCAGCGGTGCCCAGCAACAGGAGAGGGGGCAGTGGGCACAAATGAGAACCCAGGAGGTGGAAGGGACCTCTGGAGATCACCTAGTCCAACCTCTCTGCTAAAGCAGGGTCACTCACAGCAGGCTGCCCAGGATCATGTCTAGGTAGGTTTGGAATCTCTCAAGAGGAGGAGACTCCAAACCTCCCTGGGCAGCCTGTCCTAGTGTTGTATTTTCACACAGCTTTAATTCATACCTGACCATAGAAGAAGCCCAAGTCTTAGAAGGATATTTTTTAGCTTTCCAAAGTAATTCCTCAGCAAATATTTCAGAAGCAACCTTTACATTTATTGGCAGAACACAGGAGCACCCAGGTGTGCATGACAGCTGCCCAGAGTTCTGCTTCATTTATGTGGCAATAGATTTTAAACTAAAAAAGTGGAAGTTCAGACTAGATATGAGGAAGAAAGGTTTGACACTGAGGGTAGTGAGACACTGGCCCAGGTTGCCCAGGGAGATGCTAGATGCACCACAGCTGCAACCATTCCAGGTCAGGTTGAAGAGAGCTCTGAGCAACCTGCTCAGTGCAGAGGATTTGGACCAGATGGGCTTTAAAGGTCTTTTCCAACCCAAAGCACTGTGTGATTCTGTGATCTATGGAGGGCTGTCTGTAGCCTGAGGGTGAACCAAAACCTGAAAGTCATCAGGGTGTTGGAGAAAGCAATGAACAGAAGAAGAGCAGCAGAAGGGAAGTCCTACCACAGACATACAATTTGCACGTGCACTCTCCTGCCTCTCTCCAACCCTTGAAGCAGGAGCTGTTCCTCCCAGCCATCACAGATTTGAGTGACAGCTTTACAGGCCTGAAAGCCATTTGGTGTTGGGAACCCACAGCACGACACAGCCCGCGCCGTCCAGACACGAGCCCCCCACGCCGGGTGCTGCACAGAGCTGTCAACATCCTGCACCCACAGACCGAACTGAGGACCTACAGAGCTGCCTGCAACACCCTCTGCTGCCTCCAGCCCGACAGAAACAGCTCTGAAACCTGACAGAGCTCCAAAACTTTCAAATCAGTCGTTTCTTGCTGCAGAACAGACCCAGGCTGGCCAGAGGAGCAGCAGGTAGCACCACGCTGTCGATCCAGAGAGAAAAGCACCCACAAAAGTGGGCAAGGCTTGGAGAGGCTGAGGTTGCTCAGCCTGGAGAAGGCTCCAGGGAGAGCTGATAGTGACTTTTCAGTGCTTAAAGGGGCCTGCAAGAAAGATGGGAACAGACTTCTGAGCAGGGCCTGTTGTGACAGGACAAGGGGTGATGGTTTCAAATGAAAAGAGGGAAATTTAGACTCGATGGAAGGAAGAGTTTTTAACTCTGATGGTGGCGAGACCCTGATCCAGGTTGCCCAAAGAGGTGGTCAATGCCTCATCCCTGGAAACATTTCAGGTCATAAAATGGTTTGAATTAGAAGAAACCTTTAAAGGTCATCTAGCCCAACCCCCCTGCACTGAGCAGGGACATTGTCAAGTAGAGCAGGTTGCTCAGAGCCCCTAATAACCTGACCTGCAATGGTTCCAGGGATGAAGCATCTAACACCTGTCTGGGCAACCTGGGCCAGTGTCTCACCACCCTCAGCATAAAAGAATGTCTTGTCTGTGTCTAGGCTGTATCTCCTCTCTTTTAGTTTAGCCCCACCACCCCTTGACACATCTCTCTTCCCTGTGGACAACAACCCTGGTAGAGGGTGATGGAGAAAACGTTTTGTAGCTGAAGAGCCCAAACTCATCTCAAACCAACCCCTGGTTCATGAAGTCTGCACAACTTACTGCACCTAAAGTTAAAACTGAGCACTCTGTGAGCCTGTTCATCCTTCCTGCAACTCAAGGTGTCAAACATCTTCACTAGCTTTCAGTAAACCTCCATCAACACAGCTTCCTACAGGAGCTCTTCCTAAATCCCTCATCTTAAGGTATGAAAGCGATGAGTACACCAAGCCCAGCTATAGTAACCAACCTAAAAGCTACCACAGCAGCTGCTGCATGGGAGTAACATCATGGACAACCTCTTCAGACCCTAAACCTCTGGTAACCACCATAACATTTCCCCATAGAAGTCCAAGATATTCAAATCCAGAGTACTGGCCTAAAAAAATCCAACACAAAGCCAGGGAACAACCCCCAGAAAGTGCCCCAAAGTGTTGTGACCCTGGAAGCAGCACACACACCAGAGCCCACAGCACAACCCAAGCAGCAGCCCATGGGGCTGTCCAGCTCGCTCCAGCTCTTCTCTGTCAAGCTGTTCCCAGAAGCACAACTTATCTGTGCTTTCCCCTCACAAACAGCCTCCTGACTGGCAGGGACATTTAATCTAGGTCCATTGTGGGACAAGACCAAAAAGAAAAAGCCAAGGAAGAAGAGGAGAAGCAATAACTCCAGCTCAGCCTTGCAGCTGTGAGGCACATTTCGCGTTGTCAGCATTTGATGTTGACACTGTCATCTGCCCTGCAGCTAGAAGACAGCCGTGGAAGCAACCCCAACTAAACCAAAGCTTCCCCACTGCAGAGCTTTCCTGCAAGGAATCACAGCTGCAGGCTCATGTTCCTTACACCCTCCCTTGCACAACCACCCTCCCAGCCCGAGCTCACAATGTCTGAGGGCTCGGGATCGCGCACGCCAAGGATGTCAGAGCATCCTGGATGCTCTTTGGACCAGCTTCAACGTCAGTGTCCTCCTGCCTCGTGCCAACGAATACTGAAAGCAAGGATCAGAATTACCACTACCACTGTATAAACAGAATGACTGACTTCTCAGAGCAGAGTGTCCCTGTTTCATACAAACGCAGTCTGGCTTCATGCTCCAGCCAAGCAGAAGGCCCGGGACAGACAGGGTGGCAGGTGAACACATGGCATGGTGGCCCACCTCCTGCAAGCAGCATTCAAGACCAACTCCAGGGCAAGGCAATGCCATGAAGTCCAGCTGGGATGGGAAGAATTGGATATTAGGAACAATTTAATCCCTCAAAGGCTTGTCAAGCCCTGGAACAGCCTGCTCAAGCCAGCACTGGAATCCCCATCCCTGGAGGGATTGAAGACCATGGTCCAGTGGTGACCTGGCACTGCTGGGTTGGACTTGATGATCTTAGAGGCCTTTTCCAACCTCACCACTTCTGTCATTCTATGGAAGTTGGCTCTTTGGGTGCCACCCTTACAGCACCCACAGCACACATCCTGCTGCACAAGCTCTGTCCCTCCGTCCTCTCCAACCCCAAACTTCTACTGCCCTAACCCAGGGTTTACTCCTGGTTGTTTCTAAGCTGCTGCTTTGCCTGCCCTCTACCAGCCTTGTGAACTTAAGTTAACACACATTCACGAATGGTTTGGGCTGGAAATGACCTCCAAAGGGCATCTAGTCCAACCCCCATGCAGTCAGGAGGGGCATCCTCAACTTGCTCAGGCTGCCCAGAGCCCTGTTAAGCCTCACCTTGAATATCTCCAGGGACAGGGCCCCAACCACCTCCCTGAACAACCCAAACCCACCAGCCCAAACCTTTCAATTCTAGAGCTTTTAAAGCATTATGAACTATCTAACTCTCGCTGGCTTCACTCTGATGAACCACTAAATGCCAAGTAGTCAAACAAAGAGCAGAAATCATTTGCTATCTTGACACTGCATCTGCTCACAAACCCTGCAGTGGTTTGGGGTTTTTTTGGGTGGTTTCTTTTTTTGTGTGTGTGGCTATTGTTCCTGGGGTTTGGGCTTTTTGAGAGAGCACTCTCCAGGATAACAAAATCCCTGGGTAAACATGTCAGGGGGACCTTCCCTGTCAGCCATCCCCTCGGGGTGTGACTGCTGCTCTCGACAGAAAAATGATTGCTGTGTGCCAGATTTCAGAGAGCAAATGTGGATCCCCCCTGCAAGGTACCTGGCACTGCTCTTGTACATCAGCAGGGATAGTTAACTGCTTCAGTACCTGATCCAGACAAGGAGCTTGAAGCCAGCTTCTCTGGGACCTGACTGAAAGTTGAACTGTCCCCATCTTCTATCATTTCTGCCCATTATCTCTTGTCCTGTCACTGGGCACCACTGACAAGAGTCTGGCCACATCCTTTTGACCCTTGTCCTTTAGCTATTGATCAGGATTGAGCAGATCCCCTCTCAGGCTGCTCTTCTCCAGGCTAAACAGTCCCAGCTCGCTCAGCCTTTCCTCCTCAGAGATGCTCCAGGTCCCTCAGCAGCTTTGTAGCCTTCACTGTATCCTCTCCAGTAGTTCCCTGTCTCTCGACCTGGGGAGCCCAAAATTGGACACAGCACTCCAGATGTGGCCTCACTAGGGCAGAGAAGAGGGGGAGGGCAACCTCCCACAACCTGCTGACTTAATGCATCTTAGGACATCAATGTCTTCCTTGGCCACAAGAACACATTACTGCCTCTTGGGGAATTCTTAGTCCACCAGCACTCCCAGGTCCTTCACAGAGCTTCTTTCTAGCTAAGGTTATCCTGAAAAGCAAGAGAAAAATCCACCTGGCAGCCTAGGGAGCAAAGAGCTGAGAGCAATCAGCTGTATCCAGAGTTCCTTGGCAAATCCAGGCTGTTGGAAATGTAGGACAGAGTCTAGAGCTCTGTGGGGCTTGATGTGGGGCTTGGGCTTTTTGATTCTCAGACAGCTTGATTCTTGGGTGCACCATGAAGGTGGTGACCAGCAGGTTGAGGGATGTTATCCTACCCTTACACTCTAGTGAGGGCACAGCTGGAGTCCTGGGTCAAGTTCTGGGTTCCCCAGTTCAAGAGAGACAGGAAACTACTGGAGAGAGTTCAGCCAAAGGAGCCCAAACAACTCCTTTCAACAGCAAGTTGTTCAGCCTAGAGAAAAGCAGACTGAGGGGACCTTAGAGCTGCCTTCCAGTACCTGAAGGGATCCTTACAGCAAGGCTGGAGAGGGACTTTTCATGAGGGTGTCTAGAGACAGGGCAAGGGGGAATGGTTTGAAGCTGAGGGAGAGCAGGGTTAGACTGGAGCTTAGGAAGAGGTTCTTCAGTATGAGGGTGGTGAGACTCTGAAACAGGCTGCCCAGGAAGGTTGTGGAAGCCTCTTCCCTGGGGGTGTTCAAGACCAGGCTGGATGAGGCCTTGAGCAGCGGAGTCTAGTCGAGAGGTGTCCCTGCCCATGGCAGGGAGGGGTTGGAGCAGATGATCTCTACCCTTCCTTCCAACCTGAGCCATTCTATGATAGGTGAAGACTCCAAGCCAACACTAAAGATGTGGCTAAGAGGATGATCCTTGAATCCTTTAAACATTACAACACTTTCACACTTTACATTTCCCAGCACACAGAAAAGTCTCCTTTCCACCTCTGAAGGAGAAAACCTCTTTTAATTTACTCCAGACACAAGCTGGGCTTCCCCTCACCCCAGGACCCCTCAGCCAGGATCCCAGATTTCTCAGCAAGGGCTAACCCCCAAATCCAGCAAGCACCAACAAGCCCACCCATAACTCAGAGGCAGCCAACCTACAAGTTTACCTCATTCTCACTAAAAAGATATTAACAGCTGCAGTTAGCACCCAGCCCTTTGTGTGTTTTTCATCTCTGCATACACCTCATCAGATTTGCAGGTCCAGCAAATCCCACAAGTCTTGTGAGAAGCAGCTGAGGTTGGTTAGCCTGGAGAAAAGGAGGCTGAGGGGAGACCTCATTGCTCCCTACAGCTCCCTGAAAGGAGGTTGGAACCAGCTGAGGTTGGTTAGTCTGGAGAAAAGGAAGCTGAAGGGAGACCTCATTGCTCCCTACAGCTCCCTGAAAGGAGGTTGGAACCAGCTGAGGTTGGTTAGTCTGGAGAAAAGGAGGCTGAGGGGAGACCTCATTGCTCCCTACAGCTCCCTGAAAGGAGGTTGGAACCAGCTGAGGTTGGTTAGTCTGGAGAAAAGGAAGCTGAAGGGAGACCTCATTGCTCCCTACAGCTCCCTGAAAGGAGGTTGGAACTAGGTGGGGTTCAGCCTCTCCTCTCAAGGAACAAGCAACAAGACAAGAGGAAATGGCACAGGGGGAGGTTTAGGTTGGACATGAGGAACAATTTCTTCCCCCAAAAGGGTTGTCAAGCCCTGGAACAGGCTGCTCAGGGCAGTGGTGGAGTCTCCACCCTGACAGGGTTTAAAAGCCATGGAGATGTGGTGCCGAGGGACATGGTTTAGCGGTGAGCTGGCAGTGCTGGGTTAGTGTTGGGAGTTGATGATCTGAAAGGCCTCCTCCAACCAAAACAATTCTGTGACTCTGGGTGAAACAGCATCACTCTGCAACTACACTGACAACCATGAAAGTCTCATTTCTGGGGCTGAACTGCCAATTTCCCTCAGTGTCAGCAACAGTTCCAGTTCCAATCAGCTTTAAACGCTTCATTCCATTTCCCCGCCCCCATGGGAAAACACAAAACCCAGTGCTAGTTAAGGTTATCAGCAGCAAGATGACTTATTTGCCAGGTTGAAGGAAATAATTGCTCCCAAATTATTTCCTGGAGGAGTTTTGCTGAGCCCAGCAGGCAGCGAAGCCTGAAAGGCTCACGCGACGTCTGTTCAGACCATCAGCATCTGCCCCACGTGTGTCCACAGCCCCAAGCCTCCCTGGGAACGGGGAAGAGCTGCTGCAGCTCCATGCACAGGAAAATAAAAGCAAGGAGCCAAAGACAGTTTTGCTGTCTGCTGGCCAAGGGACACTAAATCTGTGGTTTCTTGCTGTGTATCTGGACACACAACATTGACCTGCCCTAAGCAGCCCCCTCTTAACTGGGTCAGCCTGGGAGGGAGCAGGAGTGGGGTCAGATGAGCATCTGTAGCCAATGCATCCTAAATACCTTCTTGCCCCAGCAAGGGACCACAGGATCACAGGGTGTCAGGGGTTGGAAGGGACCCAAAGATATCATCAAGTCCAACCCCCCTGCCAGAGCAGGACCATACAATCTAGCTCAGGTCACAGAGGAATGCATCCAGATAGGCCTTGAAAGTCTCCAGAGGAGGAGACTCCACAACCTCTCTGGGCAGCCTGTTCCAGTGCTCTGAGACCCTTACAGTAAAGAAGTTCCTCCTTGTGTTGAGGTGGAACCTCCTGTGCTGCAGCTTACATCCATTGCTCCTTGTCCTAACCCAGGGAGCAAGTGAGCAGAGCCTGTCCCTGTCCCCTCCCTCCTGAACCTCAGTCCTCAGATATTTATAAACATTGATTAAATCCCCTCTCAGTCTTCTCATTTCCAGACTAAAAAGCCCCAGGTCCCTCAGCCTCTCCTCATAAGGCAGTGCTGCAGTCAGAAGCTCTGGTGTCATCTCCTCTCCTTTTGAAAGCCCTCAGTGGGGTTTTCTTCCATCAGGAAAAACCTCCTTGCAGAGATGCTGACTGCAATGGAGATGGAGAACATGGAATCATAGACTGACTGTGGTTAGAACAGGTTCTCAAATGTCATGCAGTCCATCTGCAACTAGAAGAGGTTGTTCAGAGCCCTGTCCAACCTGCCCTGGAATGTTTCCAGGCATGGGGCATCTGCCACCTCTCTGGGCAACCCTCAGTGCCCTCAATTTCTTCTATCTAGTCTAAATCTCCCTCTTTAGAATCATCAGCTCTTGTCCTGTCACAACAGGCCCTGCTGACAAGTCTGTCCCCATCTTTCTTACAGGCCACTTTAACCGCTACAAGAAGGTCTTCCTGGAGCCTTCTCTTCTCCAGGCTGAACAACCCCAACTCTCTCAGCCTGGCCTCATCCTTTCTGTGGCCTCCCCTGGCTCTGCTCCAGCAGGTTCACATCCTGCTGAAATGATTATCTCCATCAATTAAAGTGAAACAACCAAAGGCCAAGGGAAGCCTTATTCTGGAAGACAGAAGATCTCTTCCAAAGAGAGCACCTGGCCACCTCCTGCCCCCCAGCTGGTGCTGGTGCAGCAGCAAAGGGCTGAAGGAGAAGGAAATGCTCCTTTAGAAGGAATGCCAACACTGAAGTCATGAAAAATATGGAAGAGAGAAAGGGTAACACAACAGTAAAGCTGGTTCAGAAGCATGACAAAGTCACTGAGGGAGCACAGTGCAGGAGAGTCAGCACCCAACTCAACCATCATGGGACAGCCAGAAAAGCTGCAAGACATCCAGAGCAGGACCAGAAGCACCAGTGCTGGTCCCAGCATGGAGCCAGAGCCACCACGGTTATGGAGAAGACCACAACACAGCAGCTCCTCAGCTCTTATGCCCACATAGAGATTGCTATTCTAGACCTGTTCCATGCTTTGAGGTGGATGCGACTAAAGGGCTGGCTTAAACTCTCTCACCATCTCCCCCCTTCCCCTTGTTATGTGCCTCAGGAGACATCTGAAACACAGAGGTGAAGAAAATTGCAAAGAGGGATTAAAGGGGCCAGACAAAGGCAGCACAGGAGGGACAGGGCTGTGACACTGCCCTGGGGACAGGGTATTTAACTCGGCTTTGTCACCAAGAGGCTGCCACTGGGACATTGTGTCTGTTGTAAAGGAGATGAAACCAGCAGGGACAAGGAGGGACTGATCTCCTAAACCCACACTGCCATGTCTGTGGCTGTCTGGCAGCTCAGTGCTGGCCCACGCTGGGTCCAACCTAGACCCAGCAGCTACCAGCCAGCACGCCAAAGCCCAGCTGCAAAGCCACACAACACAGAGCCACCAGGACCCTGCGCATCACAGCCCCTCACTGTGCCATACAGCACCTGCTGCAGCACCACGTTAAAGCCAAGCAATGCCACCCCATGCCATGCAACACCTACTCTGGTAGAGCCATGCCATGCCATTTCACATGAGATCCACCACAGCATCATGCCACATGGTGCCCACTGCTGCAAGCCACTCAATGCCACACTGCTTCATGCTTGCTGCTGCAAACCCCTGCAGCACAGCCCCGTGCCCTGCAGTGCTCACTGCTGCAAAGCCATGCAGGGCAAACCCATGCCATCCCATGCATATCCCTGCCAAGCAATGCCATGCAACAGTGCCTATCCTGTCATGCACTGCCCACTGCTGCAAGGCCAATTCCTCCCAGTGCCACACACTGCCCACTGCTGCAAGGCCAAGCAATGTGATGCCTGCTGCTGGCATCCCATGCTTTTCTCCACCCATTTAGGTCCCTGAATGAATAGGATTAAGGAGGGCTCCAGCTGGTGTGTCCCCTCCCCACACTCCAACAGGAAGCACATCCCATAGCACAAGATCACCTGCAGGCTGAGGGATCATTTCAAGTCACCAGGGTGCTCCTCCTGCTCCAGAGCCATTCTTGAGGTGCTCCAGAGCCATTCTTGAGGCTCTCCCGAGATGTGGAGACTCCAGAGATCAGGCAGAGATCAGGCAGAGGTGCAGCTGCAGCGGGACCTGGCTGCTGGCACGGACATTTGGAAGGCATTACAGCCCTGGCATCCCATCAATGCACTCTTGCATATTTAGTACTTTGCACTTACAACAGAATTTTACTCGGGCTTATGGCAAGAGCTTGGTTTAATATCCATCCATCTGCGAGTAATTATTCTGGTTAGAGCAGCGCTCAGGCCCCACTGGCATCAGCACCAGCAGCAGACAAAACCAGCACCGTCCCAAGGGTCTAACCAGGGGGCTCTTATGACTGCCCCGTGTCAAAGCTGAGGCAAGAGCTTTTATTTCCCTCCCCTATAAAGGCACTTAAGCATTTTACAATGGTGCCCCCAATCTCCCTCTGATGCTGCACAATGAACTCTGACAGATTACACCTCCTCAGCCGCACGCTCACCACGCTGAACTCGCCCCCACGGAGCTCGCTCGGTGTTTCACGCGCCGGCGCGCCCCCTCAGCCCCGCGTGCGCAAGCTACCTTCGGCAGCCAGACACCTCCAGAAACAACATCCTCTAAAAAGTGTTGAAAGGTATTAAAATATCGAGTCATTAGCATGTAATGAGGCTGGGAATGGCAGCTCTGCGTGCTCTGAAGCGCTCAGGGTTTGGCTTCCAGTCAAGGAAAATAGACTGGATTAGTGGGGGAGCGAAATTAGGGGAGCGCGCGGTTTAATTAGCACTACAAGATACTACACGTGGAGGGAAAGAGCAGGGAAGATTTATGGCATCATGTGGTAAGGCAAACAATGTTAGGAGGTTAGAATAATATTGGTTTGAAACGGCACCGTGTACTCTCGAGGTGCAAATGGAAGAGAACTCTGGAATGCCACCGAGCGTCCTCAGGGACAGGGGCTTGGAGCACTGGCCGAGGGAGAACAGCCGAGAAGCCCTGCAGCTTTGGTCACGTGAAGGGTCAAAAGCCTTGGCAACAACAACCTTCTCCATCAAGGAATTCCATAACTGCTGATAAAGAAATAAAGCCCTGAGTCCTTGCACCGAGTGGCAGTGTTTATGGAGCGAGCAGGGAAGAGAGAATCGAGCGGCAAGCGCCGCTCCGGAAGGGGAAGACGAGGCAGAGCTCGGAAGTGCCTGGAGAGGAAGGAAGCACCCTGGTCACGTTGTCCCACAGCCCACCCTCCTTGGGCTGAAGACACAGGTCCTCAGCTCGTCCCTTCAGACACTGACTCACTCAATCCTCTACCACACGTGCTCTGTGCACGCTGCTGAGCTCTTCCCTCTGCTGCCGCTCCTCCCAGCACGGGCAGGACGCTGCCGCTGACCCCCTCCTGGTGAGCCCTTCTCACGTTATTCCTGGCTTTCTGCTTCCAGCAAGGTGAGAGCCTGGCACAGGCTGCCCAGGGAGGTGGTGGAAGCCTCATCCCTGGAGGTTTTTAAGGCCAGGTTGGATGTGGCTGTGAGCAACCTGCTGCAGTGTGAGGTGTCCCTGCAGTGTGAGGTGTCCCTGGCCATGGCAGGGGGGTTGGAGCTGGATGGTCCTTGATGTCCCTTCCAACCCAGGACTAGGGGGAATGGAATGAAGCTGGAGGTGGGGAGATTCAGGCTGGATGTGAGGAGGAGGTTCTTCACCATGAGAGTGGTGAAGCACTGGAATGTGTTGTCCAGGGAGGTGGTCGAGGCCCCATCCCTGGAGGTGTTTAAGAGCAGGCTGGATGAGGCTCTGTCCAGCCTGGTCTAGTGTGGGGTGTCCCTGCCCATGGCAGGGGGGTTGGAACTAGATGATCCTTGTGGTCCCTTCCAACCCTGAATGAAACTATGAAACTATGATAGCAGTCTGCTGAAACCTGTCCTCCTCCCTAGCCTGGCCATTGCTGGATTAGAACCATAGAAGCATTTTGGTTGGAAAAGGCCTTCAATATCATTAAATTCAACCACTCTCTAACTCAAACCCGTGTCCCTCAGCACCACATCTCTGCCTCTTTTAAACACCTCCAGAAAAAGGTGATCCAACCACCTCCCTGGGCAGCCTGTTCCAGTGCTTGAGAACCCTTTCAGTGAAGAAGTTTCTTCTAACATCCAACCTAAACCTCCCCTGGTGCAACTTGAGGCCATTTCCTCTCATCCTGTCTTTCGTTACTAGGGATAAGAGACCAACTTCCACCTGGCTCCAACCTCCTTTTAGGTACTTGTAGAGAGACAGGTGGTCTCCTCTCAGCCTCCTTTTCTCCAGGCTAAACGACCCCAGTTCCCCCAGCTGCTCCTCATAAAACCTGTCCTCCAGACCCTAGACCTGTTCTCCAGACCCTCAATTAATTCCATGCTTGCCCCCACACACTCTCTGGATAGCTAACACAGCTGACATGCTCACAAGCTTAGAGACAGAGCATTTCTTATCTTCCATCTAATTCTCTCTTAGATGTCAGATTGTTCTTTATTTTACACCTTTGCTACCCTCACCACCACCCCTCATGAGACATACCTGCAGCTGACTTGCACTTGGGGATCCCAGAGCTGCAGTTAGTTTTCTGCCTGAGTTTCCCTGTTTCCAAAGGGGAGTTGCTGAGCTCCAGCCCTTGCCGGTGCAGTGACACCCCACTGCAGACAACAAGGTGTCCATCTCACCTGCTTGGTGTAAGGAGGAGAGAAATACACCCAAACAGCATCATAAAGTGATCAGAAGGGTGCCCAAGGCAGGAACAGGGGCACCAGCTGGGCACTGCCCATGCTACCAAAGGAGATGGTTCCTCCACACACCCAGAGTTAAACCTACACATGGATGTGCCTCAGACCTGTGGGGCAAAGCTCACATCACAAAGCCACTGTCACTCTCCTGCCACTCTCTTGATGCTCTGCACCACTGTCTCCTTTCACAGGAAAAGCTGATGGATCCCTAGCAGACTGCACAGAATATTCATAGGAATGGCAGCAGAAATGTGTTTTCTAGCTGTTAGCAGGCAACCTTCTCTCCTCAGCACAGACCCTAAGCATCACACAGTCTCAGGAATGCCACCCTCTCCATCAAGGGATGGGCACCACTAAAATGTGGATGAAGGTCACCAGAGCCCTGACATGTTTGTCAGATAGCAACTGTTACCTCCCTTTTTTGCTCTCTAAGAGCTTCCTCCAGCTAGACTCAAGACCACCAAATTGTAATTGGAGGGAAGCCCCACCATGAAGCACAACCCAGCACTACCTACATTCTGGCTGCCTAGAGAGGTGGCAGATGCTCCATCCCAGGAAACATTCCAGGTGAGGTTGGACTGGGCTCTGAGCAACCTCCTCTAGTTGAAGATGTCCATGCTCACTGCAGGAGAGCTGAACTAGATAAGATTTAGAGGTCTCTTCCAACCCAAGCCATGCTGTGGTTCTGTTCCACCGTGCCCACCTGGGGTTTCCACCACCTGAGGTCAGAAGTCATAGAACCCCAAAACATGAGCCCTCAACACATACTGAAAGGTTTGTGTCCTGCACAAGTCTCTTCAGAGGAGGCTAACACTGGGGAAGTGTTTCCAGCAGGACACTCAAAGCTTTCAGCACAGTTTCAGCTCAGGCCTACTCCATCGTGCACCAGGGTAAGTACGCATGGATGGGCTGAAGGGATGCTCCTGGGGGAGGGAGGAGTCTCTACAGCACCTCTAGAGCCTACCCACAGCACATGGTGTAAACCTCACCTCAGTGCCATTTTTCACTCTGGAGCAGGAATTGAGAAGAAAGGGCAAAATAATGTTCACTTCATGTTAGTCAACCAAGAGATACCTTGTGGCTGAGCCTGGCCAGGCCAGCCCTAGCTTCCAACAGCACTAAAACTCTTCTGCTTTTCCACTACATCCTGCCTAGGTGTCCTGGCTGGCCTGCCAAGCACCATTTCAGTGTAGAGCTACTTAAACAATGACAACATGATCATGAGAAACACCACACAATCGTTTTGAGGGCAGCAGAAAACACCTGCCCCAAAGGCCTTACTTTCAGTCACAGCCCTTCAGTGGCACAGGGTGGACAACAGGCTGAGTACGAGTGACAATGCAACGTCCATCTGTCTTCTACAACCAACAGTCAGAGGCCAATGTGCTACAAGCCCAGCCTGGGTGAAACCACCCCAAATAAAGCACCAAGAATCACCCTGCCACAGCATCCTGACAAGAACCATAGAAGGGCTTAGGTTGGAAGTGACCTCAGAGATCATCTACTCCAACCTCCCTGCCATGGGCAGGGACACCTCTCTACGCAACTCAGCTGCTCAAGGCCTTTCCCAACCTGGCCTTGAAGACCCCCAAGGAGGAGACATCCACAACCTCCCTTATAATAGCATCAATAAGGTGTTCAAGAGGGGATTGGACGTGGTACTTGGTGCCATGGTCGAGTAGTCACAAGGTCTTGGGTGACAGGTTGGACTTGATGATCCTTGAGGTCTTTTCCAACCTTGTTGATTCTATGATTCTATTCTATTCTCCCCATCAAATAAAGCAAATGCTTCAGTCTTGAAGGAACACCCCTGGCAGTGCATGTATTGTGTCCCTGCCCATGGCAGAGGGCTTGGAGGAGACATAAACCATTCTAGGATTTTCATTAAACAGCACAACAAGCAGCATGCAGAGCCTCAGCTGCACCCTCTCACTCTCCTTTATCCACAACTACTCTCCCTCAAAACCTTTATTCCTGTCATTTCCTAATCAAAGGAGCTTTTAGAGCTAGACAGGAATTAAAAGGGCCTGATGACTGCTGGAAGAGGAGGACCCTGGCTGCTGTGCCAGGAGGTAGAGGAGTAAGGTAGGAAAGGGAATGAAAACAGGTTAATGGAGAGTTAGCGGGGGTTAGACAAGGTGAGATCAATAAAACCAGCAGGAAAGCAATGATGCTGTTGGGAATGCTGATGGGAGCAGGTCCCTCCCTTGCTGAAGCGGCGAGTGGTAGAGACGGAGCGACCACCTTTGGAGGTGGTGAAGGTAAATGCTGGTATCCCATCTCCTGCTCAGCACACTCTTTCAGGTGACTTGGCAGCAGCCACCCCTGGCCAGCCCCAAGCACCTCCATGACAAGTCAGGTCTGATGGATACTCAACAGGACTCCAAGAGGCAGACACTGGCAGCTCCAAAGCCCACCATGGGATGCTCACAGGGACGAGGCACTTTGCCTGGACCTCAGGAAGAAACAGATTTTGGCAGAAATGTGGCACAACATAGACTTGCTCAAAGGAGCAGCACTAAAATGAAGCTCAGCTACTACAGGGATGAATTTTTGGACAACCAGACCCCATCTTGTTTCAGGACAAGATATTCTAACGAGCGGCACGCAGCACCCTGCTGCCTGTTCCCCGCAAGCACAGCCGTTAACAAAGCAGCCCCTAAGGAACACACTGAGAGAACCACTTTGGTGCTCCACAGCACAGCCACCTGAAGGGATTATTTGGACTTCAGAACAGCCACCTCAGCCCAAATCCTCCGTCCCATCTCCGAGGGGCAGCAATGGAAGAGTCAATGAATTAAAAGCGGCATTAAACCAAGTTTTCATCTGGAAGCCAAGGAGGTGATGCAACACCCAGCGGCTTCTGGGACAAAGATGTGAACTACAATGCCTCAACCTCTGCCATGAAAAATTGCCCTTGTATCCCAAATGAGTTACATATTCAGCTACCCTGTGAGATAGGGAAGTGGAGGTTATCGAGCTGCCAAATCTCACTCCTGTCATGAGGTCATTTCTGGCCAGCGGCCAGCAGAGATTTGCTTGCCAAGCTCTCGGTGCTGACCATCGCTCCCCATCCTTCCCCCTGCTCCTTTCTCTCCTGCCTCAGGTCAGGAAAAGGGAAAAAAAGGGAAAAAATTAAAGAAAGAAAACGGGCTCAGGAAGGGGAATATTTTGTGCTTGTTTCAAATCAGCTTGTACAATCACAATACAGGCAGCAGCCACTCAGCCTCTACTGCAAATACTCTGCATAGCAAAACGACTGCTTGAGGGCTCGGGGCAGCGTGTTCATCAGGATGCTGGGTTCCCCAGAGGCATCCCAGGTCCCTGGGACAGGGATCTCCTCGATCAGATCCTTGGAAACAATTATTTACTCATTTCTGCCAGTGTCTGTCTCCCGACACAAGGGTATGGGAGAGACTTTGGGCTCACCAGAATCACAGCTTGGCTTCTATGGGCTGGAAAAGTGCTCAGAACATGCTCAGGGCTCTAAATTTATAGTATCAACAACATTTTAAGGAAGGCTTCTTGGCAAACAGCTCATTTCACTGCTTCAATCCCAGCAGGGACAGACTCACAGCACCCTAGGACATGGAAGGTGGCTGGTTGGAACTGTGCACAGACTCAAGGAGAAAAGGAGCAACAGTACCACAAATATTAACCACACGTTGTCACAGGTTTCCAAATGGGAGCATTTTGCAGCTGGGCTGCAACCACCCAGGGGGTCCACACACCAGTGCGGAAAAGAAGAGGCAGAAACCAACCTGCTCTTGCACAGTTTAGCCTTAGAAGGTGCTTGCAGGGGGGGGACACACAACTCAACAGGCTGCTGCATCTTGCTCGCAGGGCAAGAGGAGCGGGGGAGGGGGTGAAATTCCCAGGGCTTTGCGTGCCCATAACACAGGGAAACTTTCTCTCAACCAACTGCTTCAATATGGCCACAGGAATTTTTCATCTTATGCCCGACGGGCCAGATGTAAAATAAAGAAGTAATTAGCGTTACCTTATCTGGAGTATGTCAGCTGCAGCGAGCGACGCTTGGATCTTCGTCCACATCCAGAGACAAACTATCTAACGCCGTAATTTATGGACGCCTCAACTATTTACCCTGGTATTTCATTATACAGGCGCTGGAAAGAAGAGCTCTAAAGACTAAACAGATCCAGCACGATAACACGAAAGGAACTTCAGCCGCATGCTATTACAAGACAACCTAAGAATTCCACCGCCGCATCAAGCCGCTCCAGCTCTATGTTGACACCGCTTAAGCACCGAGGGGCAAAAACAAAAGGGATGCCCGGACGTCCCGGGATCTCTCCCCTTCAATGCTTTCTCGGATTTTATCGTCGGAAGCTGGAAATACCCCCTGGAAGGGGCGAGCCCGGCTTTCCCGGGAGCAGCCGAGGCCAGCGAGCAGAACGGCTGCCGGCTGCCAAGTAGGAGGGAAGAGTTTCCAAACTCGCAGCTTTATCAAAGCTATTTTTGTCCGTGCATTGATAACCAGCAAAGCACGGACTGTGAGGGCAGGGCTTTGTGTCTCAGCTGCCCCCTGGCTAAGCCACCCGGCACTTTTGGGGAGCGGGCCATCGGCTCGTGAGGCTCTAAAGGGAGGAAACTCCTTCCTTCAGCTTGTCCTGCTTGCAAGCGAGGTTTCGTGCCTGGAAAAAATGAGCTAAGTTTGGGAGCGGAGGCCCCAGCAACGCTCCTGCTCTCCCAGAGGCTCTCGGGACAAGCAAGCCCCCCCCCCCGCCCCCCCCGGGCACCATCGCTCCCAGGGGCTGGACGCACCAGTGAGGACAACTGGAGCGTGAAACCAACCTGGTCTTGGACAGGTCAGACTACGGAGGTGCTGGGGGGAGCACAGCTCAAAAGTCTGCTGCAACGCACGGCAAAGCGGGATAAAAAAAATCCAAATAATCCAGAACACCCCAAGAGGGCAGAGGCAAGCGTGGGGTGTGCAGGGCTGAGGGTTTGCAGCGCTCACCGAGGTGGGATTCAGAGCCGAGCCGCGCAGAGCTCCCCGGCTCCAGCCTGCCCCCCTCCCAGGGGAGCAGACCCCCGGCTCCGGCCACCTCCTTCAGCCGGTACCGCTCTCGCCGCCCCCCGGGGCTGTCGGCATCGGGGCCGACATGGCGGGGCTGTCACGACAGGCAGCAGGTGGAGCGCAGGCGGCCCTCGGAGCCCCCCGCAGCACCGGCTCCCCCTTACGCTTCCCAGCCAAGAATACTGAGTTCTCTTCAAATTTAACCCCCGCCAGCGCCGCCCGGGGGCTTTTGCCTCCTTTTTACTCCTCAGTAAACACATATTTGGGGTAATCAAGAAGTTGGTCGGAAGAATGGAGACGGGGGACTGCAGGACAGGGGGAAAGGGACGTGGGGGTCCGTGACAAGTGCGGTCCCGCCCGGCCGCGACCCCCCCACTTTCCCAAGCCCGGGACCCACCTGCTGGCGGCGGTCCCCGCCCTCGGCGGGCCGCTGGGGGCGACCGGTGACCGGGGAGCCCGGAGCTGCGGCCGCCGTCCCGTCCCGCCGCGGGGATGCCGCGGGCTGTGGGCCTCGGTCGCGGCGGAGTTCGGAGCGCAGCTCCAGGTAACAGCCCAGCGTCAGGACGTGCAGCGCCAGCGACAGCGCAAAGAAGCCGAGGAAGAGCCGCCAGCTGCCGCCGCCGCCGCAGGCGCAAGCACCGCGGGGTGTTGCTGCTGCCGCCGCCTCCGCTCTGCGCTCCGCACCCATGGCCGGCGGGACGGAGCGGCGAGGCGCCGTGCTGCTACTGCTCCATGCTCGGCCGGGGCGAGCCGAGCCGAGCCGAGCCGCCGCGGGGCTGCGCGGCCGGGGCCGCCCCAGCGCCCCGCCAGGGGGCGGGGCTTCACGCGGGGCGGGGCCAGGACTGGGCTGGGGCGGGGCCGAAGCACGCCATGGCCACACCCCGGGGCGGGCAGCAGAGGGCAGCGCCCCGCCCCGCGGGGAGCTGCGGGGACCTGAGGCGGGGTCACCCCGGGGAGACGGGGACCGAAAGTGGGGTGCTGGCAGGAGGCTGCTTGTGGGGAAGATTATGTGCATGAGAGAAGGGTTTCAAGAGCAGCTGGAAAAGAGAATCACAGAATGGGTTTGATTGGAAGAGATCTTTGAGATGACGGAGTCCAACCCTTAACCCAGCACCGCCAGGCAACCACTAAACCGTGTCCCTCAGCACCACATCTACACAGCTTCGAACCCCCCAGGGATGAGGACTCTCACCACTTTTTTTACTGCTCTTCTGCTAAGACATGCAGCCTGTTCCAGGCCTTGACAACCCTTTGGGGGAAGAAATTGTTCTTCATGCCAAATCTAAACCTTCACTGGTGCAACTTGAGGCCATTTCTTCTTGTCCTTGGCAGAAGAGACTGATCCCAGCATGGCTCCAGCCTCATTTCAGGGAGTTAAAACAATAAAACCCAGGAAGGTCTTCTCTCAGCCTCCTTTTCCCCAAGCTGAACAACTCCAGTTCCCTCAGCCACTCCTCACAAGAATTATGCTCTAGGTCTTCTACCAGTTCCATTGCTCTTCTCTGGACCCACTCCAGGACCTCAATGTCCTTGTAGTAAGGGGCCCAAAACTGAATCCAGTATTCAAGGTGTAACCTCACCCAAGCCAAGTACAGGGAGGCAATCACTGCCCTGGTCCTGCTGGCCCCACTGTTGTTGATACAAGCCAGGACACTGTCAGCCTGGGCACACACCAGTTCACATTCAGCTGTCAGCCAACACACCAGGCAGTTTCCAGCCACTCTGTCCCAAGCCTGGCACATTCATGGGGTTATTGTGACCCAAGAGCAGCACACAGCTGCACTGTCTTGCTGCCTCTCCTAAATCTCAGGGCTCAGCAGGTGGACCTTAATTCTGTAGGTCCCACCTGGAAGGTGAACACAGCCCTGGGCACATAGCAGGTTTTGGAACGTTTGGGGGACAACTGTCAACACCTTCCTTGTGTTTTGAAAGGTTGGTTCTGACTGCTGGGAGCAAATCAAAGGTGGAAAGCAGCCTTGGCAGAAGTTATTCAGGAAGAAGTGTGGGTTTGTAGAGGGAAGACTGTGAACTTCCAGAAAGCAGACTTGAGTAAGTTTGGGTCTCTCTCTCACAGTAAACAAGGAGTGGGAGAAGACATCCAGGGAGGTGCCAGCTCCTGACTGAAACATCTGCAGACCATCCCTGTGCCGAAGCGAGGTAGGAAGAATAGCATGAGTTCAGCTTGGTCATCTCCAGCACAATAAGGAGCACGCACAGAAAGTATAAATCAGCCCAAGCCCTGCTACCAAGTGCAAGGCAGAGAGAGTGTGTGAGGACAGAGCTGGGAGCAGCGAGGCGGCAGCTGCAGGGCAGCCTCAGGACAGACAGACACGGAGGGAGAGGTGTGGGAGATAAGGACACATCAGTGAGGGTGTCAGGAAACAAGGAGAGGGAAGCCAGGTGGTGGTTCTTGGCAAGGAGGGACACAAGTGACTGCAAGGAGGGAGCAGAAGGGCTGGGGCTGTTTCAGTGAGGAATTGTACTGGGAAGCATCCAGCCAGGGTTCAGTCAGGCAACTGCTAACAGCAGCCACAAGTAAGGGAAGGGGAGGCGGTCTGCAGAGGGAGACATCAGGGGGGTTGTGAATCACAGAATGGCTGCAAGAGCAGATGCAGGAGGAAGGCAGGACCCCATGGCTGAGCTCCTTAAATCATAGAATAGCTTATGTTGGAAGGGACCTCAGAGATCACAGAAGGGCTCAATCTGTGAGTTCCCTTCCAACTTATCTGCTCCAACTTCCCCACCATGGGCAGGCATGCACCTCAACTAGACTTGGTTGCCCATGGCCTCATCCAGTCTGACCTTAAACACCTCCAGGGAGGGGGCATCCACAACCACCCTGGGCAGCCTATTCCAGAGTCTCACCACCCTCATACTGAAGATCTTCCTCAGATCCAGTCTAACCCTGCTCTCCCTCAACTTCAAACCATTCACTCCTGTCCTGTTGCTAGACAGCCTCATGACAAGTCCCTCCCCAGCTTTCCTGTAGGATCCCTTTGGGTATTAGAAGCAATTTAGAGCCAGGAAAGACCCTCAGAAATGATCTTAAACTGGAGAGGTGGCCTGAAGAAAATAGGATGTGATTTGAAAGAAGGAGAGAAAAAAGGAGGAAAAGAGGAGTGCAAAGGTCTTAACAGCAGGCAGAAGGAGCAGCTGAGGCCAGAGTGGCTAGGTGGCACTGCTGAGGAGCGCTTCCAGCTGGGCTTACAGTATCTGAGGATGCAGAGCAGATCATCAGGGACACAAAGATGATCCAGCAGCTGGAACACTTCTGCTGAGGGGACAGACAGAGAGCTGGAGTTGTTCAGCCTAAAGAGAAGGCTGCAGGGAGAGCTGCTTGTGGCCTTTCAGTACTTAAAGGGGGCTGTAAGAAAGAAGGGGGCAGACTTTTTAGCAGGGCCCGCTGTGAGAGGAGAAGGGTGATGGGTTTATATTTAGAAAGGGACATTCAGACTAGATAGAGGGAAGATTTTTTTTACTCTGAGTGTGGTGAGACACAGTCCCAGGTTGCACAGAGAGGTGACAGATGCCCCATCCCTGGAGACATTCCATGAAAGGCTGTTTGGAGCTCTGAACAGCCTGCTCTAGTTGCAGCTGTCCCTGCTGACTGCAGGGAGGAGGGACTAGATGAGCTTTAATGGTCCCTTCCAACCTCAAGCACTCTGTGGTTCTCTGATCAGTGCTGCAGAAGCAAGCAGTGAGAGGGAATGTTCTCATTACTGTCAAATCATCAGCAAGGATACTTGCACCGAGGACCACTGCACACAGCACATCCCCTGGCTTCAGGGACTGATGCTGGTAAAGCTCCCTGGAACATCAGAGCTGTGGCTCTTGGCCATGCACTGCAGGAAGTTCTTGTGTGCCCTGTTATGCCTAAGGACATATCCTGGGAGCACACCTGGAGGCACTTCTGCTGCCTGGCTGTCAGAGCAGGGCTTGGAGAGTTGGGTGGTCCCCTGCAGGTCTTGTGCTCTGTCATACCTTGGGCAGGGTGAGTTTTGCACAAGGCTGTCCTTTCCCAGGGGAAGGCTTCCAAGCCCTGGAGATCTGTGGAGGTCTTCTTCACTCAGTATTTCAGATTCCACTCTAAACAATACTACAGGTGCCATTCATCCTAGTTTTAGGAAGGAAGAGGACCTCTTTGTAGTCATAGTATACCTAACTTTAGGAAGGAAGAGGTAGCCAGGAGGGGGTTGGTCTCTTCTCCCAGGCAACCAGCCCCAGAACAAGAGGACACAGTCTCAAGCTGTGCCAGGGGAGGTTTAGGCTCAAGGAGAAAGTTCTTCACAGAGAGAGTTGTTAGCCACTGGAATGTGCTGCCAGGGAGGTGGTGGAGTCACCATCACTGGAGGTGTTCGGGGGGGGATTGGATGTGGCACTTGGGGCCATGGTTTAGCAGTCATGAAGTCTTGGGTGACAGGTTGGACTTGATCTTTGAGGTCTTTTCCAACCTTATTCATTCTGTGATTCTCTTTGTAGTCACAGAATCATTTTGGCTGAAAGAGTCCTTTAAGATAGAGCCCAACCATTAACCCAGCCCTGCCAGGTCACCATCAACCCATGCCCCTCAGCACCACATCTACACAGCTTTGAAACCCCTCCAGGGATGTCCTTCCTAGCCTTCTTTTCCTGCAACAGGAGGGTTTGGGGATTTCTTTCCCCTTAAGTTCTGTGTCATACTCCTGAAATTACATGAGAGGCTCTGTTTTCAGTTAAGGGAGAAATGTTTCCCTAATATTTGTGAGGGGGGAAAAACAAAAAAAGGAAGCATTAACCACTGCCAACCCTAACAACTCCACAGCAAAAGGCAAATAAACCCAAATGAAGCCTCTTCACAGAGCCCTCCAATTATTTTATGATGATTTATGGCTGCTTGAATCCTCAGGCTTGTGACTGCCTCTCAAGATGGAGATCCAAATGGCTGTAAAACAAACTCAGAAGGCCCTACTTAGACTTGCAATAGCTTAGTTCCACTTTTTAAGAGCAATCTGTGTTACTTTTAATTTTCTGAGGTCAAGCAAGTCCAGAAGTCCCTGAAAGCACACTTTGTACTCTGGGTGTTTTTAGGGTCTTAAATCCAAGCTGTATAGGCTCAGTTATTGAGTGCTCCTAAGAGGGAGGTCACCCTTCCTGCTCAGCTCTCATCCTTGATTTGAGGTCCTCCTGCCTCCTAGGGCAGATCATCATGCAACAGCCCACCAGTGAAAAAGAAGTACCACCTGATTACCTAGGGAATAGAATTGTCAGGTGCCAGCCCAGATCCAAGAGAGCTCCTCACACACTGACCATGGAACACTGGTCAAACTCTACCAGCTGAGGCCTTGCACTGTTTCTCCAGCATTTTGCTTTAATTCCTCTTGCTGTAAGCATTGCAGCTAGCTTCAGGCTTTGGTCAGAAGCCCTTCCCTGCCACAGATGTTTCCTCTCTGAACCATTTATCCTTTTCCTCCACTGAGTGCAAGCAGTGCCTTTCCTTTTCCAAGTTTCCTCCCCTTTTACTAGGCCATGCCTGATAAGCTTCAGTATATGGATAGGATGAAGAATTCTTCAGTATGGATGAAGAACCTCAAAGGTTTAAATTATCTTCTGTAGCCCAGCCTCAATGCTCCCAGGGGACACAAAAAGCCTCTCAGAAGTGACAGAGATTCCTAATGTTCTGGATGAGCTGATCAAAGGCAGGGTCCACAATAGGGTAATGAAGAACAGTTCTTCTTAATCAAGAAATACTATTATTTCTGTCACAAGGAAGAGGTCCATCCCACCCCAAAAAATGTTGCCTCTTTCTATCTGCTAGGCTTTATTTGGTCCAGCTGCCCTCTGCTTTACTCCCCCCCCCCCCCCCCCCTTCCCCATGAACAATGGAAAGAAATCTAGGAAAAAAAGGAAACATTCCAAAAATAAAAGCATTGTTCCCTCTGAGTCCTCTGGAGGGTGGGCAGAGGCTGAAGAGGAGGAGGAGGAGAACACAGAGGCCACATCTCCAATGCCAGGGGACTCCTGAAGCCCCTGCTTGTTTTTCCCCAGCATCACATCGGAACTGAACCTTTCCATCCAAAAAGGATTCAGCCAAAAAGGTGGGAGGAGGATGACCTGCCATAGCAGCCTGGGCAGTTCAGAACATCTCCCTTTCTTCTGGCATGGGTGAAACCCTCTCAGCATAACACAGGGCAGCTCTAAGTGCCAGCTGCATATGCAACAGAGCAGGGAACCTCTCGGAAGGAGGTTGTAAAGACTTTAGTCCATTTATGTTTTGGCAACAGCTGTAATATTTGCAGCAGCCATACAGTCAATTTTAACATCTGTGACCTAAAAGCTTTGGAATTCATGACTTCCCTTTGAGGAAAGCTCCATTAAATTGCAGAACAGCATCTCTCAGTGATGTTAGCAACAATGAGGTCTCCTGAAACCTGGAGGCACAGCATGCAGACAGCACGGCCTCAGGTATCTCTAGGAGCCTTCAGGACAAGGCTCCTGCTGTTCATAAAGCCTTCACACACCATTGCAATTCCCATTGCTGCTGCCCAGGGAGAGCTGAGATGTTTCACACAACCTGCTTTACTCTGGCTTGCCTTTTCTTTTTGCTGCCTATGAGTTCTTGCCTCTGGAGTCAAAGTAGCTCATAGAATGGTTTAGGAGGGGAGGAACCTTTCAAACTCCTCTGGTTCAACACCCCTGCAGTCAGCAGGGACATCTTTGACTTCAGCAGGCTGCTCAGAGTCCCAGGCAACAGCTATGGAATGTTCCCAGGCATGGGGCATCTGCCACCTTCTCTAGGCAGCCTGGGCCAGTGTCTCACCACCCTCATTGGAGAAAACAATAAAAATCATTCTATCTAGTCTAACTCTCTTTAAAACCCAGAAGCCCTCATCTGGCACAACAGACCTTGCTAAACAGTCTGTCCTCATCTTTCTCATAGACCCCCTTGAAGTACCCAAAGGCCAGCAGGTGGCCTCCCTGGAGCCTTCTCTTCTCCAGGCTGAGCAACCCCTACTCTCTCAGCCTGTCCTCACAGCAAGAGGGGCTCCAGCCCTCAGATCGTTGTTGTGGCCTCCTCTGGCTCTGCTCCAACAGAGGAGCTGACTGGTCAGGGATAGAGGGAGCCGGTGGGCCAGGGGTGATGAGGCAGTGGGGGCCAGGGAGGTTGTATAACATGGTTTGGAATATCATTGTTCCAGCCAGGATGAGTAAGAGCCCAGCTGACACTGGTCACCGACTGCACTTCCATGTGTCTGGAGGGAGGGGGAGGCTGAGAGACGGTTGCACAGTTGAAAAATAAAGACAATAAGCCTATAAAAGTTTAAGAACTGAATAGATTCCTAACATTTGTTTCTCATTATCACCAAATAACATATAAATAAACATACAACAGAACCAAGAGCAACATCCTAGTTACCCGCTCGAGGAGAAGCTGCATTTAGGCTCAACTCAGCCTCCCTTGGCCAAGCCCCCTCCCCTCCATGCTCAGTAATGAAGTGACATAGCAAAGCTGGCTGAGCAATTAGGCCTCCATCTTCCCTTTAAAGCAGAAAGGGAAGCAGAGGCTGGTCTCTACAGGAGGAGATGTCAATGCGCTGCCAATTCTTAGAAGTCAGTAGCAGAGGGAGAAGAAGATGTGCAAATAAAGCACAGCAAGAGGCAGCAGGCTCCTCTCCTCCCCCTCCTCTGTACAAAGGACATCAGCACACATTACTCTTTATTATGACTATTATTGCCTGCTAATAGTTAGTGTAGCTCAAAAAAACATCTGTGGATGCTTGCTGGTAGGTGCTGCTTTTCCTCCCCCCCCCATATTTAATGGTGTAAACTGGAGCCCCAAGTGATGCTGTCTGTGAACACTGTCTGGTGTGGGTGAGGGGAAAAAGGCTAATTCAGGCTTCAATTGCAGCAGCTCTTCAGCTGACATTGGGCTGTCAAGTGGTTTCTAATCATCCCCTGCCTTTCACATCTGGTGGAACTCTGCCATTGTGACTGCTGCCTGCCCAGCAAATCAAGCTGCAGGCTGGGAGAGGGTCAAGCCCCTTCAGCCCCCAGCTCAAGCATTTCTGAAGGTCAAGTGTTTCTCCCTACCTTCCAAAGCTGAGCCTGCAAAGATGCCTCCCTACTGGAGGAGAGCTCAGTAGCTGCTGGAAGCCAGGAACCAAAGTCTTCCCACCTAGTTTTGAACTTCTAAGCATCTCAGGAAGGTAAGGTGAGTGCAGGGTGAAAACTGGAGTTCCTTGGCCAATCCAGGGAACTCCTATCAAAGCAGGAGTGGTCCTAGGGAGGACAGATGGATCTGTCTTTCTGCTCACTCCTGCAGCTATTGGAAACTACACTCCCAAGGTCCTGATCCAGCCACAGGGCCACCCTGCAAAGGGCTTAATTTCCAGGTGAGCTGAGGTTTCAGCAACTTGCAGCCTCAAGACTGTTAATGTTCCACGACAGCAAGAACCAGGGGGAGGGAAACCCAAGTGTTTGTCCTCAGATGCATCCCAGCAGTTGCAGATTTAGGTGAGGAGGGAGACAGGGCTCAGACATAATATCCTACAGAAACACAGCCTTAAACCAGCAATTTCCTCTGTGGAGCCCAGGTCAGATCAAGGCTCAATAAGGCATGGGTCAGAGGTTTTGCAGAGGGGCAGCAGCCATTTGTTATGGTATGGAACAGCAGAAACTCAGCTGCTGATTACAAAAGCAGCAAGCAGATCCAGCTCTGACAAGTGACATTTGCCATCATGTCTCTGATTACAGCTCTGGCAAGCAGGGCTCCACAAGATCCATGGGGAATGCTGGTTTCTAGGCAAAACCCACCAAGAGCAACACACAGGTTCCATCTGGACCAGGATGTTCAATTCTGGGCTCCCCAGCTCAGGAGAGACAGGGAACTACTGGAGAGAGTCCAGCAGAGGCCATGCAGATGCTGAGGGACCTGGAGCATCTCTGTGAGGAAGAAAGGCTGAGCAGCCTGGGGATGAGCAGCCTGAGAGGGGATCTGATCAATGCTCATCAATAGGTACAGGGTGGGGGGGCAAGAGGATGGGGCCAGCCTCTTGTCAGTGGTGCCTAGTGACAGGACAAACTGGAACCCAGGAGGTTCCATCAGACCATGAGGAGAAACTTCTCTCCTCTGAGGGTGCTGGAGCCCTGGAGCAGGCTGCCCAGGGAAGCTGTGGAGTCTCCTTCTCTGGGGAGATCCCAAACCCACCTGGGCACTGCCATCCTGGGCAAGCTGCTTTAGCAGGGGGAGGCTGGACTGGGTGATCTCCAGAGGTCCCTTCCAACCCTCCCTGTGCTGGGATTCCAGAACAAGAACAAAAAGGAGATGGAAGGAGTAAAATGCTGACCATTTTGAAGGGAGTCCTTGATTTGTGATTTACAGCAACATACTTTTGGATGCTCCTCCGGATCGATGGGATGGAGACATCTGCTTCATTTCAGGGAGATCTGAAGAGGCCAAGGCTTGACAGCTCTTTGTTGAAGCCTTCACTATCTCCTTTGTATATCTAAATTACATTTATTGATATACAACATTGACATTTCTGTAATACTTCTAAATCTCATAACCTTCTGTTTCAAATTCACAGGCTTCTACCACTTAAGCTATTATTATTTTTACCAGTCCCAGGGGGGTGCTTGAGTCTCTTTGGTACAAATTAGAAAGGCTTTCATGAAAAGCTTAGTTTATATAAAGAGGTTCCCTTTGACTTCCTAAGTTCACCATCCCCGCTGAACAGAGGGATGATTTCTAGCATAGGCTCACCCAGAACAGGCCTCTAATGCACCTGGTATTCCCCCCCGCAAGGCTTGGAGGCAACAGCTTGAGGGCAACAGCTAGGCTTGAAGGGTCTGAAGTGGTGTTAGAGACAGAAATGTGCCCCCAAGAGGGAAGAGAAAAGCCAAATGTTGATGAGCTTGTGCATATGAACACATCTTGTGTGAGCTGGGCTTTCCTCCAGGCTGTCACAGGCTCACCTGTGGCCTTAGTGGAGGTTGGGTGCTCCCCCAGGCTTAGCACCAAGTGATGGAGGAAGCAGCTTTGTGAAGAGGTTGCTAACAGAGAACAGATTGTGGGGTAGAAGTGGCTGAATGATCCTTGCGTGGAGAGGGTGTGGGGAAACCCTGCCAGGCTGGGACAAAGATGGAGTCATGGGTAAGGAGGTGGAGTGAGAGGAGGGCAGCAGGAAGAAGCTGAGGAAGTGTGAGAAGTGGAGGAAGAAGAGTGAGAACTTGCTCAAGCCTTGGAGAAAGCGGCAGATCAGATGTGAAGTGTGGTTGGGAAGCCTGAGAGAGACAGAGGCTGTATGTTTAATTACCAGATACATGGGACTCATTTCACACCAAACCCACAGACAGGGCTGGTAGGTAGAAGGGAAGGAGATGATGTGCCCTGCCACAGGTAACCCAGAACATCCCCCTAATGTAGCAGTGCACCAAGCAACTCCTGTCACTGGGTTCAGGACATTTGTCTTGATGCTTCCACATTAAGACAAGGCAGGCTGATGTCCTTGGACATCACATGGATTTATCAAGGCTATGGATCTTTGCTTGCTCCTCAAAGGAAAGTCAGATCCTTCACACTTCTTAGAGGAGGCTGCCCAAAGGGATGGATCCATGCTGGAGAACACCAGCCTGGCAGACATGGCATCTGGGTCTACATGTCTGTGTTGCCCTGTGAAACACCCAACCCACCTCCAGAACCTCCTTCTGCAAAGCCTCAGCAGCTGAAGGCACTTCAGTGCTCTCACCAGGAGGAACTTTCCCACTGTATAGCTGATTTCATGACAGGGATGAGATGTCCATGGAGGAGGCCAGAAATCAGACACTAATCTGAGGCTCCACCATTAAGGAAAGACTCCTCAGGGCCCAGGCAGTGCAGGTGGTTGACAGGGGTTAAAAAACAACCACAAACCAGTGGAATGCTTTGTAGGAACTCCCACTGAACCAGGAATAACTCCTCACTAAGCATAGCCACCTTCCAGCCCGGTTTGCTCACAAGGAGGATTGCATCCAGTCCTCCCCAGCCCTGCCTGACCTCAGCTAATCTCTGCCACTATTGAAAGGGAAGTGCCCAGTGTGGGACCTGCACGTTCCTGCTGAGCACCACACCTCAGCAGCTAAGGATCTGCCCTTCTGCAGGCTTGAGGAACACAGCAGAGGTCATCTCACTCCCAGCACTTCTCTCTCAGGCTTTGGAATGCAGTTCTCTTTTTTTTCCCCCCAGAATGCTGGGAGCAGCATTTTCACCTGCTGTGGTTTAATTAACAGGTCTTGGAGCAAACTCCAGGCTCAGAGCAAGCTCACAAGAGAGGATGATCATCCAAGTCCCTCATGGCACCAGCAACACCTTCAGTGCCTGACCTTTACTTTGAAATAAGCAACACTGTGAAGAGAGATGAAAGCAAGCAAGGAAACTTCTACAGCTTTCAGGTGAAGGCAGGGGGAGAAAAATCCCTTCACAGCCCTTTCCCATCAAGGGGCTTCACTTCAATGCAATTAACACTGAATTAATGAAGCCACCGATTCTTCCAGGGGAGTAGAAGCACCAGGATGGCCTTGGTCTTCCTCAGGCACCAAAACAAAGAATCAAAATGATTGTATGCCCCAAGATCATCAAGTCCAGCAATTACTCTAACAGATGACACAGACCACCATGCAGCCTTAAGGCCGTGACCCAAAGTGGGTGAAAGAGATCAGAAGAGGCAAAGGAAGAAAGAGGGCACCCGGTGAAACCCATTTGTCTCCTAGCATCTAGCACAACCCCACCTTCTACAGCCTGTCCAGGCAACTCCTGCCCTGCCGTGGCCAGGGGCTTGCTAATGAAAGATAAATTGTGAGCTCTTACTTCACGCCCATCTGAAACAAAAAGAGAACAAAGGAGTCCTCCAGGCAACCAAATGTGGGAAATTACCATCATCAATAATCTCTTCAACTCCTAGCTACAAGGTTTTCATCGGTTTTCTGAGGGGGCATCACGCTAACTTCCCAGGCACACACAGCACAACAGCAGCCATAAACCCACCACAAATACCTGGCTGCATCAAATGTAAGCCAAGGACTCCCCACCAGCACCACGGTGCTCTGGTTGCAATGCATCCACCGCACCCCAGGCTTTGAAATGCCTCAAGGCATCCTTGAGCTTCCTGGTAGGTGGAAAACAGAGCCTGGAACTCTGTCTCTGTTCTACTGTGACTCCTATTCTTCACTGTGAAAACACTCTCCAGCGTTCTTAGCCTCCCACACCCAAATGCTGGTGTGGAAGAGGCCCCCCAAGAGCATTTTTAGATCTACTGTAAGCAGCTCACTGATTATGAGGAACCCTGAGTTCTCCTGTGCCTAGGGAAGATGGGAGAAGCCTCAGCAGCTCTGAAGCTGATCAGGCATAGAATTGACATAGCTAACACAATTTCTAGATGCACATGAGAATCACAGGATGTTAGGGGATGGAAGGGACCTCCAAAGATCATCCAGTCCACCCCTCCTGCCAGAGCAGGAGCACCTCGAGCAGGTCACACAGGAATGCATCCAGGTGGGCTTGGAATGTCAACAGAAAAGGAGACTCCACAACCTCCCATGGCAGCCTGCTCCAGGGCTCTGTCACCCTCACAGTGAAAAGTTTCCTCTTATGTTCCCATGGAACCTCCTCAGCTCCAGCTTGCACCCACTGCCCCTTGTCCTGTCCTTGGACATCCCTGAGCAGAGCCTGGCTCCATCCTCCTGACACTGCACTCCATATCTTTACCAGCATCAGTGAGGTCACCCCTCAGGCTCCTGTGCTCCAAGCCCCAGCTCCCTCAGCCTCCTCACAGGGAGATGTTCCACTGCCTTCAGCATCCTCATGGCTCTGTGCTGGACTCTTTCAAGCAGTTCCCTGAGGTCCTTCTTGAACTGAGGGGCCCAGAACTGGACACAGTATTCCAGCTGTGGCCTCACCAGGGCAGAGTAGAGAGGGAGGAGAACCTCTCTCGACCTGCTCACCACAGCCCTTCTGATCCACCCCAGGATGCCATTGGCCTTCTTGGCCACACAGGCACAATGCTGGCTCATGGTCATCCTCCTGTCCAGCAGGCCTCCCAGGTCCCTTGTGCTGCAGAACCTCCTGTGCCACACACCAAACCCTATAAACACAGGCACAATGGGGCCTCCTGGCTCAGGTCTAGGAGGGATGATGTCACAAATCCAGAGCCCACCATTTCAGAGTCTGGACAGACCCATCCTGCACCTCAAAGGGTTTCCAAGCCTGGGCTTGGATGTGGGTCGCTGAGCTTTGTGCTGCAGCCTTTCCCATGCCTCTTTTTCTCCAGCAGGAATATTTTCACGCTGCCCACTGCAGTTTTTTATGGACCCAAAAGGCAAATTTGCAGCTGAAAAACTCCTTTCTTGTTCCATGCTGCCTTCCAGCTTTGATGTCCATAGGCCTATAGGCATGAAAATTTATATCCACTTCACGCCAAGCCCCTAGGAACAGGCACATTCCTGGGTGGATTTTCAGCTGCTGCATCAGTTTGGGCACAGTGTGGTAACTGAGACACTCCCTGTGCCTTGCCCCATGCTCATTACAAGTTCAGAGGAAACATTGCTACTTCCTGGGCAGTTGTCTCCTTGCCTCCTTCTCCAACACCATAAAGCTTGAGGTCAAGTCCCATTAGATGCCACTAGGAGACAGAGCATGCTCCTGGTACCTCTCTTCCTGGAAAGGAACCAAGGAGAGAGATGCTTGAGGTCTGTTAAGCCACAAGCATCCTGGGGAGTGTGGCTGAGGGACATCAAAAGGAGCTGCCAAGAACAAATGCTTCTCAAGCACACAACAGGGTACTTCATCAGCCACTGCCACAGGGTGGAGGATACCAGGGGACTACCTGGGTCCCAGAATACAGCTACACATCTTGTAGGGCTTCCCAGACCACCTGCCACAGCAGCACCCCCCACACCCTGAGCCCAGCAGAGCCACACCATGGCATTATTCCCTACAGGCTCAGCAAGCAGCTCAAGCTACATCTCCTACCCTTTGGCCATACTCTCTCAGGCCAGGGACTTGACCTTTTAATCTCCACCAGCAGAACCATTGGAAAGGCTTCATAACAAACAGACACCACTTACCCAGCACAGCAGAGACACCAGCCAGGGGCTTTCTCATCCCTGCAGCAGAAGCTGATAGAAGGAACCATGGCATGTGCCTCACTGGAACCTGTCCTGCCAGCAGGGACCTCAAAGGAAAAAGTGCTCCCAAACCCAGTTTCAGATCAGCCTGAAGCTGTCTGGGTCCTGAGGCTGTGGAACAGCTCAGCCTCTTCAGAGGACTCTTATATGGAGCCCGGCTGAGGCCCAGAGCTGCCCAAATTGGGGCAGTTCAGGACACACCCATGAGAAACCCACCCTGGAAGCTGCAGCTCGAAGCAAGTGGTGGGGCCTGCAGCTGTTAGGGCATGGCTGAGTCAAATTCAAGTGGCTTCAGCAGGGTGGGTGCTAACCTGAGGCACCTGAGGGCCCTTCTGGAAGTAAACTCTGGTCTGTGCTCTTCTGTTTGTCTGTGGGGATAAGCATGAGCCCCTCTGTGCCAGTGGTAGGAGACCTCCCTGGTCCTGTTTGCTGTCCATCATGCCTCTGCGCTGAATTTCAGTGCTTCACCCTGGAAACCATCTTGAAGCCAGCCGGCAAAGCAGCCTGGTTTTTGTGCCTGCTGGCACCAGAAGATGGTACTCTCTGAAAACCCAAACAGGCTGGAACAAACCAGGACCAATGGATTTCAGAACAAAGGAGCCCACTGTCCTCAATTTGCCATGCTCCTGTATGGCATCCACGCTGTCTCCTCCCTTCCCTGCCACAGGGAGCTGGGAAGGTGCCCTGAGAAACATGGTGGGAATTCACACAGCCATTGCTGCTGGAGACCTTGGGAGAGGGTGGAGATGACTTAGAAACAAGTGAGCTGTGCAGATGGACTGAAATGTTGAGCTCTAGTTGCTGAAACTGGGAGCTTCAGGACCCTCTCACCTGCTCCTCCCAGTGTCCCAAACCTCCTGCTTCTGAGACATGCAGGGGATGGTATCAACAACAGGAGGTGTGATGCCATCTTCTGCCCAGTGAGTGATACCCTGAGCAAAGGAAAACCAGGCCAGGGAAGGAATGTGTGTGTCCGTGTGTGACATGGGCTGCAGGCTGCTGGTGGGGCAGGACAGCTCTCTGGTGAATGTAGAGATTTAATAATTCCTTTAATCATTTAATTGGTTTGGGCAGAGGTGCACAAGAACCTCACAAGAGGCCTGCAAATAATCTCTTCACTTCTAGCCATGGGGAGGCTGAAGGAGCTGGGGGTGTTCAGCCTGGAGAAGGGAAGACTCCAGGGGGACCTTAGAGCTGCCTTCTGATAGCTGAAGGGATCCCCCAGGAAGGCTGCAGAGGGACTTTTCATGAGGGTGTCTGGAGACAGGACAAGAGGGAATAGTTTGAAGCTGAGGGAGAGCAGGGTTAGACTGGAGCTGAGGAAGTTCTTCAGTATGAGGGCGGTGAGGCACTGGCACAGGCTGCCCAGGGAGGCTGTGGCTGCTTCCTCCTGGGGGTGTTCAGGGCCAGGTTGGATGAGGCCTTGAGCAGCTGAGTCTGGCTGAGAGATGTCCCTGCACACAGCAGGGGCTGGAGCACATGCTCTCTGAGGTCCCTTCCAACCTGAGCCATTCTATGACTCTATGCATTCTTTACTGCCAGCCCCTCGTGCAGCCACACACCAGACACCCACCGCCCCCTGCCCTCCTGCACCCACACCTCCCGACCCTGCCCCTCGCACTCCCTTCCGCTCTCTAGATCCATTTCTCTCCATCTCTGCCCAGCTCCACTCCTCGTTTCGCTCCTTTTCCCCCCCTCCTCTTCTGTCCAGGGGGAGAGTTTGCAGGCCGGGGCTGGGGGCAGCCGCAGGGTCCCCGGAGCGCCCGAGGCCGCGGCCCCGCGGCAGCCTTCAATTCGGAGCCCGGCCGCCTCGCACGCCGAGGATCTGCTGTCCAGATGAATTAAATCCAGATTACATCTTGGGTGTGGACTTCAGCTGGGCAAAATTTGGATACCCTGGTTGAGTCATTATTCTCTGATGAATCTCTTGGTGACAGTCTTTGCCCCTATTGTTCTGAGGTGAGCCCCATGGCAAGGAATGTGAAGGCGAGGAAACAAAAGAATATAAAGAAAGGTTACGAAATCAGCTGCAGCGAGGCAGGGTTATTGTCCCTCTGCTCTGCCGCCTTCTGTCCTCCATCTGAGGCTGGGAGTTTGCAGAGTGGGGGGAAAAGGGGGGAAAAAAAAGACAAAACAACCCCAGCACAGGGCAGGTTCGGGGTGGGGGGGTAGTTTCTTTGAGGATTAACTTGTTCTTATCTGGGCTTCATGCACTCAAGATGCTAACGCGAGGAGGGCTGGCTGGGGCTGGGGAGGGTGGGGGGGCCCGCTTTTAATCTGTAGCCTGCTCCATTTTGGGGTTCATTATAGTGACATTCATCACTCCAGGTAAATAAGCGGGGGTCCTTGCTGCAGCCCCAGCAGGGAGCACCCGGGGTGGGGGTGGGGGTATGCTGGCTGATGAAGGTGAGCTCCTCCACCCCGGGCTGTTAACGGGGCGGTGCTGGAGAAGCCCTCGCGGGATGTGCTTTTACTTCTCATCAATTAGGGGGTGGGGACAGCAGCTCGACTTCCACTCCCCCCCCCCCCCCCCCCCCCAAATGAAAGCGCAGAGATAAAGGGAGGAGGAAAATTATCATCAATTCTTAACATTTTATTTCTGTACTGGGTTAAACAAGGAGCGGAGCAAACCCTCTGCCCCCCAAATACAACAGAACTGAAAGCATTACAGGTACAGAGACTATTGAACACAGAGAGTAGTAGGATAATATCTTTAATACAACTGAATTATAGCGTGGGGGAGGGGAGGGGAGGGGAGAGGAGGGGGAGGGGGAAGGTTGGTTTTGGGGTTGTTGGTTTTCTTTTTTTTTTGGTATTTTTTTTGTGTCTGTTTTCTGTCAAACCATTTTGGAAAATAAATGTAATAGGAACTAGTGCAAAAAAGTTCTAAACATGAAGCACAGTGTATAAAATGGCATAAGAAAACCGTCCCCCTCGAGGACGACAGTCACTTTTCTTATGACAGAGGGGAGAAAGAGAAACAGAAGGGGGGGTGGGGAGCAGAGAGGGAGGGTCCAGGAGGCAGAGGAAGAAAGCTGGAAAGAAAGAGAAACCGGGCAGGGGGGGGTGGGGGGGTGGGATTAGAAAGAAGATTTTGACTTCAGCAGTATGGTTTTGTTTGTTATCACCTCGCCACCACAGACTGTAAAAGGACCTTGTTTTGGGGGGGTGGGGTTGTGGGGGTTTTTTTGTGTGGTTTTTTGATTTTCTTTTTTTTTTTTCCTTTTTTTTTTTTTTTTAATTTTTCTTTTGCTTTTTTTTCGTCATTTTTTTTTTTTTAACTGTAGGTCTGAGCTCTGTAACCATCGACGTTTCACAAGCACTTGAGAAGGGTTCGGTCACAAGCAGCCCGGTCGCACGCACGCACGCACGCACACGCACACACACAGAGAGGCAAAGCCACCCCGGTGAGGAGGGCGGGGAATAGGGGTGGGGGGCTGCGGTCCCTGGCTGAGGTCTCCCGGTGCCCCCTGGCGTGCTGGGATCCCCCAGCCCAGCCTCCCCGGCAGCCGTGGGGCAGAGAGACCTCAGCTGCCAGCAGCAGCATCTCTGGGTGGGGGTGGGCAGGAGGGGATGGACACATTCTTAGGGGCTCTCCTCACTCACCTCCCTTAGAACGCTTCCCCTTAAACCAGGGTGTTTGCCTTCTCCACTCGGTGCGATCCCTCTGAGTTCCTCCCCAACCTGAACTCCCAGGAACATCTGGAAGCACCTCTGGTCTTGAAGGCATCTCCTAGCTGTGACCTCTGAACGCATCAGAGACCAGAAGGTGGATTCGGTTTGGTTTGGGGAAGAAAATCAAGCTTGGCTAGGAGGACGCCCGTCACCAGCTGAGCTCCTAGAGAAGAAGAGACGCTTCCTCCCAACGAATTCCCAAGGGGAACGTGCCCACGGGGGCTCCCAAGGTGAGTTATCCTTGGTTGAAACCATCCTGGCAGGAAAAGCAGCTCTCCAGCTTGCTTTCAGCCCCCAAGAAATTGGCTGGATGCTATTTTAAGTCGAGCTGGGTGGAATTCCTTACAAATTGCTATTCTCTCCCAATCCACTGCCCCCAGTTCCAACTGTGCCAGCAGAAAAAGTGCGACTTGAGGCTTGGCATTTGGCTTGGGGGTTTCTCTTTCTCTCTTCTCTTTCTCTCCTTTCTCTCTTCTCTTCCTCTCCTTTCTCTCTTCTCTTCCTCTCCTTCCTCCCTCTCCTTCCTCCCTCTCCTTCCTCCCTCTCCTTCCTCCCTCTCCTTCCTCCCTCTCCTTCCTCCCTCTCCTTCCTCCCTCTCCTTCCTCCCTCTCCTTCCTCCCTCTCCTTCCTCCCTCTCCTTCCTCCCTCTCCTTCCTCCCTCTCCTTCCTCCCTCTCCTTCCTCCCTCTCCTTCCTCCCTCTCCTTCCTCCCTCTCCTTCCTCCCTCTCCTTCCTCCCTCTCCTTCCTCCCGTTTCCCTCTTTTCTTTCTCTCCTTTCTTTCTCTCCCTTCTCTTTTCTTTCTCTCTTCTCTCTTTTCTTTCTCTCCTTTCCTTCTTTTCTCTTTTTCCTTCTCTTTCTTTCTCTCTTTTCTTCTCGCTTTCTTTTCTTTCTTTTTTCCTTTCTCTCTTTCTTTCTCTCTTTTTTCTTCCTTTCTTTTTCTCTCTCTCATTTTCTTTCCTGAAAAGGAAAGGGTGTGTGGGGAAGGGCTGTGCTTGCTGCCTTTCTCAGTGTGGGGGTGAAAGCCAAGAGCAGTGGCCATAGCAATGCCTATGGCTTGTTTTGACAAGTTTCAAACTGAAGAAAGAAATAAAAATGAAATCCCTGTCTGGCTCCAAATGTCTTTTTTTTTTTGTTTTGTTTTGTTTTGCAACTCCAGCACATCCAGCTTCCAAATGGGTTTAAAAATGGTAAAACCAACCCCAAAGTTCATAAGCCAAAGCTAATTTGTTGTGTGTTTGCAGTTTACAGCCAAGGGAAGCTCTCGGCTTCCCAGGCTGAAAAAGGAGCAGCAGGAAAACTCCTGCCCGTGTTTGGAACAAAAAGTGCTGGGCATGCAGCCTGGGACAGGAGGTTGGAGGTGTTCAGCAGCTCAGCCCAGCTCCTCCCTGCTCCTCAGAGCCTGGATCAAACCCCAGCAGCTTTCAAAAGGACTCATTTTCCCCCCAGTGATCCTTGTTTGAAATAATTTCTCCTTCACATATGGACAAAGTGCTTCCTTTCCTCCTTCCATCCCCAAGGGGCAGAACTGAGGTGAGACCTGCCCTGGAGCAGCTGATGCTCCTCACAGCGTCTCAGTGCAGCTCTGCAGACCCAGGATGGAGGTAAAACCCCTCTCTGCCCTACACCCCATGCTCCCCACCCTATGGGACAAGCATCCACCACCCCACACCCATGAAGGAGACAGCTGCACCTCCTTCACAGGCAGAAGGCCACACCTGAGGTTCCCAGTGGGTGATGGAGTGAGTTCTTTTCTGGGGAACCCCAGTTTTGGGAGGATGCTCTTCCCCACTTGGCCTTGGGGAGCATGGTTGGTGCTGGCTTTGGTGTTTGAGATGTTTGGGGATGCAGAGAGAATGTAAACCACCAGGACTTTCAGCATTGAGGTGCTGGCCTTTGGCTGGCACTCAGAGGACAAGCAGAGGAGCTTTTCCTGCCCCCCTCCCTGGCACAACGCACAGGACAGGATGAAAAGAACACCCAAAATGAGCAAGAGCACCCAAAAGGAACTGCTGGAAAACCTTCCCTGATGAAATAAAACTCAATCATGCTTGGACCTGTGAACCCCTGCCAGAGCTGCCATGACCCAGGAGCTCCAAACAGGCTCCTTCTGGGGGGTGATCATGGGTTTTGAAATGTGAGTCCCTCTGCCACAACACAGGGATGGCCAAGAGCTGACTTTGATGGGCTCAAGCAGGGCCAAGAGCTGACTTTGATGGGCTCAAGTAGATTGTTAGTAATGTCCTGCCTAAACATCAGACACTGCCCTTCCTAACATCTGAGGGATAATTTAAGAGAGATTTTTATCCAGGGGGCAGCTCAAAAACTCTACAAACAAAACTGGCTGGCACATGGTGTGGGATTCTAACAGGGATTCTCCCAGAATCCAAACATGTTTGTCTCTAGCAGTGTCCATAGGCATTCCTTTGCAGGGCAGCAGTGAGGTATCATGTTATGATGTGTTACAAGCTGTGGGGTGATGTTGGAAAGGCAGAGCCTTGCTCCCAAAGCTGAGCACAAGGCACTGCCTTCCCCCTGCAGGACAGGGGGTCCTTGTCCCACTGGCAGCTCTGACAGCCCCAGCTCCATGCTGGAAACCAGGAGGGACCTACAGAGCTTGGCAATGGGAAGCTCCATGGTGTCACCAAGGAGGATGCTGCCCCGGGAGCTGCAGCTATCAGGGATTTTCTTGTTCTAAGCAGGGGCAGAAGAGCTGTCTCCCAGCATTGCCTGCAGTCCTGAGTGGCAGTGAATGAACTGCCTTGACATCTCCTATTGAAGCAAAGCAAAATGTGTTGAAGGAAAACCATTTCAAGATGTTTTCAGAGTGTTGCCAAGTTACTCAACATGTTCTGCTTTAGTTGTCAGATGCTTTCAAAGCGATTTCCCTAACTCAGAGCACGAATGGTGAGGGCTCTCCCTGGGAATCTTTTGCCTGGGGCTACCATGGATCTGTATTTTCATAAGAAAAAGGCTCAACTAATGATTAATCTTCACCAGAGGAAGCAGGGCCTTTCTTGGGGATTTTTCTTCAGTTATTTTTAATTAATTTGTACAACTGGCAGTTACATTAAAGTGCAGCACCCAGGACTAATGCTCCAGCTGCCCAGGACCTGGCTACCTTTCCTCCTGCAGCCCTGCCTGCTCTGCCCGCTCCTGGTCCAGACCCCTCAGCACTCAGCATCCCCCCTTGGCTCCTCAGACTCTGCCAGGGGGCAGATAAAGCCCTTCCCAGGGAGGAATCCTTGCTTTCCAGTGGGCATCTCCCTCCAAGCAGGGAGTTTATCCACAGCAGGAAAGGTTGTCCTTAACAGATTAATACCAATGTGTGGCACCTTTAGGGAGGAGAAATAAGATCACTGCACGAAAAGGACAAAGCACCTTGGTACTCAATTCCTGCTGGGATAAATCCCTTCAGACCAAGTGTTTTCCATGATGCCAAGCTCTGCAGAGTGCTCCTGGTCTGCTGGGCACCAAAGGGGCTCAGGTTGAGGTGTACCTGCACTGTTGGGGCAAAGAAACTCTTCCTTTCCTCATCCCAGGGGCAAAAAAGCTCTTCCTCTCCTTATCCTAGGGGCAAAGACTCCTTATCCCAGGGGCAAAGAAACCCTTTCTCTGCTTATCCTAGGAACAAAGAAACCCTTCCTCTCCTTATCCCAGGGGCAAAGAAACCCTTCCTCTCCTCATCCCAGGGGCAAAGAAACCCTTCCTCTCCTCATCCCAGGGGCAAAGAAACCCTTCCTCTCCTCATCCCAGGGGCAAAGAAACCCTTCCTCTCCTTATCCCAGGGGCAAAGAAACCCTTCCTCTCCTCATCCCAGGGGCAAAGAAACCCTTCCTCTCCTCATCCCAGGGGCAAAGAAACCCTTCCTCTCCTCATCCCAGGCACATCACTTTGTGCTTTAATAAAAAGAAGGCCAGGGGTATTAACTGAGACAATGTTAACATCTCCTCTCTGGGCTCTTCTCTTGCCTAGCAAAGAGCAAGCCAGTGAGGATGGAGGATTATGAAGGTTGTAAAGTCAGACCAAAGAGAAGATTTTTATCCAAGAGCCTTATAATGATGGACTGTGACATGCACTGCTTCCAGCTGCTCCGTCCTGCTCTGTGAACAGCCCGGTCTGGATTCAGTTAGGGAGATTGGCAAAGTGTTGAATACAGCATATGGTACCCTAAAACCACAGAGCTTATTGACAGCAGCCCAGACTCGCTAAATAAAAGAACTCCTTCCAAAAGCCCTGCTCTGTGAAGACTCAGCACTTTCCTCCCAGTCACACTAGGTAAAATCCCAGCCCTGCCCCTGCCTGCTGACCCCGCAGCCTCCCGGCCCGGTGTCCATACGTGGACACCTCCTGGGAAGCCACAGCTGGGAAAACATCAGCATCTCCTCTGTCTACAGCATGACTGCCCCAAAGAGCCTCCTTGCTCTCTGTCAGACACAACTAAACCTCCTGAGCAATCACACTGAGACCTGGTTTTTGAGATGGCTCCACTTCCTGATTCACTGGGATGCGGCGTGGGCTGCACCCTGAGACGAAGCCCATGGGCTGATCATGAGATCACTGTGGTTGGAAGAGACATTTAAGATCATCAAGTCCAACCATTAACCCAGCACAGAATGTTGTTACAGAAGGTCTTCACCTTCACACTTGTCACAGCTCCCTGATTATTCTTTCTAAACCCTGCCAGAGCCTCCCCTGGTCCCTGAAGCTAACTCTGACCTCACTGTGTTAATCACCCGTCACAAAGCCTCCCACTGCCAGCGCCACCAGCAACTGCCCGAGCCTGGACGTGACACCGGTCCACAGCTCTGCTTGCTGGCGGTGCAGGGGAGCCTCAGGGTGTGCAGGAGGACACCTTCCCCTCGAGAAGGCTCTCTGCAGCGGAGTCCCACACGTGGTGCCTGTCCCAGCGTGCTGCCGGCGAGCACGCAGGCTCGGGCACTGCTCAGTGTCACACCAGCAGACAATGAATAGTGACTCAGGGCCACTTGCTGACGCACCACACTGGGCTATTCTTCTCTCTCTAGATGAGCTGCTCCAAGATTGGATGCAGCCTATCTCTGAGAGAGGCGCCTGGAATTAGCTTAACTCTTGGCAGTACATGAACAATCTAATTTCCTTAAGAGCGAGCTGGATCCGGCTGTCTCGGGGCAGGCACAAGGCTGGGCTCCCTCCCTGGGCCTGGCTCAGAGCTTTAGCCAGTCATCAAAGCAGCCACACCACGCACTGCTGGGCAGCAGAGCACACGGAGGAGCTGGGTCCCTCTTTGCACCTCCCCAGCTCTCAGGCTGGTGTAAGCTAGACCCAAAGCACACAGAGGCTGTGAGGAACAGTCGAAGGAGAATCATCTGACCTGTTGTGGGTGGCAGCAGCAAGGCAATCTGCTGGGGGAGTGCTCCCTGGCTGACTGGTTTGGGTGGGAAGGGACCTTTAAAGGTCATCTAGTCCAACCCTCCCTGCGGTGAGCAGGGACATCTGCAACTACATCATGGTTGCCTCCATGAGCAACCACTTCTCCTAACCCCATCACCAGAGGACAGTGGGTTCACAGGCTTTGTATCTGCAGGGCTTTGGTAACAGGCAACTGGTAACATGTAAACATCATCCCAAAGCTCTGAGATTCAAGTCAAAGCAGAAAGCAAACATTCAGCTGCTTCTCAGAGCCTCTTTGGTCTGGAAATGGGCTGGAAACATCAGGAAACCTGTCCTCCCCATGAGATGCCTGGTACTTCCTTCTTCCAGCCAGGTAGGAAGTAGCTTTGCTCATGGGCTCTGCTCAGTTTTGCTTCACCTCAACAGACCTGAAGCCACGAAACTCTTACACTCCTCAACTCTGGGACTTCTTGGACCCAGGCAGGGCTCTGGGATGGGTTTGAGATGCAGCAGGATATTCCTCCTGTTTCATCCCTGCCTCCTGACAGGGCTGCAGTGATCCACCCTGGGCTCTGCTGTGGGCTCCCCATCAAGAAACACAGGGACCATCACACCTCCTCTGCAGGCAGCAAGCAGGTTCACATCCACGCTGCGACCAGGATATTCTGCGCCTGACTCGTGCTAAAACGCACCACCCTCCTCCATGCCCACACTCAGCATCCACCCTCCTGTCTCCCCTGGGCACCACCTCACAGTATCCATGCTGGGAACAGTTCCTGGTGGGTGGGTGGGTGGGTGAAGAATGCAGGAGTTTCCTAGGAAAGCAGGGTCTGATGTCTTGTTTGGGGCTGAACCATTGAGCTCAGGTTAAAACACCCAACTGACTGAGGTTGCACCAGCCAGCACCTTGCCCAGCTGAGTCCTCCTGTCCCACTGGGCTCCTAGAGACTCCCTGGTACCTCAGGGGCATCCACAGACAGAAAGCAGTCACAAACCCCTCTTCCCCAGCTGGCCTTGTCTTTCTGTGGGAGACTCTCCCTACAAGCCAGCTTTCTCCAGCCCTTTTGCCCAGCCCTTCTGCCATCCAGCCAATGATTTGTAGCTGGGAAGCGTGGAAAGATGCCTCCAGACACCCTGCATCCAACTGTTACCACTCATGATCCCACTCCCTTGCTTGGCCTGGGTGCTGCTGGAGTCACATCTCCCCCCCTCCCCTTGGAGACCAGCCACTCCAGTCAGGAAAGCAAAAAAGAGGTTAAACCAAATCATCAGGACACTTGGCAAAGTGGGACATGGGAATGCTGGGAATGTCCCTCCTGCTCCCTGTCTCCTCCCTCCCTTGCACAGAGGAGCAGGAGAGAGGCGGCTGGAGGAGCTGGCTGGGGGTGTAAGGAGACGGACCCCGAGCAGTACCACAGTGTAGCATTACAGCATCCCACTCCTGGCCCCCAGGCGCCACCGGCGAGGGGAGCGCCACACGGAGGCGGCCACGGGGAAGGCTCTGCCTCGGGTCGGTGGATTTTTGCCACGGGCCGGGCCGGCCCTTCAGGATTGAGGGACCGAGGTGGGACAGGAAGGAGGTTGCTGAGGTGACTGTCAAACCCTTGGCGTGTTGCTGGCGGCTGAGCTGCGGGCGCCCAAGGCACTCGCGGCGGCCAGGAGACGCGCGGCAGCCCCGTGGGGACACCTCTTCCGAAGGGACCCCCCCCTACCCACCCCCCTCCGCCTTCCCCTTGCCCTACCTTCCGGCGCTGGCACCTCGGCGGGGCCGGGCGGGCCGGGCCGCTGCTGACCGAACCCTTCTCGCAGCCGAGCGCCGCAGCCCTGTGCGCGTTAGAGACTCTTCATCACGGGGATGCCCCGCGGCGAGCAGCTCTTGGGGGGGCGCGGGGGTGTGTGCGCGGCACCCCCCGCTCCCGTGCCTCCCATTGGAGGAATAGCAAGTGCCCCCCTTCGTGGAAAAGGATCTGGCCTTCGTCTTGGAGGTCGGCTTCCCCCCCCGCCTCACTCGTCCCGCGCCACGCTCTCCTCCAGGGCGGGCAGGGCCTCCAGGCTGAGCCCTCCGCCGGCCGCCCCGCCGCCCCCGCCGCCGCCGTGCACGCCCGAGAAGGACACCATGGTGTGGAGAAGCATCAGGACCAGCACGCAGAGCCTGATCCTGCTGCCGCCGAGGCGAGACCCCGCCGAGACCGGCAGCAAGGACGGGGAGCGGGGCTGGTGGTACTGGTGGTGGTGGTGGTGGTAGAGGTGGTAGTGGTTCTGCCGCTGGTGATGGAGGTGGGGGTCGTGGCGGTGGAAATGGAGTGACTCTGAGGCTGTGGATTTGGGGGATGTGTTGTCGTTGCTGTCTGGGGGGTGGTCGCAGGAGTCCCATTGCACCTCGCAGCACTTGGCCTCCTCCTCTGGCAGCTGGTTCTCCAGCAGCCCTGTGGGAAGGAAGCGGAGGAAGAGGAGGGAGTCAGCAGGAGCCCAGGGCAAAGCGAACCCCAGTACCTGCCAGCAGAATGGGCAGAACCTGAGAGCTGCCACATCCAGAAACCCCTGGGACCAGCCCTGGAAGGGGCTGCGAGCCTGCAGCCCTGGGGCGTGCTCAGGGCTCCCCAAACACTGCTTATAGCAGCTCAATGTCCCGGCCCTTGTTTCATCATACCATGGTCTGGGTTGGAAGCAACCTTAAGGATCGTCTAGTTCCATGGCCAGGGACACCTCCTACTAGACCAGGCTGCCCAAGGCCCCAACCAACCTGCCTTTGAACACTTCTAGGCTTGCAGCATCCCCAGTTTCTCTGGGCAACCTGTTCCAGTTCCTTACCCCCGTCATGGCTCATCTAAATGTCACCCTCCTAATGTCCTGTCACTCCATGCCTTTGTAAATGTCCCTCTCCCTTCAAACACTGAAAGGCTGCTGTCCTGGAGTCTTCTCTTCTCCAGGCTGAACAACCCCAACTCTCTCAGCCTGTTCCCACAGCAGAGGTGCTCCAGCCCCCCAGTTGCATTCATGGCCCTCCTCTGAACCTGCTCCATCAGGTCTATGTCCTTCCTGTGTCGAGGGTCCAGGGCTGGAGGCAGTAACCCAGGTGAGGTCTCACAGGAGCGGAGGCCATCACCTTCAGCCATGACATGCTTTAGCTTCCAGCGAGAGGAAGGGCTTTCATTTCCTCTCCTTTGCTGCTGGGCTGTTGCTGGGTCTCCATTAACCACCTACACCCACCCCAGGCAGCCCCATTCTGGCACTCAGGCCATCTTCATGTGCTTCCACCCTGCACCTCCTCCCTCTCTCCACCCTAACCAGCCTTCAGAACCTGGCTCACGGCTCGCAAAGCGATGACGCTCACCAGCGGCCACCCTGTCCCCTGGTTCCCCTGGGGCGTGTGGGGGCCTGGCCCCGCTCCCCGAGACCTCCTTACCCGTACAGATGAAGCCAGGCAAACCTCCATAGATCAGCTCATCATTGTCTGGTAACACAAACGGGCACCTGGTCTGCACCTCCAGGCAGTATTGCTTGCATGGGATCCGGTGTCGGCACTGCTGTTGGGTCACGTTGAAGTACTCGGAGCACAGCCAAGCCTTGTAGACAGCCTAAGGGAAGCCACAAACAGTGACACGTCACTTCCTTAAATGCCAAAGCCATGGGGGTGACAGAGGAAGCTCCTCTTGCAGTGTGTCAGAACATCGAGGTCATTGCTCACCAGTTCATTGATTACACCACTGAAGCCTTGGGACCGTGGAACTCGTCTAACAAACTCAAGCCACCACAAACCCGTGAGGGAACAGGCTGCCCAGAGACGTTGTGGAGGCTCCAAGCCTGGAGGTGTTCAAAGCTAGGCTGGATGGGGCCTTGGGCAACCTGGTCTAGTAGGAGGTGTCCCTGGCCATGGCAGGGAGTTGGAACTGGAGGATCCTTAATCACAGAACGTTAGTGGTTGGAAGGGACCCTGAAAGGTCATCCAGTCCACCCCCTGCCAGAGCAGGAGCACCTAGAGTAGGTCCCACAGGAATGCATCCAGGGGGGTTTTGAATGTTTCCAGAGGAGAGGACTCCACAACCTCCCTGGGCAGCCTGCTGCAGGGCTCAGTCACCCTCACAGTGACAATGCTTTTGGTTCTGCTCATGTGGAACTTGCTCTGCTCCAGCTTGCACCCACTGCCCCTTGTCCTGTCACAGGACATCACCGAGCAGAGCCTGGCTCTGTCCTCCTGACACCTGCCCTTCTTTGTCATGGGTTGGGCTGAAATCTGCTGGAGCCCTGCAGCAGGCTGCCCAGAGAGGTTGTGAAGTCCTCTCTGGAGAGATTCCAAACCTACCTGGACATTGTGATTGTGGGCAGGCTGCTGTGGGTGCCCTGCTTTAGCTAGGGGGTTGGACTGGATGATCTCCAGAGGTCCCTTCCAACCCCCACCACGCTGGGATTCTGTTACACACTCACCTTACGGACATACTTTGACACCTGAAGCTACCAGTGGTAGAGATGCCCCAGGGCCTTCCACTCACCTTTCCACTGCTTAGACCTGTGCTTGGCAACACTTTCAGAAGCAAAAGCAAAAGCAACCCAGGAGTCACCTGCAGCTGCAGAAGCCACAACCCCTGCCTCTCCAGCGTGTCTGATCCTTTGTCCCACCCTTTCAAGGCCACCACCAAAACCACTTATGAGCAGGGCTCTCATCTGCAGCTGACCACAGAATCACAGAATTGTTGAGGCTGGAAAAGACCTCTGAGGTCATCAAGTCCAGCCCATGACCTATCACCACGACATCAGCTAAACCATGCCACCAAGTGCCACATCCAATCTTTTCTTCAAGACCTCCAGTGATGGGGAGTCCACCACCTCCCTGAGCAGTCCATTCCAGTGCCTAATCAGCCTTTCTGTGAGGCAGTGCTTCCTAATATCCAACCTAAACCTCCCCTGGCACAGCTTCATCCCATGTCCTCTTGTCCTGTTGCCAGTGGCCTGGGAGAAGAGCCCGACCCCCACTTGACTACAACTTCCTTTCAGCTAGTTGTACAGAGTGATAAGGCCCCCTCCAAGGCTTCTCTTCTGCAGGCTGAACACCCCCAGCTCCCTCAGCCTTTCCTCAAACAACTTTCCCTCCAGCCCCCTCACCAAGATGATCTTCCTCAGCAAAACTCAGCTCTTCCCTCCCACCCTGCGTGCGTTCGTGCCCATCGCAGCCAGCTGGGCACAGCCCAGATGGCTTTGGTTAAGAGCGTCCCTCCCGCACCCCTCTGCATCTTCCAGGCATCGGGCACGGGTGGAAATTGTTTGTCTTCACTGGCTGGAGAAGGGAGGGAGATGTCTCATTGCTCCTGGGGAGGAATGACTCCTCGGGCTGCAAGAAAGCCTGGAACCCCGCTGGGCAGAGCTGCGCCCTCGGCGGCACTTCCAGCTCATCTGCGAATCTATCTAGGCACCAGCGCCGGAGCTGAGCTCGTGCTGATGACCACATCCTTTGAAACCAGCTAGAAAGGGCTCCCCACGATTCAGAGAGAATGAGCTTCCCTCCCTGGCACGCCTGGAGGAAACCCTCTGCTCCTTCCTCCAGCTGAAATCCCATTTTCTTGGAGGCTTTAAACCAACCAACCAACCAACAACAAACCTCCCTGCTTTGTTTCCCCATGTTTCCACAGATCCTTATCACCGCCGCTTCGGAGCGGGGCTGTGGCTCAGGCTTGAAGCTGCTTGGGAAATTCTTGGCAAGTTCTTGGAGTTTCCTTTTTTTTGATTATTGTTTTAATTGTTTTTTCTCCCCCCCTCCTGGAAAATGCCAAATCATGAAACCCAGACTTCTCCTGGAAGCGGGTTAAGGTTTGGTGAAGCTTTCAGCACAAGACGTTGCGCAGGGACCAGGACACGCAGGGAGCAGGCAGTGAGGACCTTCCAGCTGTGGTCCTGCTTCTCCTATTCTTAGGGTGTCAGGGAGTGATAGGACTGGGGGGGATGGAAGGAAAATAGAGAAGAGTAGATGCAGATTGGATGTTAGGAAGAAGTTCTTCCCCAGGAGGGTGGTGAGACACTGGCACAGGTTGTCCAGGGGCGTGGTGGAAGCCTCATCCCTAGAGGTTTTGAAGGCCAGGCTGGATGTGGCTCTGAGCAACCTGCTGCAGTGTGAGGTGTCCCTGCCCATGGCAGGGGGTTGGAACTGGATAGGATAGGATAGGATAGGATAGACCAGGTTGGAAGAGACCTTCAAGATCATCGTGTCCAATCCATCAACCAATCCAACCCACCTAAACAACTAACCCATGGCACCAAGCACCCCAACAAGTCTCCTCCTGAACACCTCCAGTGATGGTGACTCCACCACCCCCCCAGGCAGCCCACTCCAATGGGCAATCACTCTCTCTGTATAGAACTTCTTCCTAACCTCCAGCCTAAACCTCTCCTGGCGCAGCCTGAGACTGTGTCCTCTTGTTCTGGTGCTGGCTGCCTGGGAGAAGAGACCAACCTCTGCCTGTCTACAACCTCCCTTCAGGTAGTTGTAGAGAGCAATAATGATGATTATTAGCAATAATAATGATGATCCTTGAGGTCCCCTCCAATCCTAACAACTCTATGATTCTATGAATCAGACAAAGTGCAGCAGCTCCAGAGAAGGCTCCGGCTCTGAGGACACAACTGAGAGGTCTCCCTTCTGCCAGACCAGGTGTGGGTGGAACGACCACATGGGGCACACTGAGTCCATCTCTCCTGCTCAGCCTGTTTTCCAGGCCCTCACTTGGCTTAGTGAGGAACATCTCCATCACTGGGACTTCCTCATGTTTCCTGAGGAGGTGGTTGTAGAGCTGCAAGCACTTCTCTCACTGCCTACAAGTTTTCCTTCATACTTGACCTACATTTTCCCATCCAAAAGTTCATTCCCTTCAATCATTCCCTGAACCATCCCTCTCCCTCTTCTCTGTTTACACACTTCTAATATTTGCAGATGTATCACGCTCCCTGTTTAGTCATAACTTAGCTCTGCTTGACTGATTTACTCTCCAGCACTTCCTGCGAGCTCCTTCCCAGCCCTTCAATCATCTCCGACTCTTCCCCGCGCTGCTTTCCCAGGTCCCCGCTGCATCCTCAGCCCCCACCCGGGGACACGTGCAGCCCCACGAGGAGAGATGCCACCCTGCCTTCCTCACAGTGCTCACACATCTGTGGCTTGCCCCATCCCAGCTCTGCCCCTGGGCTGCAGCAGCCTATGCTCCAGCCCCACCAGCACAGGAGACTCCTGAGGACACGGCAGGAAGATGTCTGAGCTCATCTCACACTCCTGTGGAAGCACAGCTTGCACAGACTCCACGTGGATCTGCATGCTTGCCCCTACAATGTTTCTGGTGGCTCCTGTCAGGCAAGTTTGGCATCAGGTTGGGATCTCAGGCACTGACACTGCTGTGAATTCAAGGAAAATCGTGGGATCACAGAACCACTTTGGTTGGAAGAGACCTTTCAGACCACTGACTCCAACCACTAACCCAGAACTGCCAACTCACCACTAAACCATGTCCCTCAGCACCACATCTACATGGCTTTTCAATCCCTCCAGGGATGGGGACTCCACCACTAGCCTGTTCTACATTTTGACAACCCTTTGGGGGAAGAAAGTATTCCTCATGTCCAACCTAAACCTCCCCTTAGGTAATTTCCTCTCATCCTGTCATTTCTTACCTGGGAGAAGAGACCAACCCCCAGGTGGCTCCAACCTCCTTTCAGAGAGCCAGAAGGTCTCTCTCCCCTCTTCTCCTTTTCTGCAGGCTGAACAACCCCATTTCCCTCAGCCACTTCTCACCAGGCTTGTGCTGTAGACCCTTCACCAGCTTCACCTCTCTCCTCCAAACATGCTCAATGTCCTTCTTGTAGTGCAGGGCCCAAACTGAACCCAGTATTCTCACCCAGGATCAGGCTCGCACAGGGGCAGATCTTTGGGAGACACCAGCATCGTCCTGCCACACATCTGCAAACTCCCTGGGCTGCTCACAGCTCTCAATATCTCTGAGCTTACCCCACACAACCTTGCAGGCTGGTGAGAGTTTAGGACAGGAAGCAACTGATTCTTTGCTTAAATCAAGGGGGAAGGCTCTCCGCTGGCCATCCGCTCCTCCGGGAAGTCAGCTTGGTTGCAATCAGCATCTCTCCCGTTCTCCTCTTGCTTTCTGGCTGATCTCCAGCCTGGCCAAATAAATATAAGTGACCTCAGCTCCAAAAAAAGCTCTCTTTCAGTGCTCTCTCCCTGCATTTTTAGCTCAGAGGACTGGCTAGATGGCTCCCAGAAAGCACAGGGAGTTTTGCTGCCTAGGAAAGGAGCCAACTTCACTCAGTTTATACATGCAGAGGCCAGGCGGCCTGTCTGCAGCTGAACTCTGCAGGCACCCCCAGAAGCCCCTCACCACTGGAAAGAAACAAAAGGAGTTGGGCTTCCAAGAGGCAGCTAATTAAGCTACCTGTCTGCTCTCACTCCCACCAGCACCTGAGAGCAGTAGGCACAGGGACAATCTTTCCACAGCCACTTCACTGCCAAATTGAGTTCCTCACTGCCTGCCCTTCTCCCCATCCCTGCACTCCTGCTCCCTGCCCCTCTCTTCTCCTGCTCCCTGCATTTCCCCCCATGCCTGCACTCTTCTACTGCTGCCTGCAGGTCTCTCCCTGCCTCCTGTCTGCACCAGGACAGCAGCTCCCATCAAAGAGCTCTTCCAAACTCTTTCTCTGATCCCATTTCTGGAAGCAATTTGGCCATCCCAATCCCAGTCTGGTCATTGCCAGTCTTTTTGCAGATGCTGGCATTGCTTGTTGAACCACCCCAGGCAAATTCTAGGGCAGGGATGGAGAAGTATCCTTGGGATGTGAGACCTTTGAGGAAGACAGAGTGTTCAGGGGAGTCTGGATGCCCACTGGGATCACCACCCAACGAGCTGCTGGTTTCCCATAAAAGCAGGGAAGTTTTCCCAGGGGAAGTTCTGCTGATGGCAGGATTTTTCTCCTCACTGGTAGGCAGGGGCTGGAGCAGCATCCTTAGCTCAGCACCTGCTTTTCTGTCAGGGTGATTCGCAGACTGAAGGGGAAGGAGGACAAGGAGGGCAGAAGGAAGGAGGCAATCTCCCACTTCAAAATTACTTCAGGCAAGACTTGGTGCTTGCCCTCTGCTAACCTCACACTGAGCAAGGCAGGGATTTCCCCTTGCATAAATCATGGGGGGGACATTTAAGCAGGAATCTCAGAGGACCCCTAACCATGAGAGCACTCAGCACCCCCCAGCATGGTGCCACTGGCCAATCTTCCCAGCGAGGGGAGCGAAGCCCCTGACCAAGAGTAACAAATGGCCACACCAGGAGCAGGCAATTGGGTGCTTCAAGAAACCAAGTGTGAGTTGATAGCTTGGCAGAGCTGCCTGAGGCTGTATTTAATTGGAGTAATATTGGGCTCTGCTGACTAATCTGAGGTCAGCTCTGGAAGGAGACTCAAGAGAATGCCACAGCTGGTGGCTACTGGCTTCTGCCGTCATGACTATGACACAGGACAAAAGGAAATGGACTCCAGATGCAGCAGGAGAGGTTCAGGTTGGGCATGAGGAACCATTTTTTCCCCCAAAGGGTTGTCAAGCTCTGGCACAGGCTGCCCAGGGAAGTGGTGGAGTCCCTGTCCCTGGTGGGGTTTAAAAGGTGGAGATGTGGTGCTGAGGGACATGGGTTAGTGGTGAGCTGGCAGTGCTGGGCTAAGAGCTGCACTCAATGATCTTAAAGGTCTCTTCCAACCAAAATAATTCTCTGATTCTATGACTCTCCTCCTCTTTGCTGCTGCTGAGGCTTGGTCACAGCTGTGTGAGGCTGAGGTGGTGCATGGCCACCCCATGGAGCCCCACCAGCCTCCTTGCCCCTCCCTCCACCAGGACCAGACCCCAGCAGTGCCAGCCAGCCTCCTTCCCTCACTACCCTCTTCCCCTTGTCTGTCTCACCGGGACACAGCGTGCACCCAGCCAGCGGCTTCCAGAGAGATCATCTCCATCACTTCCAAGGTGGTGAATCCTTCCTGCCCCTGTCAGACCCACCTCAGGCTCAGAGCTGCCTCTCTTCCTCCTGGAGCAGTTCCTAGGACTCACATTTCCATCAGGGCCTGAGATGAGCATCTGGAGTGGCTGTGCCTCATTAATCTTGGACACAGGGAAATGAGTCCTGCTAATGAGCCTCTTGGGCAGCTCTCCAAGCTCTGGCACATCAGGATGCAACACGGGAAGCAGGATGTGCCAGAGGGGGGGGGGAGGGGGGAAGAGAAGAATCCCCTTTGGATAGGGGAGGATTAAGGGAACGCTGACATCCACAGCCGGCCAGGAGTCACCACACACGAGCTGCAATGTCCAATTACCCTCGGATTCAATTACTGCTGCCTGCAATTCTGACATTAATGATGCTGAGCTTTTCAGACAGCTTTTTTTGCTTTGCTTTAAATTAGCCTTGCTGCTCTAACATCACATCTGTAACAGCTGGCTTTGGGTAGCTTTGATAGCTCTGGAGCTGCGTTATCCCCACCTCGCCACCTCCCCGCGCTCTGCTTTAGCGGAGGGAGAAACTCAGCCCGACCCCAAAGCCCAACAACTGCCTGAGACTGGCTCTTCTTGGGTATTGCTTGCAGTTATTTTTGCCACTAGGAAGTTGTCTTGTGCTTGGTGATGACAGGGCTGGAGCCACACATCCTCCATTTCAGCACCGGGGAGGCAAGGGCCACCCAGCGGCCGCGGTGCTGGGCACTGCCACGGAGCCCGCTGGGGGGAACGGCACTGCCCACAGCCAGGCCAGGCTGAGGGTGCTGGGAATGGCAGTGGGGTGAACTGCAGGCAGAGCAACTCCCAGCTGTGGCTCTCGCTCATATCCTAGGGCCTCAGCCACAGAATCACAGGAAGGTCTGGGTTGGAAGGGCAAAGGGCATCCAGAGCAACCCCCTGCAGTCAGCAGGGACATCCTTCACCACAGCAGGGTGCTCAGAGCCTTGTTGAGCTTGACCTTGGATACCCTGAGGAACCCCTAGGGCCTCAACTACCTGTTGAGTGTTCCAGCATCCTCCTGGTGCAGAACTGGTTCCTAGCATCCAATCCAAATCTCCTCTTCTCTCATTCCAAACCACTGGCCCTCGTTCTATCTTTGCAGCCCTTTGCAAACAGCCTCTCTGCAGCCTTCAGGTACTGGAAGGCTGCTATTAGGTCTCCCTGGACAGGACATCTCAGGACCAGACCCACATCCTGAGCCCAGACCCACATCCTGGGACCAGACCCACGCCCCCTGAACTCACTGATGAAGCTACACCAAAGTGCCCAGAAGCAGTGGCTTCCATTCACACCACCCCAGTGACCTTGGGAAGAAGCTCATTGTCTCTAGTATTTCAGTTCTAATTTCCAGGGTTTGGATAAAAGAGACTACCTGAACATAAGGGAGGCATTTTTGATGCTAAGGGTGGTAAGACACTGGCCCAGGTTTCCCAGAGAGGTGGCAGATGCCCCATCCCTGGAAACATTCCAGGTCAGGTTGGACTGGCATCAGAACAACCTGACCTAGTGGAGGATGTGCCTGCTGACCGCAGGGGGACTAGACTAGGTGGCCTTTAAAGGTCCTTTCCCATCTGAATGCCCCTCCTTTTGTAGGAAAAAGCATAAAGCCCCCCCAAATAAATCCCCCTGAAAACAAGTCTGAGACACAATCACACACACCCCCCCTAAGTGCTCACCTTTCAGAACAAGCAGGAGACAGCTTTGACGCCTGCCCTTCCAGCGCCTCAGACACCCAACCCCCAGCTAACAATCCCCCATGGCATGCAACAGCTATCAGGGAACTCCACACACACCTGGGGAACTCCTGGAGTGAGCAAAGGACAGGAGAAGCAGCAGCTCAGCCTGCCTCTGCAAACACTGCACACCCCTTCAGCACCCTGGGCAGCCCCAGGCACCGGTCAGCGCGGCCAGCTCCCAGCCCAGGATGCCACCGGGGACGGGCACCACGTCTGCAGCTCCTGGCTTTGCTCATCTGCTCTCTGCAGCCAAGGGCTGCTGCATGTGAGGCCAGGGAAAAGCCTGGTCTCATCCCAGCAGATGCAACTGTCAGCCTGGACCAAACCCAGGAGGCATGGCCTGGAATTGGGGGTTGTCCCCAGATGGGATGAATCCGCTGGAGGAGTGGAGCTGGAGGCCTGGCTTCGGCCCCCAGCCAGCCCTCAGCAGCACTGCAGCCAGGACACAGCCCTTGGCACCCCCTCCACTACACAGCAGGGAAGGGAAAGTCATCACCCTGCTTACTGTCACAGCTGGATGGGGCAGTGAGCAGGGCACCCCTGCAGGGAGACTAAGCCTCTGGCCTCCCAGAGAAGCTCCTCACACCAGAGTTTGCTTCATGGAGAGGACAGTGGGCAGCAGACAGGCAGAGCCCCATCACCTGCCTGTGGCCAGGTTTCTGCACTGGGCCCTGACAGAGCAGGGTCAGGAGCCTGGGATGCTGAGAGGGCTCAAGGCAGCAACAGAAGCTCAATAAGCCAGTAGTAAAGGATGAGTGACTCCAGCTGCCCACATGCAGACTGGTCAAGCATCATGGCAAGCCAAGGATGAGAAATAAAACTTCCCCAAGCAGCCAATCTGAGGCCACAGGAGGCTCAAGCAGCTCCAGAGACAGACACTGGCTGCAGGAGTCACCAATGACTCCCAGAATCCCAACACAGTGGGGGCTGGAAGGGATCTCTGGAGATCATCCAGTCCAACCCCCCTGCTAGAGCAGGGGCACCCACAGCAGCCTGCCCAGGCTCACAATGGCCAGGCAGGTTTGGAATCTCTCCAGAGCAGGAGACTCCACAACCTCTCTGGGCAGCCTGCTCCAGGGTCCAACACCCTCACAGGAAGGCAGTTTCTCCTCAGGTTCAGATGGAAGGAACAGCAGCTCCCCAGGGGCTGAGCTAAATACTTGCACCAAGAGATGGTGAGTGCAGAGAGCAGGCAAGAAAGATGCTGGGAGAGCAACAGCTCAGCTACAAAATGAAGGAGAGAACCCATCCCAAGTGCTGCTCTCCCAAAGGTGCCTGCTGAGCCATGGGAGCCCGTCTGCAGGGAAGGGAATCCAGAGGACCATTAATCAGCATCCTAAAAGTATCTCCTAGGGGTTTCAGATCACTTTGGAGGGTGGGAGGGCTCAGCCAGGCAGGCAGGAGCGGTGCCATGAGCACGGAGAGGGCTTTGCTGTAGTCTCACTGGGCAGCACGGCTCTGCAAAGACACCTGCCCCTCAGTGAGGCTGCAGGTAACCAGTGGGTTAGTTAGCAGCCTGGTCTGCCATCAGTCCAATTACTTAAGAAGTAATTAAAGACTTCAGGTACAAAGCTGAACACAAGCTGGGACAAAGGGAAAGTCAGGTCCCTGCAATCTATTAGCCCCGCTTGAGGAATTCGCTCCCATTAGACACTGCTGCAGCCAGGAGCTGAGCAGCACCCAGGAGCAGATTAAACATTCATGCAGATAATGAGAACAGCCTGGAACATGAGACAGGATATAAAAAAATAAAGGCCAGACACTTCAGTGCCACGAGCCATCCATTACCCACCCGCTGGTGGGGGCCAGCAAGAAGTTCCTCCACCCCAGCAAGTGCATCGACCTCCCGGGGCAGGGGCTGGGCTGGAGCATTGCTTTGGGGAGAGGGAGGTCACACCAGGGCTGTCCTCAGAAGAAGGAAGGGCCCAGTCCTACACTTTGCCAGGAGACCTTTATCCTCACTCATGTGCAGCCTGCAAGGTGCTGTTTAGTATGAACATGGGGTAGGGCCTAAGGCTCAGCCCACGGGGGAAGGAACCCGGCTGGATTCACCCCCCTGGACCTTTCCCAGGGGTGAGCAGCAGGACTTGGCCTGTCCCAGCTCCCTCATGCAGCAAAAGGAAGGGAAACAGAACCATCCCAGCTCAGCACCCTTGGCTCCCAGGCACTGTTTGGGGTCAGAGGGAGGTGCTCAGCCTCCCACACCAGCGCTGGGGTTGTCTGGGCAGCTGCAAGGGTCTGCTGCACTTAACTTCTGCACTCATCACCCACAGAGCCTCGAGGCCACATACTTAGCATCCCAACATTCACAGAGAGTAACCCAATCATCCCAGAATTCCAGCATGGCAGGGGCTTGAAGAGCCTTCTAGAGATCATCCAGTCCACCCCCCTGACAAAGCAGGGTCACTCACAGCAGGCTGCCCAGGATCACAATGGCCACACGGCTTTGGAATGTCTCCTGAGAAGGAGATTTCACAACCTCTCTGGGCAGCCTGCTCCAGGGCTCCAGCACCCTCAGAGGAGAGAAGTTTCTCCTCATGTTCAGATGGAACCTCCTGCATTCCAATTTGTGCCCATTGCCCTTTGTCCTACAACTGGAAACCACTGAAAAGAGTCTGACCCACTCTCTTGCACCCCCACCCTGTACCTCTTGACCAGCATTGCTCAGATCCCCTCAGGCTGCTCTTCTCCAGGCTCAACAGCCTCAGGGCTCTCAGCCTTTCCTCCTCACAGAGATGCTTCAGGACCCTCAGCATCTTTGTAGCTTCCACTGGACTCTCTTCAGTAGTTCCCTGTCTCTCTTGAAATGGGAAACCCAAACTGGACCCAGTACTCCAGATGTGGCCTTACCAGGGCAGAGTAGAGAGGGAGGTGAACTTCTCTCAATCTCAGGCAATTCAAATAAACTTCTGAAAAGATCTCTGTCTGCTCTCCCTCCACAGGCAGCAGCAAAGAACCCTGGGGACCAGTGCAGCACGGGGCTCACAGGGGTGCTACACAGGCACTGGTGCTGTCCTCACTGGGAAGCCCCTGTTCCTGCCACTGGTGCCAGCTCCCCTTCCCTCTCTCCAGCTCCCCTCACGACCCCTCCCCTCCACTGCCTCCATGCAGCAGAGGCTGCTGAGCAGAGCTAAGATGTCAGATGAGATGCCAAGGGGATGAGCAGGGCAGGCAGCATTTCCCTGCCCAGCTGGGCCAAGGAGCACTGGGAGGCTCACACCGGCGGAGCTCTGGAAAGCCAAAAGCACAGTGGGTGATGTCGCCTCTTGCTGCCCTTCTGACCACAGCAGCCACATCAGCAGAGCTGGGGAGAGCACATCCTGGCTCTGTGCACCCAGCTCCTCAGGAGCATGGTGGGAGAGAGGCCCCAGGGAGCAGCAAGAGCAAAAGTCAAGCTTTTGCTGAAGAAGAGCGAGGCCAAAGCAGCGAGGGCAGGCAGCTGCCAGCTCTGGCTGCAGGTACAGGGGCTGCAGGCAGTGTGGACAGAGAGCCACTTCTCACCCAAGCTACCTCCTTGTCTCATTCACAGATTTGCTGTCCCTGAGTCATTGCCCTTCAAATGACAGAGGAGCTGAGCTTCCTCTGCGAGGAGTCAGGCATGAGTCGCATCCTAATGGCATGCTGGTGACAGCAGGATAGCCCCTGGAAGCCAGCTACGTCCTGGGGGAGCTCTGGGGCCAGCTCGGGGGTTGTGGGGTGTCTCCTCTCCCTCCATGTGGGCTGTGGAGGGGCTGGGGCTGCTGCCTGTGGTCCTTGGGGCTCACAAATTCCAAGCTGGGAGATGGTGTCTCTGCCACAGGCTGTGTGTGACCCCTGCTTCCTCACCTGATAGAAGAGATGGCTGTTCCTAGACAGGGACCACGTGAAGTCCTTCCACAGGCAGCTTCAGGGATGTCCTGGGCTCAAGCAGACACTGTGCACACCCTCTTCCACCTCTCAGTGCCCAGCTATGGGGGGCATGCTGCTTCCTTTGCCCTGGCAGTGCAGGATGATGGCACTGCAGGCAGCCAGCGTGCCAGCAGCAGATCCCTTTGTCCATCAGGACAGCAGCATCACTGCCCAAGCTGTCCCCAGGCTGGGCCTCCCCAGGCAGCCCAGGGCTTGGGGTGCAGGGAGCAAGGAGGGGACTGGTGTTGAGGATTAAAATAGTTATAGAATATCAGGACTAATTGGGCAAAGGCTTAACATTAAGCTAAGCTGAGACTTGGTTTGCTTTGCTCAGCATGAGGAGGTGGATTTACTGAAGCCTTAGGCCACAAGCAGTGATCTGATGCTGAATTTAGACTTAATGACACAAAGGGAGGCCTTGAGATCACTGCATCACGTGAAAAATAAGGTAGCCATGTTCAACAGCTGAAGCTGGATCCTTGAGATAAGAAAAGGAACTACCAGCCTGGAGACTAAGTGAGGAACAAGAAGACTCCAGACTCAGTTACCACCATCACAGGAGAGGAACTGAAATAGTCAGGCTAGAATCACCCAGGGGCTTCTGCACTCAGGGTCCCTCTCTGGAGGCACCAGCTGGAGCTGCTGCTCTGCTGCACCATCTCAAGAGGCTATTTTTGCAAGATCCAGTGCCTGAGACCCTGCTATGGTAAACTGAGAGTGAGCAAACTTCTTGAAGAGCCCAGTGGGGCTCGTGTCATTTCCCCAGGCCACCCATTCTGCCAGCACTGCTGCTGCTGAGCTCTCTGATCCCAGGGGCCGCCCGCCCCCAGCAGCGCCTTGGCACGACGGACACCTTCCAAAAGACATCCCCAGCTGGTGTCACAGCGTCTCCCTGCCACCAGGGCCGAGCCTGCCCCTCCGCCGAGCTCACCCCACCTGGCCAGCGAAGCCCCCGTGCAGGTGGTGCTCCCAGGGCCGGGCACAGGCGGAGAGGAGCTGGGACTCGCCCGCAGCCGGCCGGGCCCAGGAGCAGGCGCTGGCACCTGCGTCACTTGTAGCTACTCAGTGACAGTTTGATGGAGACAGATCTCTCGCCCTCCCTCACACTCTTCCCTGCACCATTTGCTGACCTGCTTGTCGCTGCACGGGGATTTGCTGCCTTTGCAGACTTGCTTTGCACCCCTTCAGCACCGCTGACAGGTGTCGACGGGTGAGGACAAACTGACAAACCCCCAGCCCCCAGCAGGCAGCCGCTCAAACGGGAGCCAAACCCTGCCCCCGTTCACACCAGCACCCAATGGCCCAGCCACAGGCCGGGGAGGAAGCACTTCATGGCTACTACCCACACCCCAGGCAAATGCATGGCTCTGGCCCCCAGGCCACTGCACACCCCAGGCATGTTCCACCTGGGAAAGAACAACCCCATGGACCAGGACAGGCTGGGGACTGACCTGCTGGAGAGCAGCCTAAGGGAAAGGGACCTGGGGGTCATGGTGGACAGAAGGATGACCATGAGCCAGCATTGTGCCTGTGTGGCCATAAAGGCCAATGGCATCCTGGGGTGGATCAGAAGGGCTGTGGTGAGTAGGTCGAGAGAGGTTCTCCTCCCTCTCTACTCTGCCCTGGTGAGGCCACAGCTGGAATATTGTGTCCAGTTTTGGACCCCTCAGTTCAAGAAGGACCTCAGGGAACTGCTTGAAAGAGTCTGGCCCAGAGCCACAAAGCTGCTGAAGGCAGTGGAACATCTCCCTGTGAGGAGGCTGAGGGAGCTGGGGCTTGGAGCAGAGTAGCCTCAGGGGTGACCTCATTGATGTTGATAAAGATATGGAGTGCAGTGTCAGGAGGATGGAGCCAGGCTCTGCTCAGGGATGTCCAAGGACAGGACAAGGGGCACTGGGTGCAAGCTGGAGCTGAGGAGGTTCCATGGGAACATAAGGGAAAACTTTTCCCTGTGAGGGTGACAGAGCCCTGGAGCAGGCTGCCATGGGGGGTTGTCGAGTCCTTTCTCTGGAGGCATTCCAAGCCCACCTGGATGCATTCCTGTGTGACCTGCTCTGGGTGATCTTGCTCTAGCAGGGGGATTGGACTGGATGATCTTTGGAGGTCCCTTCCAACCCCTAACATTCTGTGATTCTGTGATCTCAAGACCCCTCAACCCCTTCATCAGCTCAGTTTTTGGTCTCTCTGTTCTTCTTCTCTCTCTTTCCAAGCACCTCGGTGGCAGCCGACACAAGGCGCAGGACTGGGGCCCAGCCAGAGGCCGTGGCTGCAGTCACCACACGCCTGAGCACGCACATTCCTCTTGCTCAGAGCCTTCAAACCATTCACTCACATCTTGGTGCAGGGCTGAGAGACAAATCCCCTCTGCTTAGCCAGCCCTGGCGTGCAGGGGGAGCTGCGTGCCTGGCTAAGCTGGGGCATGTGGGCTTGCTAAAGCTGCCAGAGAACGAACTGCGCCGAGCCGCTGGAATCACTCTGGAATTTACTCTGCAGCTCTTTATCACCTCGTGAAATGCCAGGAAAGCTCCACCCCACTGGCCAGGCTTGTTCCTGAGGAAAGGCTCCCCTGCCAGGGATGCTGCTTCTGGTCCCCATTCATGCTGCAAGAGGGGAGCAAGCCTTGGGTGCAGCTTTGTGGTCACCCAGCAGTGGATTCTCAATGCCATCTCCATGGAACCTTCATCTTTTATGACACAAAGCACAAGATTTTGGTGAAACCACTTTGCTGTGGCTCTCATGGGACCTTCCTGATGGGTGCAGGTCTCTGTGCAAAGAGCCATCCAGGCTTGGAGCCAGACTATTTTGGATAAGCCCAGCCCAGATAAACTCGACTCAAGCTGCTTTTGTGAAGGTAAAAGGCTGCTTTGGTTCCCCCAAGAGGTGTCCCTGGCACCAAGAAGCCCCCAGGATGTGGCTCTCTCCAAGCTCCCAGCCCCAGCACACCTGGCATTTGCTGTATCTGCTCCATAGAGAGGGATGCTCAGCAGAGACTCTGATTGCTGATGCTATTTCTGGCTAAAGAAGAACAAGAAAACAGGACCCTCAGAGGGTGTTGAAGCTGGGCACCACAGCTTTGCTCCCCAGCTGCTCAGGGAGAGCTCTGCCAGGTGCAGCGCCACGGCTGCTGTACAGCAGAAACCAGCTTCCGTCTCACACAGCATCACCCACACACCCCCACAGCAGGGAAACACCATCATGAACACCTCTGGAGTGAAATCCTGCCCTGCCAGGCTCCCCCCAGACAGCCTCTCTGGGAGGTAATGGGGAAACCAGAGGTGCAGAAACAGATCTGGCCGGGGGCACGGAGGGACTGAGCAGCCAGTGGCCCACGCACGCAGAGAAACCCTGGTAATCTAATCTCAGCTGAGATGCTACAGGTCCTGTCCAGCCTGCCCTTCCCACCAGCACTCTGATCCAGTCTCAGCCCTGCAGCTCCTGGCTGTCAGACCTCCTCTCTCCGCAGCTTTGTTTCTCGCAGTCTAATGAGTCCTTAATTCAGCAGGCTTGGGCCCATAGATCTTGATTTGCCCTAGCACCAGTAGGACTCACTTTCAGGAGAGCTCTGCCTCCACAGCAGCCAAGCTCTGGCCTGGTGGTGCCTGAGCTGGAGCAAAGCTGCTTTTTGCCCTCCAGAAAGACTGAGGGTCAAAAAGACACAAACCAGCCTCAGCATCCCAGGGGGCATCACTCCGGGGTAACGGGGAGCCTTCCCTGAACTAAGTCCTGCAAAGCCTGATGGTTCATGTGCTGAGAGGGCTGCCACCACCCCGAGTTTCCCAAGGGACACAACATCCACATCCTCAGGCTGGGAACCCCCCAAGCCTTTTGGAAGGGTGCTACCAAAGCATCACCTCAGCTGCCCACGAAGCTCACTGTGCCTGGCTGTGATGAAGGGTACAAGTCACGCAGGAAGAGGGGAGGTGGACGTGGCACGGAGCTGCTCCTGCCTGAGTGAATGGATTTGCTCTCTGACAGGCAGAAAAACACAAGCATTTTCCTCCTCTTTTATGCACATCACCACTAACTAGCCCCACGACCCCAGCAGCCTACAATCAGGTGTTCACTGCCAGAAGTGAAGCGAGTTTCAGACCACTGATGGACTCTGCAGACCTGCTGCATCCTCTCCCTGCCCTGGGGGACCCTGCCTATGAGGGGCTCCCAGAGCCACCCTGCATGATCAGCTGCCACCATCCCATCAGACACAAAGCACAAACAATGCACCCAAGAAAGGTATTTTCTCACTTCACTCTCTCAGCCAAAGAGATTTTTAGTGTCAGTGGTAGGAGTACGAAGTAAAACATTTCCAGAGTGTGATCTGGAAGCTGATGGTGCTGCATGGAGTGACAACAATCCAAGCAGCAAGTGGGATCTGCCCAGGAATCACTCCCATCACTTCCAAGCAGAGCAGAAAAGAGTATTCAGCAGAGAGCTGTTACAGAGACCCCACCACTTCACAGCATTTCTAGGGAGATTTTGGCCCAACCTTTCCCTGAGCACTCTTGCAAGCTCTGGGCACAGGCAGACCCAGGGTCTGGATACTCAGGATGCTGCTCATCCCCCTCCAGCAGCACTTGCCTTTCCCTCACCTAGCACAGCATCCCAAGCCCCCCCAAAATGCTCTGCTGAAGACAGGACTTGTGTATCTCCTGAAACCAGCCCACCACACTCAGCCACTTCCAGGGTTTTAGTTCATGGTCAAGCCTGCAGCTGTAGGAAGGAAAGGCTGCTCCAGAGGGACTTTTCTGGCTGTTGCTCTTCTTTTAAAGCAGATGCAATAAAGAGCCAAAATTACCTGAGGTGATTCAGCTGCCCAAGAGCTCCGTGGGTGCTCCTCATGGAGCAGCACAGCTCCTTGGGGATGGAATTACAGGGGGGGATCTGTGGCCCTGCAGAGGGAGGCTGAGTGCAGGTGAGTTGGAGATGCTTTGTTCCCTCACTTTGTTTTTCCAGCTGCTATTATGGAATAGGAAGGATGTGGATGGGAAGCAGCACTGGCCCCTCAGCACCAGCCTCTCATGGTCAGCACAGTCCCTGGCCCCAAAAGTATAATTTCAATCCTGTTTCCCCAGCTGCAGGCTCTCTGCAGCCAGAGTCCTGCCACAGGGATTTTGCAGGAGCCTCTCACAGTGGCTGAGCTGCTGTGTTTTCCTCCACTCCTGTCCTGTTTTGCTGTCACATCAGAAAATCACAGCTTGATTTGGGTTGGAAGAGACCTTAAAGATCACCCAGCTCCAATCAGCGAGTGGTAGCTCTCTGCTGTCACACCTGGACAGGAATGACAAGTCTGGGCAGCTTTCAAACCCTTGCCAGCCAGGTTGCCCCAATGCAAGGAGCAACTGCAGCCTGAGCTGAAGTCCAGCACACTCCAAATCAGGCCAAAACTTGCCAGGCACCACCACAATGGAAGAGTTTGGCTCCAGCCTCCTCTCACAAACAGGAAACAGCCACAGAAGAGGGTAAGGCTGAGACTCACATCAGTGAAAGTCTGAAGTCTTCTAGATGTACACTGAAGCACCATGAATCAGGGGCTTGATTTTCACAAGAGGCCAAACTAAGCAGGAGCTGTGAGGGGTTGGAGTTGGTGTGTGCAGCCTTGGGCCCCCTGTTCTGGACATCACCTCATGGGGGGCCCAGGCAAGCCTGCACAGTTTGGCCCCACCACCTGCACTCTCTTGTTGCTCCCCAAACAGTCCTGGTGGCACCACAGAGCTGAGGCTCACCAATGCTCTCTGCCAGTGTGACATGGAGTGAGCTTGGAAGTCTGCACCTTGCTGCCACTGCCTTCACCTCTGCCTCTCCTAAGCTCATTCCCTCCTTTCTCATCAAGGATGGTAAGGCCAGGGACACCTAATGAAGGCTCATCTCAGCACATCTCCCTTTCTAGATGCTTTACAGTCCAGAGGAACATCTCCTTGATCAAGACCAAAAGAGAATCATTTCCTTATCTTTCTTTGCTACAGCCACAAGGTTTCTACACCACAAAGCTCAAGGAGGTTGGACTCAGCAGAGCAAAGATGGACACTGAGCCTGAAGAGAGAGTGTCTGTACACATGACAGGAGACAGCATGGGCAGACCCTGCATGGGAGTAGGACCAGCACAGGGGTGGTCAGTGCTGAATGCCTTTCGTCACCGCAGAAGTGGAGCAGCAGGACCAAAGTGCTCGGTGCAGGCTGTGTACCATGGACCTTTGAAACTGCAGGGGGAATTTGGGCAAGCAGATTGCAATTACCTGGCCTGGCTCTGGCCCAGAACATCACCACCAGGTCCTTACAAAAGCCATAAATGAGAGCAGCAGCCAGAACCTTGCCGTTGTGCCCTCAACGAAGGGCACCAACCACCTCGCTGTCCCCAGCGCTGCTCCTCACTGCTGCTCCTGCCCTTCCCCTGGGGACAAGCACCACACTGAGAGCTGCCTGTGTCAACTCCACAGCTCCAAGTGTCCCTCAAAACTCTCCCAGGAGAGCCCTGTCCTGTCACCAGGGGATGCTCTGCCGCCAGCCCTCTGGGGACCATGCTGTAGCACACTCAGCTGCCTCTCCCCCGGGACATGGCTCTGAGAAAGGCAGGCTTAATAATCGACACCATTACACTTCCCAGAGGTGATGTCCAGAAGGGACATGTGCAGGTGAGAAAGGCAGCCTGGAGCAGGAGGAGGCTGCTCATGAGAGCACAGAGGAGCACCCAGCAGAACCAAGCCAGGCTCCTGATGGAGATACCACCGTGGATCTTGCTTTCAAGAGGAGATTGCAAGGCTCTGATGCTCAAGCTGGTTGATGCTGGGAGAGGCAACCCATTTGCTTTTGGAACATGGACCATGCCACAGGGCTGGGGTCAGTCAGTGATGCTGGGAGAGGCACACTGCAGCACCCTAGGACCATCTCCCTGGGGAGAGTGGGTGGAAGAGCTGGAAAGCAACTGGGAAGGGGCTCCCTCACTATGGTTCATCTCAGGTCACTGCTTCTCTACACACCTCAGCTTAGCAACAGCTGGGCAGCCCAGCCCAGCCCTGCTCAGCTTCCCTGCGTGTGCACAAGTGTGCATGTGGCGTGCAAAGGGGTGATGTTGGTGGGGAGTGGAGCATCTGGAGCCTGTCAGCGGGTGGACAGGTGTGAAGGGACAGGTGCTCAGGTCAAGCTCTGCCCTCAGGTTCCAGCATCCTGTCCTAGCTGCCCCGGGGGGCTCCAAATCCATCCCACCAGCACTGCCAGGCTGGGGCTCGGGGGGCAGAGGGACACCCTCAGCCCTCTGTCAAGCCTGTGGGCAGGAGGCTCACAACACCCTGCCAAAGGCAGGGCCCCCACGGCTCGGTGGGGCTGCGGCTCAACGCGCAGCTCACCCCAGGCTGCCCAGCGGCACCGGGCTGGCGGGGAGACCCCAGGACGCCCCGTCCTACCTTGCAGTCCGTCAGGCAGGATCTGACCGAGTACTCTTCCGATTGCAAGTACTTCTCCAGCAAGAGGTCGAACTCCTCGTATTTTTCCTGAGCGTGTTGGTCCAGCCGCTGGTACGCCTGGACGCAGCTGCTACAGGCCTCCCCGCCCAGCGCTCCGGCCGCCGCCACCATCAAGTCCACCATCAGGTTGTCCACGCTGCAGTCCAGACCGTCCGGGCCGGCCATTTCCCGCAGCAGGTCCCAGATCGTGTAAGTATCACAAAAGGAGAGGTTGAAGTTCCTAAAATAAGCCTGCAGGAAAGTCCTCTTGGAGGAGGGAGAGGCGAAGAAGGGGGCGGCGGCGGGGGGCGAGCGGAGGGGCGCGCCGGCCAGCGAGCCCCGCGGCCTCTGCAGGGCGTGAAGCCGGGCGCAGGCCGAGTCCAAGTCGCCGCGGGCGGCGGGGCAGGGGCCGGTGGGACCCGGGGCCCGGCTGAGGTTACCGAGCAAGGCCTCGCAGCTGCCGCCCGCCGGCTCGGCCGCCAGCAAGGCCCGCGGCCCGCGGCTCCGCGGCCGCCCGGCGCCTCCTCCGCTCCGCTCCCGCGCCCGCAGCTTGGCCCCGGCGCAGAGCCACAGATGGTCGGAGAGGAGGACGGTGAAGAAGAGGAGCGAGGCCAACGAGAGGCGCCATTTCTGCGCCCGTTCGGGGTCGGCTACCGGCTTGTCGCTGCGGCGCGGCGCGCAGCACACCGCCCCGCCGGCGGCTCCCCCGCGGGGGTACATCCAGGCGCCGCGGATCATGCTGCGGGGGCGGCGCGGAGGGGGGGGAGCGGCGGCGGCGGCGGCGGTGGCGGGACGCGCCGCGCTGCCGCCGCTGTCACCTGCGCCCGCCGCGCCGCGCCGCCGCCGCCGCCATGCCCGCGCCCCCGCCTACAGGCCGCCGGCCACCGCCGCCGCCGCCGCGTTACCTCGGCCCCGCTCCCCGCCCCGGCCCCGGTTCTCCGCCCGCCTCTCGGGGGCATGCCCCGGTCCCGCTCACTCGGCTTTCCGCTTGCCCGTCGGCTGCGCCAGCTCGCGGGCCCCGCCGCGCCCGCCGCCGGGCCCCATTGCCCTCAGTCTGTCGCCATCTTCGGCCGCGCCGCCAACACCTTGAGGAGCCGCGCAGCCCTGCGCCTGCGCGACCCACCGGCTCCCCCCCCCCCACAACGGCCGACCGGCCCGGCCTGGCCCCGCGGCCCCGTCGCCATGGCTCGGGCACCGGCAGGTGCCGTGGTGCTGAAGGACAGCTCCACCCGCCCGCCCCGCCGCCAGCGGGGCCGGGGCAGCGCTGCCCGCGGGAGGGGGAGCGGCTGCGGGGCAGCCCCCGCCTCGCCCGGTCCCCCGCACCGGGAGCGCGGCGCAGCCGCCGCGTTCGGCTACGGCAGGTCCTGTCCTCAGCCCGGAGAAGGCACCGCAGCCCGCGCCGGGCAGCGCGCCCCGCTTGGCGCCCGCAGCGGGCAGACCCTGCGCGGAGGGGTGCCCCGCAAACGGGCAGGGTGCCCTCGCAGTCGCGCCGCTCCCCCGAGGCGCTCAGGTGCTGGGTGTCCCCTGGGCGCTTGCTTGCCTCATTGCCCTGAGAAGACAACCCCCAACCATTCCATTTCTGTGTGACCAGGCAGGGAAAGTGCCTCCAGGTGATGTCACTTCTCTGTGTCCCAAACCCTGCTGCCGCCCCATGAGGGGTTTCTCAGGCCAGTTAAACAAGAGACTTTAGGGAGTGAAAGATAAACAGCTGTGCAAAATGAAGTCCTGCTGTCAGCAGAGCAGCAGGTAGAGTCTGCTCTGGGGCTCCATACACAGAGAATCGTTTGGGTTGGGAGAGACCTGTAAGATCATTGAGTCCAACTGAAAGTCACCACTAAGCCATGCCCCTCAGCACCACATCTAGGTGGCTCAAAAACTTTCCCAGGGATGGGGACTCCACCACTTTCCTGGGCAACCTGTTCCAGAGCTTGACAGTCCTTTGGGGAAGAAATCGTTTCTCCTGTCCAACCTAAATCTCCCCTGGGGCAACCTGAAGCCGTTGTAGGAACTGGTTCAAGCATTCTTATTCCTAGAGGAGGTTCCATCAAGCTCTGCCCCAAGGTAAACCAGTTCCTTAATCCCACTCAGAGGTGCCCACGACCCTGCAGTGACCTGGCAATGGTTGTCTGGGTTCCCTCAGGCTGTGCTGGCTGGAATCCTGCAGACATGGAAGAAGAAAAAGGTGGTAAAGTTTCCCACCTCTTCTGCTCTGCAGCACACCCAGAGCAAAAAGCAGGTTAACATGAGAGCCAGGATGTCTGAGCTGTGTAAGCCCACAGCTAGCTCTGCTCTGGCTGAGGCACTGAGGTGAGAAAATAGCTGGTGTAGAGCCAGGAGAGGTTTTACAGCCGGAACAAACAAATGTTGAACATTGCTGGAAGTGATATAGGGAAAACCACAACCCAGGCTGGAGACTGAGCTTCTCTGAGCCGTGGCACAGACACCTGCAGCTCCTGGAGCACAAGGCAGAGCTCTGTAAGCACCTTCCCTCCGGCTCATCCACCCCATCTCTTCCCTGTTCCTCCAGCGTGCCCGTGATCCAGCTGGGAGGAGATGCTGTGAGAGACTTCCCTGGGGATCTGAGGGTCCTCTCTTGGGTCTGACAGTGTCTACCTTATGCACACAGGATCACAGCAAGAGCTGGAGCCATTATTCTGGCAATAAATACTAACTGTGCTCCCTTCCTATGCAATGGCTCCAACAGCTCAGGCACAGATGCCTCCAGCTCTCATGCAGGGCGTGGAAGCAGCTCACCAGGGTGCGAGCCGTGGGTGGGAAGCACAAGGCTGCGACCGTAGCAACTCCTTGCTGCTGCAAATGGAGCCCCAGCCTGCCTGGAAGAGCTGAGCAGCCTGCTTTCCAATGGGATTGAAGAACCAGGCACACAGGGAAAAATCCACACTTTGAAGACAGGCTTCTGGCAGGGACCTGGGCTCCTTAGCCGGCAGACAGCAGCCTTGGGGCTCCAGTTCATTCCTCCACTCTTGTCAATCCATGTTGTCCGAGGGCTTTTACCCCCCCACAGTGAGGTGCTCAGTTTCAGCCTGGGGAGGTTTAAGCTCCATGCTGTGCAAATCTAGAACGTCTGGAGGAGAGAGCTGCAGGCAGGAGCCAAGAGATAACAAGAGAGCCCCTCAGACTCTTGCCATACTCTGTCATTTATCTGACACTGAGCCCCACCATCCTTTGGCCCTGGCTGCTGGAGGCAGCTCCTTCCCTCCCAGTGCACTGCACCCTGGTGCAGGAAGGAGGACAACATCTCCCATTTCCAGCAGTGGGCTTAGTGGTCTCTCCTGAAGCCCAACTGGCTCCCAGCTAAGCCCAGCACTTTGTGCTCTGTGTCAGTAGGTCTGATCTTCTTCTCCTCCTGTCTTCACCCAGAGCTGCTCTTCAAGCTGTTTTTCAGACCTTTTATTTCCTGCATACGTCCCCCAAGCCTCACTGTTCCCATCTTAGTTCAGCTTTTTTCCCCAGCCAGAGGACTCTGCTTTCTCCTGCACTCTCAGGTGGGTACCTGTGGGCTGAATGCAACCAAAAGGACAGGCAGCAGGGAGGGCATGGGAAGGGCAGCATGGGGAACCCACCTGCATGGGCACAGCCTGCAAGGCTGAGCTCAGCCCCAGCCTCAGCCTCCCTGGGGGCTCACAAAGGGCTTTGATGGGAGCTGGCTGTTCCCCTGCCCACTGGGAGCAGTTCTCCAGCACACAGCCTCAGCATCACCCAGCTGGGAGGTGGCCTCACAAGCGCTGCCCTGTTTGAAGGGCTCCGTTTCCAGGGCACGGAGATATTTCCACCCGGGAATTTCCCCTTTCTGGGAAAACATTAACTACTCCTCCCACTCCCTGCTCTTGCATTGCAAAACCAGCAGCTTACACATGGCCCTTTGTGAGATAAGGGCTCATTTGCTCAGCCTTCCTCTGCTTTCTCTCCACTTACTGCTGCTGCTGCTGTTTGAAGGGCAGTGCGGTTCACGGATGGCTTTCTTACATAAAGCAGGGATGGGTGAGCCAGCCCTCAGGCTTCCTCAGGTGCAAGGAGCAGCTCTGGGCCAGCTTCTGCCCTGGTGTTCAGGAGGCTACCACCTTCTGGGATCTGGAGAGTTTCCATCGTTAGCTGATGCTAATCAGACAGCTGATTAATCCCCTTGGGTGGGGATAAGCTAGCAAAGAAATTGCCACCGGCATGGCCAGTGTTTTCTGAGCACACACTTGCAGCTGACAAGGGTTAGCCTGGTCTTTGCACCACCTCTGCACCCACCCAGTGTTTGGGAAGGGCCACTTCAGACTGGCCCCAGGTGCCCAGGGTGCTTTCTGTGATTGGAATCAGCTGGAGAGCAGACAGAGCCTGGCTGGGTGCTCTGGGGACTGAGCCACCACCAAGAGGAGGGCACAGGACAGGCAGCCTCGTGTACTGCAGCTCCTGCACTGTGGCTCCTGCGTGTGCCCTTGCTCGGGGTGACCCTGGAGGAGAGCCTGGACCTGGGGGGTCACCACCAGTCTCACAGGACAGAGGGAGGATCTACAGCAAGAGGAAATGCAACGGTGGCATCCTGCCCAAGGGCTTGACCCAGGAGCGGTCCCAGGTCATCCCTGGGTACCCTGCTGCCAAGCCTCCAAGCCTCAGAGCTCAGGATGTAGCTGGGCTCATGTTTGTGTTCGCTTCCATATGCATGTGTGTGAGCTCTCCTGCCCACATTCTTCCCTGCTTGCCCAGTGCTGCTCTGCAGCCACCTCCCTCTTCTCCTTTCCTGGCTTCAGGGCCCAGTGTCTAGCTTGGAGTCACTGAATCCCACCCTGAGGCCCAGACCCTGGAGGCTGGCAGCAGGAGATGCTTCACCCATCACAGGAGCTGCACTGAGCCTTGCACTGTGATCACATCTTGTTAGCAATGCGGTGTCAGAGCTGGCAAGCCCTGCTAGTTCACCAGCTCCCAGCCAGGAGGGAGGTGAGGGACCCTGGGGTCTCAGGGGGATGCCCTAAGGCCATGCCCAGTGTAGGAGGGTTTGCTGCATTCTGGATGCAGCCAAAGTTGCTTTGTACAGAGAGAGGTCCTGGGGGCTCCCCAACCACAGCAGCCTTTGCTCTGGCAGCAAGTAACCCAAGTGCTAGCAGATACTGAAGGTGGTATAGAAGTGGATGGGTGTCCTGGACCTTTCACTGAGGCTGAGGAAGCCACACCTTGGTGCCCATGGTTTGCCACTTTCGTGCCAGACCTCGGCAGCCCCCTGCCTGGCCCTGCCCGTGGGACGCAGTCACTCTTGCCCGGTGCCAGGCTGCGAGAGGACAGCTGTCTGCAGGGGCTCAGGGAGTCCCTCTCCACGGGGGACCCTGCAGCCTCGCCCCACTGGCACTGCCCACACTGCTCTTGCTCACAAGCCCTTGTCCCCAGGCTGGCTGTGAGCCCTGCTGACCCGAGTGGCCCTTGCCCGGCGCCACTCGGCCGTGTCTCGAGACGTCCCCAGGATGATGTCAACAGCCTCCAGCCCTGCTTCTATACAGCCCTCCTGGGAAAGCCTTCAGACCACATGGCTGAGCTGCTGCCCAGACCTGCCAGGCTCCTTGGGCAAGGGCTCCTATTGCTTCAGCTCCCAAACAATGGGTGGTGGCTGGGGCACCCAGCTGGCCACCAGGACACAGAGGCTGCTTTTCCCGTCAGGTCCCACTGCATCACCTCTGGGCACAGCCCTGTGTCCAGCCAGCCGCTGAGCACAGCCTGAGAAGAAGCTGCCTCACGTTCCTGGGCACAGCCACATTCACATCCCATTTCTCCCAGGGAACTGGGGAGCTGCTAGGTGCAGGTTGGAGCTGCTAGGTGCAGGTCAGAGCTGCAGCAGCAACGGCAGCAGTCATGAGAGAGCTCACAGAGCTGGGCTCCCAGCACCACCAGCGCTGCCAGAAGAGGAGCTGTCCTGGTGGCACCTTAACAAGAGCCTGTGCCACTGGTGGGAGGGACTCAGCAGCTGCCTGAGACCTTGTAGAGTCCTGTTGTGCCACGGCAGTGCTGCACCAGGCTGGGGAGGAGGGTATGGCTGAGCTCCCCATCCCTGTTACCTGCCTCCTTCCCTGCACTCACCAGGCCCTTGTCTTGCATCATTGCTGAGGGATTATTTCATTGTCATTTCCATTCTATATTTGCAGGACAAAAGCCATTCTTTACCTCCCACTGGTGCTTCCCCTTGCTGCCTGGCCCGCAGCTTTGCTGGCAGCATTTTGGCCCAGCCTCCAGGAGCCCCTGGGACCCAGCTCTGAACACGATGGTTCTCTCTGCCCAGCCTGTCCCAACTGCTTGCTCTACAGTGCAGGCATCGTGGGGTGAAGCAGCCAGCCTGGCCTCAGCCTGGTACCTCCAGGAGGCAGGGGGATACAGAGAGCACAAAACTCATTGCCCCCCAAGTGCTGCTGGAGCAGGTGTATCCTGTGGGCCCTATGTGTGAAAGCCCCCAATCCCTGCCCCCCCTAGAGCAGGTCCTGCTGCCCTGCACCCCAGCGTGTCAGGGATCCCCATCTCAGAGTAGAGCAGGGCAAGGGTGGGATGCAGCACCCTCTGCTCTCCCTGCAGGCCTGTATCCTAGGCATTTCCCAGTCCTTCCCTGATGTTCCTTACCACCTCCTGGAGGAGACCTGGATGCCCCATGCTTCATCAGGGTTCCTACACTTACTGGTGTGAGAGGTCTCTGTTTCAAGCTCCTGTGGCCCTCTGCTGCTTATCCCTGACCTGCTCTGCTCTGGATCCAGGGGCTCAGGAGAGCAGTGGCAAAGGTGGCAGAACATGGCACACTGTCAGGACAGCCACCCAACCTTGGTGCCTACTCAGCAGAGCTCCCCTGGCCCAGGCTGGCTGCAGCCTCATGCTGCTCCCAGCTGTGAGTGCTTGGAGGGAGGGAGGGGAGCAGGGAGAGGGTTTTACAGCCCACAAAGGCAGCTGTTGCTAATGCAGCCTTTGAGCTGCATGCCAAGCCGTGGCACGGCGGCTCTGCCCGGCTTTCAGAACCACTGCCAGGTCGCTGGCTTTGAAGACGGTGGGGGTGGGTGAGGAGGAGGCCGTGTCTGTGTATCACATTGGGCATCCAGCCTGCAGCCAGGCTGCTGGACCTGTGTCTCTGCTCGGGAAGCACACCCCACTGCAGCACAGGAGCCAAGGAGTGAGGGTCCTCACGCATCTGCTCCTCAGCCACGGCTGGACCATGGCGGCCTCGAGGCAGGAGGGGAGCACCTACAGAAGCTGGTGGCTGCTCCTCTCCTTTGTATTTGCTTTGATGGTTGAAGATGGAGGAACCCTTGATGGCAATGGCAGGCCCTGGAACTGCCTGGAAAGGATAAAGGATCTAACATTTGACTTGATCAGAGCATTGTCCCCATCAGCCTGGACACTTGCCGGCTTCCACAGCCTCTGACCAGCTGCTCTGCTGATCACAGAGCCATCTCTCACTCTCCTAACCCTCTGGTTTCCCTTTTCTCTCCTTTAGGGCCATGCTGGGTTAGAGCCTGGGCTTATCTCACTGCTGCCTGACTCTGCCCAGAGAGCTGGCACCGTTCCTGCTTTGGGTCTGTGCCAGTTTCTGTCTGTCCCGGCAGGGCCAGCAGAGCCATGGTGTGACCTGGGTGCAGACAGCCTGAGACAGTGGATGTCACCTTGTGTGCACAGATACACCAGGCCAGGCCCTGCATTTGTCTGCAAGCAACTCCCACCACAGCACCTCCCTGCTTGCTCTGGGCACATCACCTTTGCCACAGAAAATCCCAGCACAGTGGGAGTCAGAAGGGACCTCTGGAGATCATCTAGTCCAGCCCCTCTGCTAAAGCAGGGCACCCACAGTGGGCTGCCCACGATGACATCCAGGCAGGATGAATCTCTCCAGAGAGGGAGACTCCACAACCTCTTTGGCATCCTCAACATAAACAAGTTCTTCCTCACATTGAGATGGAACTTTCTGTGTTCAAGTGTGTGCCCATTGCCTCCTGTCCTGTTGCTGGGCACCACTGAGAAATCTGCTTCCATCCTCTTGATCTCCACTCTTTAGATGCTGATAAGCCTTGAGAAGATCCCCTCTCAGTCACCTTTATGGGGGCACCGAGCCAGGCAGCCCAGCAAGCAGGTGTCTGCATTTGAGAATCATGGACTGGTTTGGGTGGGAAGGGATCCTTAGAGGTCATCCAGTCCACGTCACCAGGGACAGCTTCAACTAGATCAGGTTGCTCACAGCCTCGGACAAACTGACCTGGAATGGTTCCTGGGATGGGGCATCTACCACTGCTCTGAGCAAGCTGGGCCAGAGGCTCCTCACCCTCAGTGCATAAAACTGATGCAGTCTGAACCTCCACATCAGATGGGAAAGCATCACCCCTGCTCAGTGCAGTCCCCATGTCAGGTGGGGAAGCATCGCCCCCTGCTCAGGGCAGCCCCATGTCAGGTGGGGAAGCATCGCCCCCTGCTCAGGGCAGCCCCATGTCAGGTGGGAAAGCATCGCCCCCTGCTCAGGGCAGCCCCCATGTCAGATGGGGAAGCATCGCCCCCTGCTCAGGGCAGCCCCACGTCAGGTGGGGAAGCATCGCCCTCTGCTCAGGGCAAGCAGCGCCGTGCCTGGGGCTCTGCTGCCCTCCCGTGGCCCATCGCGGTACTGCGGCTGTCCCGCGGGAGTCGGCTTCGCCTCCCTCCCCTTGCCCAGGCGTACCCAGCGCTTCGGCACGGGGGTGCGCCACGGCCGGGCCATGCAAACTCCTCACACGTGTGCAGCTAGAGGTGCTGCACCCCTCCTCCTCTCCAGCTCTCAGAACCTCCCTAACACCTCCACGCTATTGTCTGGTTTCCCCATGGATTCGGGGAATTGTTTTGGTTGGAAGAGACCTTTAGGATCATCAACTCCAACCGTTAGCCCGGTGCTGCCAGGTCACCACTAAACCATGTCCTTCAGCAGCACATCTACACAGCTTTGAAACCCCTGCAGGGGTGGAGACTCCACCACTGGCCTGGGCAGCCTGTTCCAGGCTTGACAACCCTTCTGGGGAAGAAATTGTTCCTCATGTCCAACCTAAACCTCCCCTGGCTGGACCCGAGGCTGTTTCCTCTTGTCCTATCAGTCATGCACAGGAGCAGCTCACCCTCCCCACCCATCCTAACACAACCCAGTCAAAACCTCCATTCCCACTAAACCAACCACTGCCAAAATCTGCAGCCATCACCCCAGGACCACAAGGCAGAACATGACAGGGTAGGAGAGCAGGGGCATTGTGGGGGGCACCAGGGCAAGAGGGACTCTAAACCAGCCCAGAGCACCCAGTTCAGCTGGTGGGCAGCTGGTGCAGGGCCTGGGGCTCACACCCATCCCCGGGGCTCAGGGCTGGGTGTCCTTTGTGCAGCAATGATTGTGGTGATGGAGCCCACAGCCCCAGCAGGGACAGGACAGTGTCACCTCGATGGGGCTGGGATGGGTTGGAAGAGCTAAGCCTGTGCCAGCTCCCTAAGCACTGTGCTGGGTGGTAGCTGCATCCCTCTGCCCACTCAGAGCCAGGAAAAAAAAGTGCCTCCCCAAAACAGTGGGAGATAAGGGTGAGGCCAAAAAGACTGGAGGCTGGTGGGGAAAAAAGGAGACCAAGCAAAAGTGGAAGGCTGAAAACAAGTGGTGGCAACCACAGTGGGGTGGCTGACAGAGATTTGGGGTGGCTGAAAAAGGTTGAGGGCATTGTAGGGGGAATAGAAGCTGAAAGAATCTGATGAAGTGTGGAGGACAAAGAAGAGTGAGAAATAAAAAGAGAAGTAGAGAAGCTAGAGTTGAGAAAAGATTGGAGATGGAACAAAGAAGGCTGAAAAAGAAATGGAAGGTGAAAACGAGAAGGAGGTTGGAAAGGAAGTGGAGGCAAAAAGATTGGAGACATATTGGAGGCTGGAAAGGAGTGCAAGGCCCAAAAAAAGCTTCTTTCAGCCTTTCAGAAAGAAGAGAGGCTGAGAAAGAAAGGTAGGAGGCCTGGAAAGATTGGGAGGAGGACAGAACTGCAGAAGGTGAGGCTGAAAAATGAGAGGTGTTGGCGGGACAGGGCTCCCTCCTTGCCCTGCCTGCCTGCAGTGTCATGGAGCCCGTCGCGCACTAGAGGACAGCCGAGCTCCACGCAAGAGCCTGGCCAGGCCCTGCCGCAGATCGTGCCCCGCCTGCCGGCACCCCCTGCCCTGCCTGGGAGTACCCCCAGCCCCACAGCACCCTGCCCAGGAGCGTCCCACAGCCTCGATGATCTCCACAGCCCTGAGCACGCCCACAGCCCTGAGCACCCCTGCTGCTCCTGAGCACCTTCCAGCCCCCAGCAGCCCTTGCAGCAGCCCTGCAGCCCCCAGCATCTGCACAGTCTCAAACACCCTTCGATCATCCCTGCTGCTCCTGAGCACACTGCCAGCCCTGAGCACACTTCCAGCCCCAAGCAGCCCTGCCAGAGGACCCCTGGCAGTTCCAATCAAGCCTAGCAGCATCCCTGCAGCACCAAGCACACTTCCAGCCCAGAGCATCCCTGCCAGCCCGGAGTAGTCCTGCTGGTCCTGAACACCCTGCCAGCCTTGAGCACACTTCCAGCCTCAAGCAGCCCTGCCAGAGAACCCCCAGAAGCCCCCAGCATCCCTGGCAGCATCCCCAAGCACAATTCCAGCTGTAAGCAGCCCTGTGACCCAGAGAACTCCCCAAAAGCCCCCAGCATCCCTGGCAGCATCCCCCAGCCCCAAGCACAATTCCAGCTGCAAGCAGCCCTGCAACCCAGAGAACCCCCAAAAAGCCCCCAGCATCCCTGGCAGCATCCCCCAGCCCCAAGCATCCCTGCCAGCCCTGGGCACTGTTCCAGCCCCACGCAGCCCTGAGGCCCAGAGGACCCCTGGCAGCCCCAAACATCACTGGAAGCATTCTCCAGCCTGGAATATCCTTCAGCTCTGGCCAGGAGCTCATATGGCTGCCCAGTAAATAGGGGAAATGTTGCCTTCCTCTGCAGTTCCAGGTCAGACGGGGGTGAGACCTCTGCAGGTTCTGCTGCCAGGAGCTGCTGCTGCTGCTGTTAAAATGAAGGAAGAAATAAAGGACCTGAGAAACTTCAGCCCTGGTGGTGTGGTGGGCAGGCAGCCCACGCTGGGGTCCCCCCCTAGTCACCCTGGGAGCTGGCTCTGCTGCCCAGATCCTGGCTGGAAAGTGTTTCCTGATGTTTAACCTCCACTTCACCCTGTCTTCCACGTGGCTGTGAGCAGCCATGTCCTCCCACACCAGCCAAGCATGTCCTCTGCCTTCTCCATGTCCTCCCACACCAGCCAAGCATGTCCTCTGCCTTCTCCATGTCCTCCCACACCAGCCAAGCATGTTCTCTTCCTTCTCCATGTCCTCTTCCTTCTCTGTGTCCTCTTCCTTCTCCATGTCCTCCCACACCACCGAAGCATGTCCTCCTCCTTCTCCATGTCCTCTTCCTTCTCCATGTCCTCTTCCTTCTCCATGTCCTCTTCCTTCTCCATGTCCTCCTTCCTCTGTTGCTTTTGGCCCCAGGCTGAGCAGCAGGTCCCATGCCCCTCCCGGGCAGCTCCTTCCAGAGGGGCTCTGCTCATCCACTCCTTCCTGTGCAAGGAAAGAGCCAGGGCCAGCCCCACTGGCTGGGCACCTCTTTAGGATGCCTCCTTGGGGCTGGGACCTGCCTTGCCAGGCAGCCAGGAGCCCAGCACCACCTCAGCACCCACCACACAAGAGGGGAGGCTGAGTGTCCCCACCCACCCCCCGTGGGCTGCCAGCCACTTTGGAGGCTCAGAGCTCCCGTGGGCGTGTGGCTGCCTGGGCAGCACATCATCATAGAGGACCACCATGGGCTGGGCAGGGAGGGGGGAGGGGTGGTGCAAAGGCACTGCTGGGGTGAGCTGAGCAGCTGTGTTTACTTTCCATCTGCTGGAGAGAACAACAGGGGAGTACTATTATTATTATTATTATTTTAGTTATTTATTTCATTTTAAGTCTTTCTTATTTTTTTTTTTGAGGCTTTTGTGTGTCCCTCACCATCCAGAAACCATCATGTAAACATCCTGCTGCTGTGCCTGGAGGAGAGAGCAAGCTGGGGATGGAGGAGGTGTCCTGCCTCCTGCTCTGCAGGGCTGCACCCCCGGCACCCACACCTCACAGAGTCACAGAACCACCGAGCTGCTTGGCTTGGAAAAGACCTCTCAGATCATCAAGACCTCTGAGATCATCGAGTCCACCCCCACCCACCACAGAGCCAAGCACCACAGGAGGCTGCTGACATCCCCCCCCCCCCCAGCTCAGCGTGGTCCCCGTGGCCCCCAGTGAAGGGTCTCCAGGTGTCCCCACGGCTCCCCAGGAAAGCACAAGGCTCCTGGGCTGCAGCCTGCTGCTGCTGCCAGCCCTGAGCACAGCATCCAGCAGCTGAGAATCCTGTAGGCAGCAGCTGCCTGGGATGGCTGGAGGGCAAGGAGGTGGTGTTGGGGTGTTCTGGGGGGAAGAGAGAGGAGGTATGTCCTGGGGCAGCAAGTTGGGAAGCCCCAGGGAATGCCTTCAACTTGTGCTGTTCCAGCTGTACCCCGTGGGCAGCCAAGGCTCAGCAGGAGAGCAGCAGGGGAGCAGCAGGAGGCAATGAAAGCCTCAGGCAGCATCTGTGACTCACAGGATCCTTTTGGCTGGGTGAGACTTTTAAGATCATCAACTCCAACCATTAACCCAGCGCTGCCAGGTCACCACTAAACCATGGCCCTCAGCACTGCATCTCCAAGGCTTTTAAACCCCTCCAGGCACAGGGACTCCAGCACTGCCCTGGGCAGCCTGTTCCAGGGCTTGTCAATCCTTTAGGGGAAGAAATAGTTCCTCATGCCCAACCTAAACCTCCCCTGCTGCGACTCGAGGCCTTTTCCTCTCATCCTATTGTTTGTTCCTAGGGAGAAGAGACCAACCCTCACCTCACTCCAACCTCCTCTCAGGCAGTTGTAGCAAGTGAGGTCTCCCCTGAGCCTCTTTTTCTCCAGGCTGAACAACCCCAGGTGCCTCAGCCCCTTCACCAGCCTTTGTGCTCTAGACCCCTCCTGTGATTTGAATCTCCATGAGCAGGGCACTCCTGCCTGAGCAGGGCACTCCTGCCTGAGCAGTGCCTGGATAGGAGAGGATATTAAATAGTCCTGTGGGGTGTGAGGGGCACTTCTGAAGTCCCCAGGAGCTTAACACTGGGAACACCTCGGGTGTGCAGGTCTGCTGCCTCCCTGCAGCTCTGCTGCTGCCCTGGTACCCTTCCCTCCACAGCAGAGCCAGGACAGTGTCTCTGCAGCTCCTCCTGTGTGCCCAGTCTGCTTCCCTCCCATCTCCCTGCCTCTCCTGTGTGCCCAGACTGCATGTCTCCCATCTTCCCACACCTCCTGTGTTCCCAGACTGCATCCCTCCCATCTCCTCACCTCTCCTGTGTGCCCAGACTGCATCCCTCCCATCTCCCCACGCCTCCTGTGTGCCCAGACTGCATCCCTCCCATCTCCCCACGCCTCCTGTGTGCCCAGACTGCATCCCTCCCACCTCTCCACCTCTCCTGTGTGCCCAGACTGCATCCCTCCCAGGTCCCCACCTCTCCTGTGTGCCCAGCCCCGGTCAGTCCTGGGTGGATGGACACAGGGGTGCAGGACACACGGTGGGAGGTGGCTGCAGTGCTGGTGGCAGACACCTCCAGAAGAATGCAGTCAATCACTTGGTAGAGGTTTCTGACCCCTCGTGCTGTGCCTGAGCGGGAGGCCAAGGGAAGCTCTCAGCGCCTCCGCCAAGGCTTAATCAGCAGGTTTGTTCCGAGTTGTGGCCAGCCTGATTAATCCAGGCTGCCTCTGCTGGGATGCTGATTTCACAGCCTGCTGCTGAGAGCAAATTTCTGGCTATTATGCACAAAAAAAACATTGTTCAGGTTCTGGCTGAATTATTGGTGTCCAGGGGAACGGAGACAGACCTCGGCGGCACCGAGGCGAACGGCCCGCGGCGGTGCCGGTGCCCCTCTGTGGCTGTCTGTCCCAAGGGCTCAGGGCAGCTGGCACACACCCCAAGGCTTGGAGATGCCTCAGCCCTGCCCTGCTTGGGAGAGATGAGACCCCCTGGTGACCCAGAGCATCGTGGTCTGCGGCGAGGAGGAGAGGAAGCATCTGACTTTGAAGGAAGCATTACCCTCCCGACCCCGGCGCTCGGGCCAACTCTTGACTCATCTCACAGCAGCCCCTCCTGGGCCAAAGCAAGCTTGGGAGAGCACAGGCCAGAGATGCTGAAGCACAGCTGCCTTCTCTCCTCGCAGCCCTGAGAGGGGCAGGGGCCCTGTGTGCTGCCCTGGGGCTGGGGAAGGATGAGGCTGTGCTGAATTCAGTGTCTGCTGCCCTGCCCTGCAGCAGGGCTCGCTGGAGTGTGCATGGTGCTGCCAGTGCTGGGGGTGACGCCACAGCCACGTCAGCAGAGCACCCCTGGCACTTAGGATCATCAAATAGCAGGGTTATTTTGGTTGGAAGAGACCTTTAAAAGCATCAGTCCAACAGTTAGCCCAGCACTACCAGCTCATCACTAAAATGTCCTTCAGCATTGCACCTACGTGGCTTTGAAACCCCTCCGGGGATGGGGACTCCACTGCCCTGGGCAGCCTGCTCCAGGCCTTGACAGCCCTTTTGGGGAAGCAATTATTCCTCAGGTCCAACCTAAACCTCCCTTAGGGCAAGCTGAGGCTGCTTCCTCTCATCCCATCAATGGGACAACCATTGTCTAAACCCACCCTTGAGGCTCTCACAGGGGCAAAGATGTTGAGTTGCTGGAAGGTGTCCAGAGAAGGGCAACAAAGCTGGGGAGGGGTCTGGAGCACAGCCCTGGGAGGAGAGGCTGAGGGAGCTGGGGTTGCTTAGCCTGGAGAAGAGGAGGCTCAGGGGAGACCTTATCGCTCACTACAACTACCTGCAGGGAGGCTGTACCCAGGTGGGGGTTGGTCTCTTCTCCCAGGCAGCCAGCACCAGAACAAGAGGACACAGTCTCAAGCTGTGCCAGGGGAAGTTTAGGCTGGATGGTAGGAAGAAGTTTTTCACAGACACAGAGCTTGGCCATTGGAATGTGCTGCCCAGGGAGATGGTGGAGTCACCATCACTGGAGGTGTTTAGGAAGAGCCTGGACGGGGCCCTTGGTGCCATGGTTTAGTTGGTTAGATGGTGTTGGGTGATAGGTTGGACTGGATGATCTCAAAGGTCTTTTCCATTCTGGTTAATTCTATCCTCTTCTTCCTCTCCTCTCCTCTCCTCTCCTCTCCTCTCCTCTCCTCTCCTCTCCTCTCCTCTCCTCTCCTCTCCTCTCCTCTCCTCTCCTCTCCTCTCCTCTCCTCTCCTCTCCTCTCCTCTCCTCTCCTCTCCTCTCCTCTCCTCTCCTCTCCTCTCCTCTCCTCTCCTCTCCTCTCCTCTCCTCTCCTCTCCTCTCCTCTCCTCTCCTCTCCTCTCCTCTCCTCTCCTCTCCTCTCCTCTCCTCTCCTCTCCTCTCCTCTCCTCTCCTCTCCTCTCCTCTCCTCTCCTCTCCTCTCCTCTCCTCTCCTCTCCTCTCCTCTCCTCTCCTCTCCTCTCCTCTCCTCTCCTCTCCTCTCCTCTCCTCTCCTCTCCTCTCCTCTCCTCTCCTCTCCTCTCCTCTCCTCTCCTCTCCTCTCCTCTCCTCTCCTCTCCTCTCCTCTCCTCTCCTCTCCTCTCCTCTCCTCTCCTCTCCTCTCCTCTCCTCTCCTCTGACTGGTCGTTGGGATGGGGGCCGTGGGGCCGTGGAGCCCCTGGAGGAGGCATCCAGCTGGCATCGGGACCGGGAGCTGCCCCCCGTGGCCGGGCTCGGCGGCGGGAGCTGTGCTTTGTTTGCTCTGGAGCCTGGGCTCTGGCTGGAGTTTGTTAAGGGGTCAGGCTGATTGGGTTGTTTTCCTGTGCTTTACAAATTCCTATGTGGTATTTAATAGAGGCTGGGGCGCCTCCAGCTACAGAGGAGCACTTCATTTGATTTCAGAGATGGAGGTAAATAAAGAAGGCAAGGCACCCAGGCACTGCCTGCCCCTCCCCGGCCGCCTGGCTCCCTCCCTATCTCTCCGCAGTCCCTCGCTGCCTTCCTCTGGCTCGCAGGAGCCTCATTTAAACCAACCACAATATATTTTTAACGAGGCCTGGTAATTAGCCCAGGCCCCAGCTTGCTGTGCATGGCTTCCTCCAAGCTGGCCTGGGGTTCTCCAGAGCAGCTCAGCAGCCTGGCTGTGGCTCTTCCCTTGGGGCAAACACCAAGGTCTCCATGAGCACCGAGCAAGTGGCTTTGAGCTCTTCCCCAGAGGATGCTCCTCTGGGAAGGGTTTTGCTGGAGGAGCCCAGGGAGAATGGGGAGAATGTGGGCATGGTGCTGGCACGGCCCTGGGACATATGGTTCTCACCCCTCTGCCACTGGCTGTGAGCTGGCAGGTGCCAGCCCCATGCCCATGCCCTGCCACAGCCCTCAGCTCAGCGATCAGGCCCCTGGGGTGTGTCCTCCGCGGCACAGTGAGCAGTCCCCCACCACCTTTGGGGTGCTGTGACCCCCATCTCACATCAGGCAGGTTTCATGGCACAGTGAGCAGTCCCCCACCACCTTTGGGGTGCTGTGACCCCCATCTCACATCAGGCAGGTTTCATGGCACAGTGAGCAGTCCCCCACCACCTTTGGGGTGCTGTGACCCCCATCTCACATCAGGCAGGTTTCATGGCACAGTGAGCAGTCCCCCACCACCTCTGGGGTGCTGTGCCTCCCCATCTCACATCAGGCAGGTTCATGGCACAGTGAGCAGTCCCCCACCACCTTTGGGGTGCTGTGACCCCCATCTCACATCAGGCAGGTTTCATGGCACAGTGAGCAGTCCCCCACCACCTTTGGGGTGCTGTGACCCCCATCTCACATCAGGCAGGTTTCATGGCACAGTGAGCAGTCCCCCACCACCTTTGGGGTGCTGTGCCTCCCCATCTCACATCAGGCAGGTTTCATGGCACAGTGGGCAGTCCCCCACCACCTTTGGGGTGCTGTGACCCCCATCTCACATCAGGCAGGTTTCATGGCACAGTGAGCAGTCCCCCACCACCTCTGGGGTGCTGTGCCTCCCCATCTCACATCAGGCAGGTTTCATGGCACAGTGGGCAGTCCCCCACCACCTCTGGGGTGCTGTGACCCCCATCTCACATCAGGCAGGTTTCATGGCACAGTGGGCAGGTCTCCCATTGCTGCTAAGGTGCACAGCGAACAGGTCCCATGGCAGAGGGGGCAGTACCCCCCAATGCTGCTGGGGTGCTGTGACCCCCCGGCACAGTGGGTGCCCGTGTGCTCGGTGGTACCCTGGCACTTGCTGGCATCCTGCTGCAGGGTGTGGGCAGCTGCTGCCCCGGGGACCTGCTGCTGGCACTTGGTTTTGCTCAGACAGTGGGGCTGGTGAGCTGATAAGGTGCCAGCGGTGCCTCTCTCTGGGCCTTTCCCTGCTCTCCCAGGCCCTGAGGACAAACATTCCTGGCATGCTTGTCATGTTCAGCTCAATACAGCATCCTTCAGGAAAGGAAAAAAATCAAATAAAAGAAAATCCGGTTCTTCCACTGCTGCCTTCAGCCTCCTTTTGCACTTCGAGCTTTTTAATTCCAGCCCTGAATACCTCTCTTTATGGGGAGGCCTGAAAAGCTGCAGCCTTCACCCAGCTGCTGCCAGGCTAGAGGGTGAGGGCAGCTGCTGGGGGGGCTGCTGCAGGGGGGGTGCAGAGCCCCTGGGTGTTGCCCCTGCTGCTGGCACTCACAGGGACACTCCTGTCCTGTGGCACGGGGAGGAGGAGAAAGTTCTTCACAGAAAGTAATGGGCTGCTGGGATGTGCTGCCCAGGGAGGTGGTGGAGTCCCCATCCCTGGGGGTGTCAAGAGGGGATTGGACGTGGCACTTGGTGCCATGGTTTAGTCATGAGGTCTGTGGTGACAGGTTGGACTCGATGATCTTTGAGGTCTGTTCCAACCTTGGTGATTCTGTGATCTGTGATCCTGAGGAAGGGGCTGGAGGTGCCAGGCTGTGTGTGGTGGGTGGGTGCCCAGGGGGGTTGAATGTGGCAGGGAGGTGGGAAGGGTGGCACTGGGTGGGTTTCCACCAGCCCTGGGGAGCAGGGACTGATAAAGAAAAGGGTTTCATGTGTATGATTACACTGAGGTGCCTGGCTCCTGAGGATGCCCTGTCACCCTTAGTGCCCAGGGTGCTGAGCCCACCATGCTGGGCTGGGGCAGAGGCATTGGACCTGTCACACTGTGGCTGAGTGCTTGCAGGAGATATGTGATGGTGTTCTCCAACACAGCTGCTCCCTGCTTTGCCTTACCACCACTCCTCCACCCCAGTTCCCACCCCATTCCCCACCCCTCCTTGCCTCCTGCCCTCCTTTTCAGAGAGTCATAGAATTGGTTTGGTTGGAAGAGACCTTTATGATCATGGAGTCCAACAATCAACCCAGCACTGCCAGGGCACTGAACCACATCCCTCAGCACCACATCTACAAGGCTTGGAAACCCCTCCAGGGATGGGGACTCCACCACTGCCCTGGGCAGCCTCTTCCAGGGTTCAACAACCCTTTGGGGGAAGACATTATTCCTCATGCCCAACCTAAACCTCCCCTGGCACAACCTGAGACCATTTCCCTTCATCCTATTACTTGTTCCTTGTGAGAAGAGACTGATTCCCACCTTGCTCCAAGCTCCTTTCAGGGAGTTGTAGAGAGCCAGAAGGCCTCCCCTGAGCCTCCCTTTCTCCAGGTGCCCTTTCTTCCACCCAAACTAAACCCATCATCCTGCATATGTATAAATGCTCATTTTTGAGGCTGGGCTTTGGCAGCAGGTGAGTTTCCATCTCAAGGCCCCACAGCCGGTGCCCACAGCCCCGCTCGCCCTGCCCTGCCACGTGGGCACTCGCCAGTGCTGCCCGTGCCACGGCTTGCCGGGAGCTGGGGCTGCCTGCTCCCTTTCAAAGGACACCTGGGTATGGGGGCGAGCAGCAGCGGTTTCAGAGAGCTCTCTGAGCTTGGGAAAAAGCCTCCCAGGCTCTTCCCCAGCTGCTCTGCCTGCCCGAGACTCGTGGATCAGAGCGCGCCGCTGGCACGCCGCCTCCTTGCTGCGCTCCGCACCACCTCTGCGGCGGACACGCCGCAAGCCTGGGCACCGCCAGGCACTGCCAGGGGGCCAGGCTGGGCAGGGGACCACGGCACAAGGGACGGGCTCCGGCACGTGGGCTGGGCTCTGGCACGGATGCTCCTCATCACGGGGGGCTGGGAGAGGGCAGCGGGGCTGAGTGCTCGAGGAGGGCGGCCAGGAAGGGGTACAGGCAGCTGGCTGCAGTGCGCTGCCGGGCCCCGGTGATGCTCATTTCTTTCCCACTCCTTCCCCCTCATCCCCCCCCCCAAGGAAAGTGATGTTTTTGGAGAAGAATGAAAGGAAAGCCAGGGAACACTCGCTGTGCTAATTCTGTCAGGGAGCCAAGGAATATGAAGCGCCCCTTTGTTTTTTCGAGCAATTATCCTCCACCATTTGGCTTTTTGTATCTCTGTGCGTGTAAAACCAGTCATTATATCCTCCCTTATCTGCAGGGAGCGTGCTGCTGCCTCCTCTCTGGCCTGCCCTGTGCTCCCACCCCTCCTCTGCTCCCTGCCTCCCTGTGCTCCCCTCACCTGGGCGCTGGGCACCCGAGCCCGGCTGGCCCTGTCCTTGCTGTGCTGCAGGTCAGAAAGGCACAGAGCGTCCCTAAGATCGATCCTGAGCACAGGCTCTTGCTCACAGCAGTCTTCTGTGGCTGTTTGCCCTCAGCCATGGCCTGTGGCATCCTCAGCAGCTCCCTAGAAGGGGTCACTCCCCAGCTCTAGCCCAAACTGACCCATTGAGTAACTTAGAGGACTTTGGGCTGGTCCATCCTGCACCATCTGTCTGTAGCTCTCTGGAAGGGGTCAGCCTTGCTCCAGCTCTACCCCAAACTGACCCTTTGTGCAGCTCAGAGCAGACTCTGGGCCTGTCCATCCTGCACCAGCTGCCTGTAGCTCCATCAGCCTTCTCCCTTAAATAACTTCTGCTCCCCTCCCCCCCCCCACCAGCTGCAGAGCACTTGGAGGCATCCCTAAAACTCTTCTGTGATTGGGATGGCGCAGGAGGCCCTGCCACCACCAGCTCCTGGACAGCACAAAGGAAGAGGTCCAGTGCCACCTGCCCTGTCCTTGGCCGGGGCTGCCCCAGCTGCCCTCTTGCAGCTCTGACGGGAATTTACTCCACCCCAGCTTTTTATGACTGTTTAAACACACAAAGCTGCCACATGCTCTACTCAGCCAAGCCCAGAGGATAATAAGTGGCCATGTCCTGCTTGGCAGTTTCACCTCCTGAGGTGTCCTTTGATGGGAGACCATCTCAGCTCCCCCCCACTGTGATTTCCTGCAGCCTATATCCCCAGCAACACATCCTGATTAAATTTCTCCTTCCTTTAGCTTCTTATCAGCCCTTATCAGAGTGTGTTTGAGACTTGCAAGCAGGTATGGCTGTGATGAACTGTGAGGTGGTGGGAGACAGCAAGGAGGGGCAGCTGCTTTCTGCCTCTTATCCAGCAGCTCCAAATCCATAGAGTCATGGCATCACAGAATGGTTTGGGTGGGAAGGGACTTTACAAAGTCATCTAGTCCAAACCCCCTGCAGCCAACAGGGACATCTTCAACTAGATCAGGTTGCTTAGAGCCCCAAACAACCTCACCTGAAATGTTCTCAGGGATGGGGCATCCACCACCTCTCTGGGCAGCTGGGACACTGTCTCACCACACTGTAAACAAATTTGTCCTTCTATCCAGTCTACATCCCCCTCTTTTAATTTAAACCCATCCCCCCATGTCCTGTCCCAACAAGCCCTGTTACAAATCTCTGTCCCCAGCCCTTCTTTAAGGCTCTGCCACAGCCCAAGGGCACCCCCCTCTTTTGGCCACCCCCAGGCTCTGCTCTCCATCACAGAGGCTCCTTCTGCAGAGCCTTTGTGATCCAAGGGCTCCTGGAGACTCCTCTTATCTCGCTGCAGGGCTGGCAAATTTTATGAGGGGCTTTGCTTTAAGACACAGAGCAAATGTGTGGCTTACAACTGCAGAGCCTGGTACGCCGTGGGGACAGCGGGTGCTGCAGGCACCAGCCCTGCCTGGTGCCACAGCTCTGGGCTCCTCTGCATGGCACTACCAGTGTGAAACATGGCATTGGAAGGAGCTGCCAGATAAAAACGTGTTTGGCCGAAGGATCCAAGCAACTTTCCGGCTGGGTAAGCCACAGCAGGATAAACAAGGTTGTGCTCCTGGGGCCCCCCAGCTCCCGAGAGCATCGCAGAGCCCCCTCCTGCATCCCTTCTCCAGCTGCAGCTGCCTCCGGTTTGCCGAGGGTCCGTAAACACTGCTGGCGGCCGTAAACAGCCCGGGCTAAACAGGACGTGAGGCATCGCATCCGTCCTTGGGCTGCGCCAGGGCCGGGGAGGGGCGAACGGGCCGGCTGCCAGCGGTGCTGGGGGGCGCTGAGCACCTCGCTGCGGAACAGCACAGAGAACACAGCCACGCCATCCTGCTCCTGCCGTCCTGCACCCTGCCATGCAGGTCCGTGCAGAAGGAGCTGGCAGTGCTGGGGCACAAGTTCCCCATGAGCCAGCAATGTGCCCTCATGGGCAGCGAGGCCAATGGTCTCTTGGGTGTGTAAGCAGAGTGTGGCCAGCAGGTCAAGGGAGGTTCTTCTCCCCCTCTACTCTGACCTGCTGAAGCCATGTTTGGAGTACTGAGTCCAGTCTGGGGCTCCTCAGTTCAAGACAGACAGGGAACTGCTGGAGAGCATCCAGCAGAGGCTGCAAAGATGCTGAGGGGCCTGGAGCACCTCTGTGAGGAGGAAAGGCTGAGAGACCCAGGGCTGTTCAGCTTTGCACAGACTTTACACAGAATCATTTTAGGTTGGAAGGGACACCTTGAGACCACCTAGTCCAACCCTCCCAGGCTCAAGCAGGGTCACCCAGAGCAGACTGCCCAGAATCATGTCCAGTCTGGTTCTGAGTACCTCTACAGATGGAAATTCCACAGCCTCTCTCAACAGCCTGCTCCAGTGTTTAACTACCCTCACAGTGATAATTTCATGTGCTTGAATGCTCTGCCCAGTGCCTCTGCTCCTGTCACTGAGCACCACTGTGAAGAGCCTGCCTTCCTCTTCTTCATTTCTTCCCACCATGTATTCACACACATCCTCCTGAGCCATCTCTTCTCCAGGCTGGATGGTGCCAGCTCTTTCTTGATGGGACCTGAGAATAAGATCAGAATGATTATTGATTGCCATGATGATCAACTACCCTATGACACAGGGAGCTTGGAGCTCAGGATCCTGTGCACACCCTAATGGGAGCTGCTGCCATCTGGGAGTGAGGTTATGTCCCAAGGACAACAAGCAGCAAGCTTCATGCTGAATGATGAACCCTGTAACTTGCTCTCAGGAATGAATAGAATAGAATAGAATAGAATAGAATAGAATAGAATAGAATAGAATAGAATAGAATAGAATAGAATAGAATTAACCAGGTTGGAAGAGACCTTTGAGATCATTGAGTCCAACCTATCACCCAACACCATCTAATCTAAACCATGGCACCAAGCACCCCATCCAGTCTCTTCCTAAACACCTCCAGGGATGGTGACTCCACCACCTCCCTGGGCAGCACATCCCAATGGCCAATAACTCTTTCTATGAAGAACTTCTTCCTAACCTCCTGCCTAAAACTCCCCTGGTGCAGCTTGAGACTGTGTCCTCTTGTTCTGGTGCTCATTTTCATACTGGGATGGTTGGGGAGAGAAGAAGACCCTGCCCAAAGCAATCCTGGGCTCATGCAAAGCATGGACAAAAATTGGCTTCCCAAGGAAGAGGACATGAGCAGAGCTTGGGTCTGCAGCCCACGGAGGGGAAGGCAGTAGCACCCACGGGTGCAGGGCGAGGGGGGTCTGAGTGCCACCAGGGCGTGGTTGCCCCCTCACACCCCACATCTGCACAGAGCAACTTATTTTCTTATCAGCAACGACCTGGCAGAGCCCCAGGCACCGGTGAGCTGCTTCGGCTCAAGTAAAGGAGCTGACAGCTGGGCGAGACGGGGGTCTGCTGGCAGAGGGCGGCGGGAGGATGAGCCAGCCGCGGGCTCGGCTCTTGGCCGCTCCTCCGGAACATCGCTGCCTGAAGGCTTTAATGGCAAACACAAATGTGTGTGACTAGGTGTAAGCCAAGGAGCTTGTGCCAGCTCTTGCTACCTACTTAATACCTGGGGCCCGTTCAATTATGACGACTCCCTCCTGGGCAATGAATATTTTTAGCGCTCTGCTATAGTGATTTTAGTGCCCAGAGAGGCTGGTTCCCGGCCAGGGCTGGGGCTGCTCGTGTTATTCCAAGGATGTCTTCCCCTATATAGATCCCACGGGACCTACAGAATATCCTGATCTCTCTCTCCTTTTCATTCCTCCCTCCCCCCCCCCCCCCCCCCCCCCCCGAAGTTTTGTATTTTCACTTTCTCTGATGTAAGCGGAAATAAATCTGCTGCTTGGAAGCAGGGGAAGCTGCCGGTCCCCTCGCTGCTTCGGCAGCAGGCTCCCAGCTTGGACAAAGGGCAGATCTGTCCCTCCTCACCCCCTCCGGAGCCTGAGGCCAAAGAAAAGGTCCGTGCTGAGAGCAGAAAGCGGAGAGGGGAGGGGGAAGGGGGGGGGGGGGGGGGGGGGAGTTGCCCCGACCCCTCGGTCTGGGCGAGGGGCTCCATCTGGAAGCACTAAGGCCGGAGGAGAGAGCGAGTTTCTCGTATTGTGTTTGGCTGCGAGCTTGTTGTAGCGACTGCTGTTAATGCAAATCCCGTGTTGATTTTCTCCGGCTCACTTAGCTCGCTCGCAAGGCACAGCAAAGGATTTCTCTCCAGCTGGAGCCAGCAGACAGAGCTGAGGAGGAGGAGGAGGAGGAGGAGGAGGAGGGGTCAGTCAGCTGGCGGGGGGCAGGGCATCAGGGTATCAATGCCATCCCCGGCTTCAGCCCTGGGCTACCTTGGGCTCCGTTGGGAGGGGCCCAGCAGGCCCTTTCCTGGGCTTGGGAGGTCGTACTCCCGAAATCGCTGGCAGTTGCTGTGCCCAGGGGAGAAATACACACCCGAGAAAGGGATGGCACAGCCTGAGCTTCAGGCTGCACCCCAGGAAGGCTTTCTGAGATGTATCCCACCCCGTGGGAACCCACTCACTTCGGAGTTCTGCTGCATTTGTCACTAGTAGAGGACTTCTTTCCTTTGCAGCCTTAAGTAGCAATATGGGAAGGTGGCTGACTCCTGAAGGGAAGCATGGAAGATGCTCACCATGAGCACCCACAGCCATTTGAGGCAGCAGGATCTGCTTTTCCGAAAGCAACCCAGAGTTTTGTCACCTGTTGATGGATTTCACAGCTCCCTGAGGTTTCCTCATGCCTGCAAGACTCTTGGATGTCATCTCCTTGAGCTGCTCTGAGTTCCTCTCCTCTAATCCCTGGGAGAAGGCAAGCAGAGCTGATGCTGTGGGTAGCTTGACACAGAGGGATGGTTCCCAGTGGCAGGGGTTGGGGGGGATGCATCACTGATAACTCAGAGATACTTTTGGGTGGGAGGTGGCTGGGTGCATCCGGCGTCCATCCGGACCATGCTGAGGAGGGCACATGTGGCAGCCCCCGGGGTCACTTCTTGCCTTGGGCCGAGCTCTGGAGAACTTCAGCCAGGAATGAGAACAATTCATCTGACATGGAGAGTGAGTTCCAACACCTCTCTGAGCTGCTGATTGCAGCTGAGGGTTTTCCTGCTCTCAGAGGGACCTGTGTAGCTGCCCCACCGCCTCCCCCCTCCCCGCACTGAGGGTAGGGGCAGGGTCAGCAGGTGACAATTTGAGCAAAAACTGATCTCATTCCAGGTTCTTGAAGTCATTTCACTTTTGTAACGTGCTAATTCCTGGGCCCAGAGAATAATTGATTCCAGATCTTCCAGCTTTTTCGCAGGAGGGCAGTGGAGCTTGGCAGCCCTCCCCACCTCCAGTGCGAGCAGCACAGGGGGTACCTGTGGGAAGGACACCGCTGGGGAGGACAGCAGCTCCCAGTGGCGCTGTGGTGCTCGGTCCTGCAGCGCTGGAGTTGCCATGGGTGGCCACTGGGGATGTCACACTGCCTGATCTGCCTGCTGTGACTGGGGATGAGACTCCGTCACGATCCTCCGCAGCCTCCCCGCCTGCTGCACGTGTCCCCTGCCGCAGGGGACATCTGCTCAGGCTGCCTCTCATCTTCTCTTCCCTTCCAGCTCTCCCCAGGCCGGAGGTGCAGCTTCAATCTTTCCAAGGGTTCAGGAAGGTCAAAGACTTTTCCCAACGTTTCCCGTCGGGCTGCGTCTTGCATGGAGGCGAGAGACTCCGCATTATCCGCCCTCCCCAGCCCTGCGGTTAGCTCATTCCTTGGCTGGGATCTTCCCATCCTGGTTGGATTTATTCACCCATCTGCACATGGGTCCCTAGGGGCTGCCTTAGGATCTGCCCTCCTGGACACCCCCAGCCAAGACATCTGTGATGTGTGGGAAAGCTTCCTCTCACCCCCTACCCGTGCACCAGTGCTGGGGGGGAGGCCCAACAGCCCCTAAAACAGCTCCATCTCCCCCCTGTGGAGTCAGCTGAAGTGCATGGGGCTGCTTGTCCTGTAGCTTGGCTGTGTCTTGATCCCTGCACATCCCCAGGGGTGGAATGGGCACTGCTGGGAAAGGAGACAGGGAGGGCTGCCTGTGTGACAAAATCCTTGCCTGAAGCCCCATGGCTGCTGAGTGGCTGCTGAATACCATCACATCTCTCCTGAACCTTCCCCAGATTCCCAGCTTGCCAGAGCTTTGGGGTCAATGCCTGGGTGTTTGCCTGGCTGCAAGAGCAGCAAGGGGTGGATGCCTCACTGTGTGTCCTCTCTGCTTAGCCCTGCTGCAGCCTGGACCTGCTATCGGCACCCTTCTGTGCATCCTCCCTGGGCTGTGGTCCAGCGGGTCTGGAAGCAGGGGGACACACAGAGTCAGGGGCAGCCCAGTGCCCAGGGGGAGCCTCTGTCCCGCCAGGAGCTTTTCTGGTGCAGCTTGCACTCAAGCAGAGTCAGCTTACGTTTATTTTCTCCTCTAATAAAAAACTAATAAAGGAGAAAATGAAAAACTAATGTCCTGGAATCCGGCGGTGTCTGCCGGGCTTCCTCTGCCCCGTCCCGCAGGGCTGCGGGTGTGCCGGCCTGGGAGCGGCAGCTCACGGCGGTGAGGGTGCTGCAGCGCAGGCCGGCCCGGCCCGGCCCCGTCCCTTTCCCTTCTCCTTCCCTTTCCCTTTTCCTTTTTGCTCTCCCTTTTCCCTTCCCTTTCCCCCTTCTCCTTTCCCTTTTCTTTTCCCTGGCCCACTCCCCTTTTCCCTTCCCATTTTTTCTTCCCCTTCCCACTTTCCTTTTCCCTTCCCCTTTTCCCTTCACCCTTTCCTTTCCCCTTCCGCTTTTCCCTTCACCCTTTCCTTTCCCCTTCCCCTTTTCCCTTCACCCTTTCCTTTCCCCTTCCCCTTTTCCCTTCCCCTTTTCCCTTCACCCTTTCCTTTCCCCTTCCCCTTTTCCCTTCACCCTTTCCTTTCCCCTTCCCCCTTTCCTTTCCCCTTCCCCCTTTCCTTTCCCCTTCCCCCTTTCCTTTCCCCTTCCCCCCTCTCTCCCTACCCAGTCCCTCTCTCCTGCAGAGCTCCAGGCTCAGCCCAGGGTGCTTTTCCAGATCCCAGTGCCTCAGTGTCCCCATCCCACCTGCCGACCCTCTTCCCCAGCCACTCGCTCGGTACCTCATGCCCGCAGCTACCAGCACCCTTCAGCCGGGCAACACACCCACCCCCACCCCCTGCCTTGTCCCTCCCTGGCTGTTGTTTCGGGCTTTGTCCCTGGCTAAGAAAACCTCCCTGCGTAAATCTCTGCGCAGGGCCCATCCTGGGTGATTGATGCTCACAGCGGGACCCTTCGCGCTCTTTTATCCTGCCTCTTTAATACGATCCAGAGGGGTTTTTGGCTTAAAACAGCCCACTGAGTTCCCGCGTCTTCCCCTGCCCAGCCCCCGCTCCTTGGAAGTTCAGATAAGGGGAAGATTTATTCCGGGAGGAGGGAGGCGGTGAGCAGGGGGTTAAGAGAGAGCTGCTTTTGGGGGGGGTTAGGGGGGGCGAGGGGGTTTCTTTGAAGATAAATTTAACTTGTTCTTATCTGGGCTTCATGCTCTCAAGAAGATGTTAACGCGGGGGGGGGGGCTGGCTGGGGGCTGGGGAGGGTGGGGGCCCCGGTTTTAATCTGCAGCCTGTTCCGTTTTGGGGTTCATTATCGTGACATTCATCACTCCAGGTAAATGAGTGGGGGTCCTTGCTGCAGCCCCAGCGGGAGCACCGGGGGGGATGCTGGCAGATAAAGGTGAGCTCCTCCACCCCCGGGCTGTTAATGGGGTGATGCTGGAGAAGCCGAAAGCACTCGCAGGATGTGCTTTTATTTCTCATCTCATCAATTAGGGGGTGGTGGGTGGGAATAAGGAGGGGGTGGGGTGTGTCCCAGCCCTGTGGGGCACTAATCAAATACAGCTCCCTCCCACCCCCATCCGCTGCCAGGGGCTGGAAGCATGGCCCCGGCCCCGGCCCCGTGGCTGGGGCTGATGAAGGAAGGGCTCATTAGTGACCCACGCGCTCACGGCCAAGCTCGGCGCCAGGGGTTATTAAGGTGCTGGCAGCCAGGGTGACACGGGGAGGGGTCCCAGTGGTGGGAGGGGAGTTTCACAGACCAGCTCGGTGGGAGATTTCCACTTGCTTTCACTGATGCCCTGAGGCTGCATTTGCATGCGGAGCCTCTGCTGCGATCTTGGGGCTTCATCCCGTGCAGAAGTGCCCCCAAAACCTTTTAGGGAGCTTATGCTTGTGGGGTGACCTGAGTGGTCCCAGATGATAGCCTGGGTGATACGTGGGACGAGCTGTGCTCACAGCACTGAGAAGCCAAGAACATGTCTGGGCTGGAGCCCCTTTGCTGTGAGGCCAGGCTGAGAGAGCTGGGCTTGCTCAGCCTGGAGAAGAGAAGGCTCCAGGGAGACCTTCTGGTGGCCTTTAGCAGGGCCTATCGTGACAGGACAAGGAGTGATGGTTTTGAACTGAAAGCGGGAGATTTAGACTAGACTGAAGGAAGAATTTTTTGAACTGATGGTGTTGAGACACTGGCCCAGGTTTCCCAGAGAGGTGGTAGATGTCCCATGCCTGGAAATATTCCAGGTCAGGATGTCTGGGGCTCTAAGCAACTTGATCCAGTTGAAGATGTCTCTGCTGACTGCAGGGGGGTTGGACTAGATGACCTTTAAATGTCCCTTCCCACCCAAACCATTCTGTGATTCAAATGTTGGGTTGTTTTTTCTTGGGGGGGGGGGTGGGGTGGGTTGGTTCTTCTTCTTCCCCCCTCCCTCCAGTTTCTTGCGGTGGGAAATTTCTGGCTGGAAGTTGAAGATTTTAGCAAAGGAGGGACATGTGTGATCAAGGATGGGACAAGGAAGAGAGGATGTGTGTAATGTATTGGGAAATCATCCCCTCCTATTGCCTGGCCTCTCAGAAAAGACAGGCAGGGTTTGCTTTCCTTTACTGCCTGCAGGCTTCATCCCTTCCCAGGAGCCTGCCTGGCACCCAGGGACCACCCTGAGCCCAGTGCTGCTGGGTCCCAGGGCAGTGCCCCCCTCCCCAGCACGGTGACGGTGCCTGGGGCAGCTGCGTGTCACTGCAAAGGCCACTTCCCCCGGCCCGGCGGGACGGTTTGGTGCCTGACCCGTGACCTCGGGGTCAGCAGGTATTACCCACCCCCCTCCCGCCTGCCCGCCCCGGGAGCACAGGAATTCGCTGTCTTTGGGGAGGCAAAGAGCATCCCTGCGCTGGGGATGGGCACCCGCAGCTCCCGCAGGGCTCCTGGCCCCTCCGAGCCAAGGGCTGGCTCCGGCCTCAGATCTTCAGCGCTAATTTATGTCCCCGGGCTTCGGCTGCCGGGGCTGCTCTCATTCAGAGGAGGAGGGAGGGCAGGTCCCTCCAGCCCGGCCGTATATCTGCCCGGGGTTATCTAGGAATTCAGCCCTGCTATCGTGGCTCTGGGAAGGGCTCAGCACCGTGGCGGCCGTGCCCTCTCCTGCCAGGGTCCTTCTCATCGTCCCGATGCATTCCAGGCTCATCACCTCCCTCCCCGGGGTCACTGGGGTTCGGGGCACAGCTTTTGCAGCAGGAATGCGTGCTCCTGCATGGGGGCATGGGGAGGGAGAGGGTCCTGACAGCACTGGGGCTGGCTGAGGGTGGGTTTGCTTCCCAGCTGCCGTGTCTTTGTTGCCTCTTTGGTGTAAGGGCTGCTTAACGATACTCCAACAAGCAACAAATGGTTAAGCCCAGCTACAAGTGTGTAGAATCTAACTGGAAAGGGCAAAGGGTGAAAAGAAAAGCTGAGGTAGAAAGGAGATGAAATGAATGAGATTCCTAAGCCCATGCTAGCAGGTCTAGAAGGCAAATCAGTATCTTATCCACAGAACAATGATGTTTTCCATGTGCTTGGTGCTCTCTCCCTGCCGTGGGCTGGGTGGGAAGCACATAGGAAACCATTTCCTCTCTTTCTCACTCCCCCTCAAAGGTAAATGCTGCTCAGAGCAGAAGCGATTCATCAGGCTGAGGACATGTATTTGTGTTTCAATCAACTGGAAATGAGTAAGGACCTGGGTAACAGGAGTGGGGATTTTGCATCTGGCTGTTGAAAGGTCAGGGACCCAGGGGGGTCTCTTTGCTTCTCCTGATGTATTGAGGCTGTGTGCTCAGATGCTCTCCAGTGTCAGCCCCTCTCCACCTGGGAAGGAGACGGTGGGGGCACCTTCCCAGAGCTGGTGGCAGTTCTCTGGATGTGTGTGAAGGAAGAGAGAAGGCAGCCCCCAAGCTCTGCCTCCCAGCACCCCCTCGTTGAGGCAGCACGTGTCAAACGGAGTCACAGAATTGTTGTGGTTGGAAAAAACCATTTAAGGTCATCAAGTTTAACTCTTAGCTCAACACTACCAGGTCACCACTAAACCATGTCCCTCAGCATTGCATTGTTTCCTTAGGAGCTGAATCCCTGGTAGGGGCAGGAACAGCTCCCTGTCCCCATGTCCCCTCAGCTGATGTGCTCACCACTGACCTTGTTTTCCAAATCCTTTTCTTCAGCACTGGAGGATGATGTCCAGACCGAGCCCCCCTGGGCTGGATTTGGGTTCTGGGGAGCCCTGATGGGTGCTGTGGGTCCCAGCCCCATGGTCCTGATGGAGAGGATCCTGTGTGGGAGCTCCTTCCTGCTCATCAGCATCCTGCCCACATGGCCTCACACTCTAAACAGGATGAGGCACGATGAAGCCAGAGGGCAGCAAAGCTGGTGAAGGGTCTAGAGCAGAAGTCTTGTGAGGAGCAGCTGAGGGAACTGGGGAGGTTTAGCCTGGAGAAAGGGAGGCTCAGGGGAGACCTTCTTGCTCTCTAGAATGATCTGAAAGCAGGTCTCCTGACAGGTGGGGGTTAGTCTCTTCTCCCAGGTAACAAACAACAGGACAAGGGGAAATAGCTTCAGGTTGTGCCAGGGGACATTTAGGTTGGACATGAGGAACAATCTCCTCACTGTTAAGAGTGCTTAAGCCCTGAAACAGGCTGCCCAGGGCAGTGGTGGAATCCCCATCCCTAGGGGGATTTCAAAGCCATGTAGATGTGATGCTGAGGGAGGTGGATTAGTGGTGACCTGGCAGTGCTGGGTTAACTGTTGGACTTGATGATCTTAAAGGTGTCTTCCAACCACGACTATTCTGTGATTCTCTGAGTCCAGTGCACAGAAAAGCTCCATCTGGAATTCCAGCAGTGGTTTGTGGAGATGGTGGCAGGGTGCAGGCAGGGATGCTGAGAGCCATGTCACTTTGAGAAGGGCAGAGTCCTTGACAAGCAGCAGGGAGGGCATGGGAAGGCCCAGCCTGGCCTGAGAGCTGGGACTAGAGTGCTGGAGCTCTGCCAACAGAGAAGAGATGAGAGTGAAAGAGGGAAAGGCAAAGAAGAGGGCAGGACCCCACAGAGGATGTGAGCTAAAGAGGCTCCTGGCAGCCCGGAGGAGCCCAGCTTGCCTGGGGCAAGAGCAAGGAGCAGAAAACCTGGCAGCTCAGCTGTGAGGTGTGGCGCTGGGGGGACAAGGTGAGACTGCCGCCAGGGCAGGGAACAAAGTCCTCTGGCACATCAGAGGAGAAGGGCTGCAGGGGAATCCGTGCCTCTGTGAGAAACCCAGAGGCAGTGGAAGCAAAACGAAGGAGGGAAGGACACTGTGGAGGAGAGAGAGAAAGAGAGGATTCCTCTGCAGCAGGCTCCTGCAGCACCGGCGGAAGGCTGGTGGTGGCCAGCCCAGACACAGGCAGGGGCTGCCGATGAAAAGGGGTCCTGAAATCACTGGAGAGCACCATGAATCAGCCCCGAGGATGGCCAGCCTCCTCCAAGATGTAGAAGGATGAAGCATCTCAGCTGCTAGACTAAATAGATGGGGCTGGGAGCGGGCCAAGGGGAAAAACTTGTCTACTCGAAATGCCGATTCATCAACTTTGTCCCGAGCAGATCCACGCTGCTTGCTTATTTCACTGCAAGAAAGAGAAAACCCCTCTGAATTACTGACTGGTTAGCTCTTGCCTGTCCCCCAAAATCCCCAAATTAAAGTTAATGATAGGAAAACGTGGTTAAAAATCAATGGCTGTCACGACTGGAGCAAAAACGTGTGAGAACATGAGTAGGGCAGGGCTTGACTGTCCTGAGCTCTTCTGTGCAAGCAGCTCCCCTTCCCCTCTTCCTTCTTACTTTGTTCCTGCTCTGGGATGTCCTCTCTGCTCAGCTCTGCAGTGGTAGCTGGATTCAGATGGAGAGGGGCAAGAGAAGCGCTGGCCCAGGGGAAGTGTATGAGCCCCTGAGGACAGCAAGCATGGGGCTGAAGGGTCTTAGGGGCCCAGAAATCCCCCCACAAGGAGCCATGGAGGGAAGCTCTGCCCCACCAGCCCTGATGGAGCCACAGCAGCAAAGTGCTGCAGGGAGGGAGGGTGGTAGGAGGTCACAAAGGAAGGATGCTGGCACTTCATGTTGGGTTGATGGAGGCAGTGGTCTCTTGGGGTGTATTAAGAAGAGTGTGGCCAGCAGATTGAGGGAGGTTCTCCTCCCCTTCTACTCTGCCCTAGTAAGGTCACATCTGCAGTGCTGGGTCCAGCTCTGGGATCCTGAGTTCAAGGGAGACTAGGAGCTACTAGAAAGAATCCAGCAGCAAGGTGTGAAGATGCTGAGGGGCCTGGAGGAGAAAAGGCAGAGAGACCTGGGGCTGTTCAGCCTGGAGAAGAGCAGCCTGAGAGGGGATCTGCTCAGTGCTCAGCAAGAACTAAAGTGTGAGGGGCAAGAGGATGGGGCCAGACTCTTGTCAGTGGTGCCCAGTGACAGGACAAGGGGCAACAGGCACAGAGTGGAACCCAGAAGGTTCTATGACAACAGGAGGAGAATCTGAACCCCTGTGAGAGTATCTGAACCCTGGAGCACATTGCCCAGAGAGGTTGTGGAGTCTCCTTCTTTGGAGAGATTCCAAACCCACCTGGATGTTGCAATGCTGGGCAACCTGCCATGGGCAACCCTGCTTTAGCAGGGGGTTTGGGCTGGATGATCTCAAGAGGTTCCTTCCAACCCCCACCCCTGGGATTCTATCAGTTGGCAATTTTAGCTGCACTATCAAGCCAACATTGAAGCTGTTTGTTATTGTTGCTCTCATGACTTTTCAGAGGGGGATTACAGAGTCTTTGAGGCATTCCTTGGTGCTAAAGGCATAATGAATAACATTTTAATTAAGCTCAGGGTCCCTGAAAAAAAAAATGCCTCAGTGAAAGATGGGAGAAAATACAAGAGAGGAAATGTCTGCTGGACAATGAGTGAGGCTGTGTGACAGCAGTAATGGCTCTAGCAGAAGTTCTCTCTGCTGGATGCAGAGTGAGAAAAGATGTCTAAATGGCTAATCCAGAGAAATTGGGAGCCAGAGCCAAAATGTTCCCTCCCCAGCGCCAAGTGGATCTGCAGAGGCTTCTCAGAAAGATTAATCAAGGGACAAATCCCTTACAAGCATCTAGGTGAGCCCAAAGGCTTGAGGTGCTCTGCAAGGCTCCTTTGCAGCAGGGATTGTTGGTGGAGGAGGGGAAGCTGGATGCACGGTGCCAAGTGACAGGACAAGAGGAAATGGGAACAAACAGGACCCCATGAGGTTCCCTCTGAACAGGGAGAGGGTGCTGTGGAGTCCTGGAGCAGGCTGCCCAGAGAGGTTGTGGAGTCACCTTCTCTGGAGAGATTCCAAACCCAGCTGGACATGACCCTGCTTTGGCAAGGGGGTTGGACCTGATGATCTCTGGAAGTCCCTTCCAACCCCCTACATTCTGTGATCCAGGCCAGCCTGCTGTGGGTGCCCCAGCTTTAGCAGGGGGGTTGGACTGGATGACCTCCAGAGGTCCCTTGGAACCCCTACCATGCTGGCATCCTGGGATTCTGTGGTGCTGTGAGCAGGATCCTGAGCTGCTGGCTCAGCAGTGCTGACCAGACTCTGCAGCAGTGCTGGGCAGGGCTCTTGTTTTCCCATCTTTGCAGCTGCTGGTGGGGGGGCCAGGGAAGCTCCTGGTGCTCTGAACCGTGTCTGGAAGCACTTGTAGAGGGCTGGCTGGGAGGATGCTCGGGGCTGGGGAGGGCAGGGGCGCTGAGCAGAGCAGCATGTGTGGTGGGGACGCACGATTTAGCGCAGCTCTCCTTCCTGCGCCGCTGCTGACAGGGTCCTGACCCGTGGGGGAGACCCCATGGTGGGGAGGTTCAGACGGCTGCAAAGCCAATTAAACTGCACTTGGTGAGCAGGGAAGTGGCCGTGCCCTGGCCCCAGGAACCCATGCAGGGCTCACCCAGGCCTGGATTTGCTTTGCTGCAGAGCTGTGAGGTGTTTACCCCTGAGCTGGGTGGATGTGGCTGGGGAGGATGCAGCTCCATCTCTCCTGAAGCTCCTGGGACTCCAGTGCCCTTGCTCAGGTGCTTGTGCAGGTGGGGTCTCAGCAGAGCAGAACAGAGCAGAAGGGCAGAATCCCCTGTCCTGACCCACTGCCCACACTGCTGGGGATGAAGCCCAGGAGATGGTTGCCTTCTGGGCTGCAAATGCACATTGCCAGCCCATGTCCAGCTCTTCATCTATGCAGATCTAACGCCTGAGCTGTGTCAGTGAGGGCTCATCCTGAAGCCCCCAGCCATGGACATCAGTCAGCAGCCACTTTCTCTGCCACATCAGAGGTCTCAGCCATTTTCTTGACTGTTGTGATTTGGAGAAGCAGCTTGTTTCATGGGGCTAATGTCTAGAGCTCAGAGCTGCAGGATGGAGCATGGAAGAGCCTTCCATGTCATGGAGCAGCAGGAGAAGGTCCCCGTGGGGTGACCTAGGAGAGAATCTGGCTGAAGGGAGGTTGAATGTCCTCATATTTAAGTGGTTGTGGGACAGCTCCTGCAGTGTTGTGCTAAGCACTGCCCTCATGCACCGACCCAAGGAGGCTGGGAGGAGCAGATGAAGGTCTCCATCAAAGATAGGTCATCCTTGTAAACACAGCCAAAGCCACCCCACCGCTCCCCTTCCTGTGGAGCAGCTGCTGGGTAATGTCTTTCAGGTGTCCTTGAAGATGCACATCTCAAGGGGAGGTTCAAAGGGAAAGGTTCAAAGGAGAGTGAGGGCTCCACGTGTGATCCCAGGGGTGCAGCAGGGCGGTGGGGCAGGGTTATGGGGCGGGGGGGACACAGAGGAGGCTGCAGCATCTGGATGGGGAAAAGGGTGATGTTGAAAGAGCCCATCCTCTGTGGGACTGCCACACACAGGCCTCTCCACCTTGTACCAGGCAGATGTGGCTGTTGAAACCTCCTCTTCTTTTTTGGAAGAGTTTGGGGTGGAGAAAGAGAAAGTCTGGGGATGAGAGGTTTGGGAGGAGCTCTTCCTTTCCCTTATTTTGCTCCAAGAAACAAACTTCTGGTTTCTGTCTCCCTCCATTTCTAGGAAAGACTGAAACCACATCCCCCCCCCCCCCCCCTCCCCATTTCTTACATGTAGGGGAGGTGTTGGCTGGTTTATGACCCATCCCACCCCCGGGCTTAGCCCTCACTCCTTTGATTTGGCTGAGTCACGGGTGCCCTGCCTGCGCCAAGGCGGAAAGCATGCGCTGCTCTTATCGTCTTATCATCACCTAACGAGTTATCCCACGTCTGCAGGGCTGTGGCAAGGCCCTGAGCTGCTGGAGCCGGCAGCAAGCATGAGGTAAAGGAGGAAATGAAAGTGATTTCATCGCCCAGGATGGAGGAGAACGTGTTTGGCCCCGGCCGCAAACACTCGGATGCTGTGACGGGGCTGGCCTGGGCCGAGCACCAGGGAAGAGGCCATGGGGCCATGGCCACAGCAAGGAGCACCTGGCACTGCCTAGGGCATAGAATCACAGGGTGGTTTGGGTTGGAAGAGACCTTTAAGATCAGCAGGTCCAACAGCTTACCCAGTGCTGCCAGGTCACCACTCAGCCATGTCCCTAAGCACCTCATCTCCGTGGCTTCCAAATCCCTCTAGGGATGGGGACTCCACCACCGCCCTGGGCAGCCTCTTCCAGGGCTTGAAAATCCTTTCAGTGCAGAAATTGTTCCTCATGTCCAACCTAAACATCTCCTGGCACACCTTGAAGCCATTTCCTCTTGTCCTATCCTTTGTTCCTTGGGAGAAGAGACCAACCCCCACTTTGCTCCCTCCTCCTTTCAGGGAGTTTTAGAGAGTGATGAAGTCTCCCCTGAGCCTCCTTTTCTCCAGGCTAAACAAGTGCAGTTCCTTCAGCTGCTCCTCACCAAACCTGTTCTCCAGACCCTTCATCTCCTTTGTTGCTCTTCTCTGAGCCCACTACAGCACCTCAAAGGCCTTCTTCTAGTGGTGAGCCCAGAGCTGCACCAAGTATCACAGTATGACAGTATAACTAAGGCTGGAAGAGACCTCGAGGATACAGCCTGATGAGTTCGGCTAGGATGGAGCTGGGTTGTTGCTGGCTCATCCTGGTCCCACCTGACCAGCAGAGACTTTGGCATCTGGAGGCAATGGGGTTGATCTCAGAGCAAACACCTGCAGGGCTCAGCTCAGGGGAGACAAAGGTGACACATGGACTGGAGGGAGAGGGGCTTGGTGGGTCACCAGGTCTCCTTATCTCCTGAGACTGTTTGCTCCAAGATTAAGTCAGAGCCTGCAAGATGCAAAAGTCCAAGGAAAGGCAGCCCAGACAAGGCTGGGTTGGGATGATGAGGGGACTCCCCCCCTTCCCACCCGGGATTGCTGAGCACCTCACCATGGGCTGGTGTTTAAAGTCCAGAGCAGATTGCTGGTGTGATTTACGACTCATTATTCTTCAGTGTGAGAGCTGGTTAATGAGCAATGAGGGTAGGGCAGGCTGTGGGGTGATGTGAGGAGGGGGGCAGGCTCGGTGCACCCACAGGGAAAGGGCTTCTCCCCCAGGCAGCTGCCTTGGCAGGGGTAAGAAGGTCCCCAGCTGGCACCCTCAGCCTAGGGACAAGGCATGAGCACAGCGGTGGGGGGAGCAGGCTGGCAGGAGACCTTCCCTCCCCAGCCCAGCTGGGGTATGGTCAAGTCTGTGTAAGAGGGAACCAGCTCTGCTCAGCTGCTTGTTTCCAACCAGTCAGCAATTGCTGCCTGGTGAGGGGGTCCCACCCCAAAGAGGGGTGCAGGGGTGGGGAGGATGGGGTAAGGGGGCTGGAGCTGCCCCTGACCTGCCCTTCCCTTCCCATCTCGGGCACACAGTGGCATAAAGATTAACAGATAATAAAAACAAACACATAACTAAACCCTGGTGAAACTAAGGCATTCCCCGGGGGGAGGTGGGGGAGAGCAAAGGTGAACAAGTTTTGTCTCTTGGCAGTGCCTTGGTTGGGTGCTGCAGCAAATTGCTGTGCTTGAGAGCACCCAAAAAAACCCTTTGCCAGGGCAGGAGAGAGCCCAGGAAGCCCCTGCTCAACCCCCAGCCTTCCTGCAGCACCATGTATCTGCCTGCCTGCCTGTCTGGGGGGGTTCTGGGACAACCCCCAACCCCTCATGGGTTTCTGAAGCTTTGATTTGTATCTTCCAGACTGCCTGGAATCAACCCCTCTCCCCAGCCCAGTCCCAGCAGGGTGGTGAGCTGGGGCTGGGCTCCACAGGCAGTCCTGCAGATGGTTTCTGCCTGTTTGAGGCACAGACACCCATAAATCATTGCCCGAGGAGGGGTCTGCAGCCCAGAGCTGTCTGCAGAGCCCAGGCTGCTGCGATGTGCTGCCCACAGGTCACTGGCAGCGGGCAAAGGGCACCAGCTGGGGGCTTGCTGTTTGCTCTGGGAAGTGGCTCTGCAATAACAGCTCCTGCTCACCTCCCCCCAGCCCCCCAGCATCCCACCCGCACGGGGAAGAGGCAGCGTGTCTCTGTGTGCAGCCTGGGAGTGATGACAGCCCCACGTCTCCCACCCCTGCCTGCTGGCTGCTCCAGATGGCTCTCACTTGCGGTGTGAAGTGTTCCCAGCACCCTTGGGTGCGGATGCTGAGGGCAGCCTGGCTCCCCTGGTCACAGGAGCCACGCACAGGCCAGGGGAGAGCCTTTAGGAGGGCTGCCGTCGTGGGATGTTCTGCAGAGCCCACGGGTGTAACCTCCTTGCAGAGGGGCTGAGCAATGGCTCTCAGCTTTCCCTTGAAGCTGTGATGTCATTAAAGCTAAAAGGTCAGCATGACCCCCTCCCCAGCTCAGCTCACAGCTCACCCCCTCCCCACTCCTGCAAAGTGTGCCCCCTTCCTACCCCTGCCCACGGTGGGTGCTTGGGGTGGGAGGGGGAGGGCAGCCTGCCCAGCCTCTGCCCACTGCCAGGGCTGGGGGCACAGCCACATCGTGGTCAAAGCCAAGGATGGAGACGAGCCACGATGGGCACCCATGGTCCCATCCCAGCTCAGCTGTGGGGAGCCCCAGGACCTGACAACAGCTTCAGTTAGCTCTGTGTCTTGGCTGCAGCATCCCCAGCCCTGCAGCAAGGACCAAAAAGCCCAAGTGAGCCACCAAGGCGAGAGCAGAGCCTCATCCATCCACTCACACACTCTTCTGCAGGCAGCAAGTGACTGCTGTGGGACAGGAGCCCTCTGGAGAAACCCAGGGCAAATGGTCCAAGCGAGCTGGAGGAGGCAGCCAGCTCCATCCCTCCATGTCTCTTCTGTTTTGTCCATGATACATGCTCAGGGGAAGAAGAAGAAAGAGGCAGAGAAGAGATGGGAGGTCCAAATCTAATTGAAGTCAGTGCATTAGGCCAGGGGCTCATCTAGCCCAGGGAGTGCTGGCTGTCAGCAGGGCTTCAGGAAGGCCCTTGGCATGGAATGTCAGGAAGAGCTGCCACTCCCCAAGCCTGGCTACAATGTGCTGTAATTAGTGCCTGGGAGGAATTAGGAAGGATTTGGAGGCAAAATGACCTTAAAGCAAGTTAAACAGCAACATGATCTCAGCTTTGTTAGAAATCTGGCCCAGCAACAGGGATGGGTGGCCACCAGCCACTGTCCCCTGCTCACCCAGGCAGCATCAGGGCTGTGCATCCCCCCAGGAGCCCACCCTAATCCTGCATCCACAGCCCGAGGCATCGCCTCCAGTGCTCTGGGAAGGGCTCAGAGCTCATCACGTGGGTGCTTCAGCCCTGCTTAGTTTCTGGTCTTAGCTCTTAAGTCCCCTCTGACGGGGACAGAGGAATCCTCTCTTCCTCCCCAGGGATCGGATGTCAGGGGAATTAAGCAAGAAACAGGATCCAAATCCTCCAATTCCTCTCTAAGCCACCTCTTGCACACTTGGGTGCCCCCAGCTTGGTCCCATGAGGGCAGGACCCTTCTGCCTGGCTCTCCCCTGTCGCCAGCTGTGGGCGGCACCCCTCACCAATGTCCCCATGTGAGCTGACAGCTCATCCTAAACCCTCCAGGAGCAGGAGGGGCAGAGAGCTGGTGCTGCTTTTGGGGTCCTTTGGGATCTTTTGTGCTCTGGGGGCTTATTGTCAGCAGAAAGCCCAGGCTGCAGCAGTGGGAGGGGAGGAAGAGGAGAAGTAAAGTGAGTGGCGGGGCTCCTTTGCCACATTTGCCACCATCCAGCCTCATCCTCACTGCCCTTTGGGCACCACTGTGAGCTGCCTGCCTGCAGAATTAGCCCTGGGGAGAGTGGAGAGGAGCTTTCTGCTACCCCAAGCCTTGGTCCTGCTTGTTCTCTCTGGGGCATCACAACCCCAGGGCCTTCAAAACCGGATGGCAGGACACATTTTGCCCCTTGCTTCTGCCTCTCTGCTCTGCCCACAGCCCAGCAGCCCCACTTCAGGAGGCCCAGAGATCTTCCTCCTCTTGATGCCACAGCCCTGCCTCCTTCTTCCTCACCTCCTCTTCCTCACCACGTTCCACCCTGTGCAACTTGGCTTAGGCTTTCCTCCCCTCTGCCAAAGTCAACAGGGCCCCGGTGAGGCGCTCAGCCCGCTGCCAGTGCCGCCAGTGCCCAACCTGCGGTTGGCAGGTAGGAAACAAATAATGTCAGTGATAACCCAAGTCAACAGGGCCCTGGGTGCTGCACTGCACAAAACATTTGCACAAGAGGTGTGTCCATCCTGCCTGGCCTGAGCCAGTGGCTTGGCAGCTTGTGCAAGCTCCAGGGATGAGTGGCAGGAGCCTGCCCCTGCCCATGGGGCTCCCTGGAACTGACACTGAGGGTGCAGCACCTGCTTTCCCCTGGCACTTCAGCACCTGTCTTCCCCTGGCACTTCAGCACCTGCCTTCTCCCAGCACTTCCTGCCTGGGCTCCCAAAGCACCCCGTGCTTTCTGCCCCAAAGCTCTTGTTAGGGGTGAATGAGCTGCCTCCTCCTGCAGACCTTGCCCCTCCTCTCTGCTTGTGGGTCACTTCATCTCAGGGGGGCTGTGAGGGGAGAGGGGGCTGACTCCCCAGCTCCCCAGGGACACCCTAGGAGATGGAATGGAATGGAATGGAATGGAATGGAATGGAATGGAATGGAATGGAATAGAATAGAATAGAATAGAATAGAATAGAATAGAATAGAATAGAATAGAATAGAATAGAATAGAATAGAATAGACCAGGTTGGAAAAGACCTTTGAGATCATCCAGTCCAACCTCTCACCCAACACCATCTGATCAACTAAACCATGGCACCAAGGGCCTCATCCAGTCTCTTCCTAAACACCTCCAGTGATGGTGACTCCACCACCTCCCTGGGCAGCACATTCCAATGGCCAGTCTCTCTTGCTGGGAAGAACATCTTCCTGACATCCAGCCTAAACCTCCCCTGGCACAGCTTGAGCCTGTGTCCTTGCTTGCTCTGCAGCCCCTGATGCAAAGCTGTTTCAATGGTCACTGAGTTTGTTGAACAAGGAACCCAGAGTCCAGCTTCCAGACCATCCAGAGGGGCTTGTGAAGATCTCTGAGCACTTTTAGGGACCTCGGTGGGGGATGGCCATAGTGGACCTGCAGATGGTATCAGGAGGAGCAAGAGCAGGCAGCCTGGCAGGGGGGTGTTCTGCAGTAACCAGGGTGTTTAGCACCGTGATTTATCTTGCCTTGCTCACAGCTTTGCTTCTTCCTTCTCTCCTCACATCTGGCCACATGTGCCTGTGCTGGTGCTGGCTGCTGCAGCACCCCCGTGCCTGCAGCCCATGTGCACCCCACTAATTGGCGGTGATGGATGAGGGAAGGGGCAGGAGGGTGGCTCGCATGCCAGAACACAGCTCTTGGTGTGACAGTGACAAATCAGCCTCCCCTGCTCCACCAGGGCGCTCAGGCCGGGCTGCTTGCTTAGGAACAGCCTCTGGGGGCTCGTAGAGCAGGTCTCAGGAGAGCACAGGCCTGCCTCACGGCCTGGCTCCGTGCCTGCAAGGGATGATTCTGGTTTTCAGGGGCAGGTTGTGGATGCTGCAGCATCACAGAAGTGCTTTGAATAGCACAGAATCATTGAATGGTTTCTGTTGGAAGAGACCTTTGAGATCATGAGGTCGAACTGCTAACCAAGCACTGTCACTACTAAATCATGTCCCTTGGCAGCACACCTACAGGGCTTTGTAACCCCCTCCAGGGATAGGGACTCCACCACTGCCCTGGACAGCCTGTTCCTGCCCTGGACAGCCTGTTCCAACCCTGACAGCCTTTTAAGGGAAGAAATTGCTCCTCATGCCCAACCTAAACCTTCCCTGGTAGAGCTTGAGGCTGTTGCCTCTCATCCTGTCCCTTGTTCTTCCAGGAGGACAGACTGACCCCTGCCCCTCTCCAGTCTTCTTTCAGGTAGTTGTAGGGAGCAAGACCTCCCCTCAGGCTCCTTTTCTGTCCTCAGCTACTTCTCAGAAGGCCTGTTCTCCAGACCCTGCAGCAGTTTCCTTGCCCTTCTTTGGAGATGCTGCAGCACCACAGTGTCCTTCTTGGAGTGAGGGACCCAACACTGAACCCAGTGTTCCAGGTGCAGCCTCCCTAGTGCTGACTGCAGGTGGGCAATCCCTTCTCTAGCTCTGCTGGACACACTCTTTCTGCCCACACTATGCTCTCTTTAGGCTGGAGGAGACCTTTATGATCACCAAGCCCAACCATTAACCATCAGAGATCCTTCCCCTGCTCCATCCCAGCTCTGTGGGGCTTTTGGGCATCACCCCACTGGCACATGCAGCATGCAGAGCTGGTGCAAGCTGCTGGGGTTGCACCAACATCCATGGAGAGATCTCCTCCACTACAGCTGGGACCAGGCTTGCTGCACCTTTACTCTTCATCTGGAGACTGGGATGGCTGAGGGGCTGGGATAGCAAAGTGAGACTTCCCCTCCTCCATGCTGACTTGGGCTCTCCAGGGAAGTTGGTACCCTGGAGGGAATGCTGCAGGAGTCAGAGAGCTTGGGAAATCTCCCACAGAGCAGGGATGAATTCCCAAACAATAGAAAGCATTTGGAAGGTTCCTTGAAGCAATGGAGATGTTCCTGCTGGAACACCCTGGAAAGCACAAAGAAAGTACTAGAAATTGCTGGAAAGGTCTTTGCCTGAGGGATTTCTGGAAAGCAGTGGAAAAGCTTGAGGGGAAACCCTGGGCTGAGGCTTGCCTGGATGGCAAAGTCTCTGCAAAGCATTTGGAGAATTTCCTACAAGGATTCTAGAGTGAGGAATTTCTTGAGGGCTCTTGTGGGGTTCTTGAAATGCATTGGGATGCTCCCAGACAGGTTGTAGATAAGGAAATGGCAGAAACCTCCTGAAAGGCAGAAAATTCCTGGGAAGTTTCTAGATGAAGGGAGGTCACCCAAGCCCCAGGGCACTCCTTGAGATGTTCCAGGCTGGGGAAATCCTACGAAGCCCTTGAATATTCCTGGCAATCTAGACACAAGTCACAGAAAGAACTTAGTGTTAAAGGTAGAAAGGCTTTGGGCTGAGGATTTCCCAGGGGAATAGGAGAAATTCCTAGAAAATGGTGGGCATCACCAGAAAGGATGCAGGATTTAAGAGGAACACCCCCTCCCCAAACTCACAGCTCTGGGCAAAACCCTCTGAAAGCTGGTGACACATGGGCTCATGGAGTGGTTTGGGTTGGAAAGGACCTTCAAGATCATCTAGTTTCAACCTCCCTCACCATGGGCAGGGACAGCTCCCACCAGCCCAGGTTGCTCAAAGCCTCATCCAGCCTGGCCTTGAACACCTCCGGGGAGGGGGCATCCACCACCTCCCTGGGCAACCTGTGCCAGTGTCTCACTGTGAAGGATTTCTTCCTAATCTCTGGTCTAAACCTAAGAGAGTGCCCAGAAAGCTCCATAAATATCCCAGGAAGTTGCAGGCAAAGGGCTCAGAACTGATGCCCCTGATGCTCTTCGCTTTCCCTCCCCTCACCATACGCTCCCCATCCTCGCCAGCAGGCTGAGCAGGGTCTGTGGGACATGGCTTGCTTGTCCCGTGGGCCTCGAGGTGTTGCTTGATGGTGATGTTCAAACAGCTGTGGCACATCAAAGGGCTCTGCTGGGGCGGGGAGCAGCTGCTGTTTGCTGGGCCAGGCCCACTGCTCGCTGTGAGCCCCCCGGCGGGGGCTGGCTGCAGCCGATCCTGTGCCTGCTCGCTGCCCCTTCGCAGGATGCTGAGCTGACCCCAGGGACCAGGCTGGTGAGGTAGCTCCTCTAGTGCGAAGGGCCACAAGGATGAGCAGAGGGCTGGAGCACCTCTCCTGTGAGGACAGACTGAAGGAGTTGGGGCTGTTCAGTCTGCAGAAGAGAAGGCTCTGAGGTGACCTCATTGTGGCCTTCCAGTATCTGAAGGGGGCTACAGGAAGGCTGGGGAAGGACTTCTCAGGATCTCAGGCAGTGATAGGACTAGGGGGAATGGAATGAAGCTGGAGGTGGGGAGATTCAGGCTAGATGTGAGGAGGAGGTACTTCACCATGAGAGTGGTGAAGCCCTGGAATGGGTTGTCCAGGGAGGTGGTCGAGGCCCCATCCCTGGAGGTGTTTAAGCCCAGGCTGGACGAGGCTCTGGGCAGCCTGATCTAGTGTGGGGTGTCCCTGCCCATGGCAGGGGGGTTGGAACTAGATGATCCTTGTGGTCCCTTCCAACCCTGAATGAAACTATGAAACTATGAAACTCAATGAAGGCACTCTGGGGGCAAATCTAAGGACTGTTGCCAGTTTTCCCATCCACTCCGTAGCAAACCTCTGGAATTTTCAGTTGTTTGTCCCCTCAGCCTTTTCTCCAGGCAGTGGAACCCTGCTCCATTTTAAGGGTGACTGAAGGAGCTGGGGCTGTTTAGTTTGAAGAGGAGGCTAAGGGCAGACCTCATCACTCTCTACAACTACCTGAAAGGACAATACAGAGAGGTTGGTGCTGATCTCTTCTCACAGGTGATAGAACGAGAGGGAACTGCATCAGGGGAGGTTTAGACTAGACATGAGGAGAGATTTTCTCACTGCAAGAGTGGTCAGGCATTGGAATGGGCTGCCCAGGGAGGTGGTGGAGTCACCATCCCTGGAGGTATTGAAAGGGGGTTTAGATGTGGCTCTGGGCAACCTGATCCAGTGTGAGGTGTCCCTGCCCATGGCAGAGGGTTGGAACTGGATGGTCCTTGAGGTCCCTTCCAATCTTAACAATTCTATGATTCTATGTGGTGCTTGGGGATAAGGTTTAGGGGTGAAGTGTGCAGAGTAGGGTCAATGGTTGGACTTGATGATCCCAGGGGGTCTTTTCCAACCAGGAGGACTCTGAACTCTGTACAGGAACTGTCCCTCTGCAGCCTCTGACCAACCTGCACCACTTTCCTGCCCCATCTCTTCTTTGTGTGGTGTGGGCCACTTGGAGCCAGGCTGCAGGAGCTCCACAGCTCCAGATGAAGGAGAAAAATGACATTTCCTCTTTTGTTCTCTCTCCTGGCTCTCAGAGTTCTTAATATTCCACTTGCCTTTTTTGACTCTGCCTAATCACTGGGAGGATGTCTTCAAAGAGCTCTCCCCAGCATCTCCCAGATCTCTTTAAAGAGCAGTAATTGCTGATAGGGAGCCTGTCGCCCTGCCTGTGCGGCGGGGGAGATGCTTTTCATCTTCATTGCTTTGCAATTAGGAGTGGTGAAGTTCATCTGCCATTTTATTGCCCTCTTCATTACATTTCTCTGCCATTCTTCAGCATCAGCATCAGATTTGGCTGCCTGAGCGATTCAGTGCCATGCATCAAGCTCACTGCTTCACTCCACTTTGCCAGATGATTTCTGGGAGGGGGCCCAGTGAAGGTCCCTGGGCAGGTGCCTGGGAGACCTTTCTGGAAGGTCCTCTCCATGAAATCCTTTCCTGCTGTCTTTAACCACTGATTAATCTGGAAGACCTCTCATTTAACTCAGGGGAGCTCTCTTGCCTCACCCTACCTCGGCTCAGTGACCTTGTAGGAAGCCTTCAGAAACCCCAACTACTGCCCAGCAACCCCTGTGCTCAAAACCTCTCCCAGGATCTGAGCTCAGTTACTCTCATTACACTTGTTACAGCAGGGGTGTGGTAGAATAGAATAGAATAGAATAGAATAGAATAGAATAGAATAGAATAGAATAGAATAGAGTAGGATAGGATAGGATAGGATAGGATAGGATAGGATAGGATAGGATAGGATAGGATAGGATAGGATAGGATAGGATAGAATTAGCCAGGTTGGAAGAGACCTTTGAGATCAAGTCCAACCTATCACCCAACACCATCTAATCAACTAAACCATTGCACCAAGTGCCTCATCCAGGCTCTTCCTAAACACCTCCAGGCTCAGGCCAGGGGCCACCACGCACAGACCAGAGCTGTCTGGGGACAACTCCAGCCCTGCCAAGATTCAATGCTCACTCTGCTTTCCTCCTGCAGCATCTAGTGCTGAAGGCTTTGCAGGTCTCTGTCCCATGAGCTGAGTGGTCTGGAAGTCCAGGGGCTGGGTGCTCTGCTCCTCAGGGCTCTGCAATAGAACTTCAGCCTGACCAAAGGGGACCTGAGCTCCCAGGAACATCAGCACAAGGATCATGGAATTGTTTTGGTTAGAAGAGACCTTTGAGGCATCAAACCCAACCATTAACCCAGCACTGCCAGACCACCACTAAGTCATATCCCCCAGCACCACTTTTACATGGCACAGCAACCTCTCTGCTCAAAACCAGGGATGGGGGCTCCACCACTGCCCTGGGCAGACTGTTCCAGGGCTTGACAACCCTTTCAGTGAAGAAATTGCTCCTCATGTCCAACCTAACCCCACCCCTGGTGTCAGTTAAGATTGTTTCATCTCATCCTGTTTCTTGTTCCTTGGGAGAAGGGACCAACCCCCACCTGGCTCCAGGCACTGTTCAGGGAGTTGTAATGAGTGAGATCAGAGAATCACAGAAACATTCAGGTTGGAAAAGACCCTCAGGATCACCAAGTCCAACCCACAGCCCTGCTCTACAAAGTTCACCTCTAAACCCTATTCCCAAGCCCCACATCCAAACCACCTTTAAACACCTCCAGGGTTGGTGACTCCACCACCTCCCTGGGCAGCACATTCCAACCCCTGACCACTCTTGCTGGGAAAAATTTGTCCTAATGTCCAATCTAAAGATCCCACAGCACCTGGGCTCTGTTGGAGCCTCCTCCCACCCCAGGTGTGGCCACTTGGCCCTCCCCACCCACTCCCCTATTTAATCCCCCCCAGGAGAGGCAGAAGCCCCAAGCTGAGCCCTTCTGGGCTGGAGGATCCTCCTCTGATCTCAGGTGAGTGCCCCTGGTGCACACTGGGTGATGGTGGTGGTGACTACAAAGGCCGGGGGGCCTGGTGGCCCCCCGGTTGTTAGGGCTATGATTGATGACTACTCCAACATCATCCACGGGGGCTGGCTGGGGCTGAGCTCCTCTATGTGGGGTCTTGGCTGGTTGAGGGTCTTGCCCCTGGCTCTGGGATGGCTGCAAAAATGGTGGTGGTGGAGCAGGAGCTGTTTAGGCAGGGTGGAGGAAGGTGAGGGAGGAGCAGGAGCAGCTTGGGGCAGGCAAAGGGTCATAGTACAGATCCAGGCTGGGTGCAGAGTAGGCTGAGAGAAGCCCTGAGGAGAGAGACCTGGAGGTATTATTGATGGGAAACTTTCCAGGAGCCAGCAGTGGCCTCATGCAGCCTAGAAGGCATCTGTGTGCTGGCCTGCATCCAGAGGAGTGTGGGCATCAGGGCAAGAGGGGATTGAGATCCTGCCTTGGTGTCCCATCATAAGAAGAACATAGAGCTGTTGGAGCAAGTCCAGAGGAGGGCCACAAGGATGATACAAGGGTTGCAGCACTTCTGCTATGAGGACATGTTGAGGGAGCTGGGGTTGCTCAGTCTGGAGAAGAGAAGACTCTGGGGGGACAAACATTCTGATTAATATGCCAAAAGCCTCTGTGTTAAACTGGGGATGTGTGTCCAGTCTCCACACTTGGCACCCCCCTTGCTTTTGGCCCTTTAGAGCTGCAGCACTCCACTCTCACCCTCACACCTCCCAGGCCCTGGATACCCTGCATTAGCATGTGCCTGACTGCTCTGGTTTGCAGGAGGGAAGCTGGATGTTTGCTCTTCATCCACAACGAGAGTCCTGTCCATCTGTGTGTGAAGTCTTGCAGGAGCAGCACACAAACCTCTGGTGACCCCTCTCAGCCTTCTTTGGGGCTTTCAGAATACAACTGCACTGCTATTTTATGTATTGAGATCTCTGAGCTGCTTTTTCTCCAGGCTAAACAGCCCCAGTTCCCTCAGATGCTCCTCACAAGACCCTTCACTGCCTTTGTTGCCTTTTTCTAGGCATGCTCCAGCACCTCAATGTTTTTCTTGTAGTGAGGAGCCAAAAACTGAAGGCAGTTATCTGAAGTGCAGCCTCAACAGTGCCCTGGTCCTGCTGGCCACACTATTGCTAAGGCAGAAGAGGCTTTGGGAGAGCACCTTGGACTTGACAAAAGCTCTGTCGATGGTCCCCACTCGTCTGGCCAACACCCTGCTGAGGTCAGGCAGCTGGGAGGCCAAGGGCCTCTTTATCCCAATTTTTCTCTCTTCTTGAGTGAGGAGCTTGACAGGAATTGGTTTAAAGTAAACAGAGGAGTCCCTGAGGGTGGGCTGGCCATCGGTTCTGCAGAGCTGGCAGAATCTGCTGAGGCTGGTGCTGCTGAGGACAGGCAGGGTGAAGCGTGGGATCGCTAGCTGGGCTTTCCCAGCGGCCATAGGATGTTAGTTTTCAGACTTCATCAATAAGGCTCTTCTCCTGCAGCTCCCAAAGATGTTTATGAAAGAGATACAGGAAGGGAGGAAGATCAAACCTGCTTTCACGAGGCCTTTCTGGCTTTATCTGTGGTTTATGAGGTGCCCAGACCCTGGCGGCTCTGTTTTAACTTGTTTTGATCTGGCTGTGCTTTATGACTATCACTCTGAAATGTTTTGACAGGAGAGAGCCTCATCCGTCTGGGCTCCCACATCTACCCATCACAGGGATCTTTGGTCCCCAGGAACATGCTCTGACAGCCCCACTTTCCCCCCCAAACCAGGCCAAATGCAGAGGGAGCTGTGGAGGAGACGATGTCAGCCCTGGTGATGCTGCAACCCTGGTCAGTTTTGGTCAGGGAGGACTTGACTGGCTTGTGGCACTTCTGTTCCCCTCCTCGTTGGTGCAGAAGAGCTGGAAGGGCATCAGCCTGAGGCCAAACACCTGTATTTAAGTCAATTAAGCTTTTCTTGTTGGAGCTGAGGGTGGGGTGAGTAGAGTTAACTGGGGACAGCACCCAGGGGACCTGGCTGTTCTGGGAGCAAGAGCTGCATGTTAGGGCTGAGCCCACCTTGGTTGCTGGACACCCTGGGGACTTCTCTGCCCAGGGGCTGCTCTAACACAAGCTTTGGCAACCTTTGTCTCCATGGTGCTTGTTAGTGGGGGGGGTTTCCCAACTTCCCAGGGCTGATTTTTTTTTCCTAACAGATATTTGTACTTCCAGGTTGGGCTCTTTTATTCTCCCCCTTCCTCCAAACAGCCTTTTGTTTGCACACATTGCACATTATTATTATTGTTTCTTTTCCAGTTAAGAAGTCTCCAGCTGCAAACCACATTTCTGGGAGGAAAAAATTTGTTGTGTTTTCAGGAGGGGGAAAAAAAAGAGAGAAAGGGGGGCAAAGAAAAAAGGGAATACTTCAATAAATCATTCTCCTCTTTTCTGCCATTCTTTGGCAGACAACACTCCAAGATGGCATCAGAGCTGCTGGAGAGAAGCCACAGCTGCCCATCAGTTACCCACTCTGCAGGGCAGTGGGTCAGCTGGGCTGAGTCCTCTGAGGCCAAGGGAGCTGTGGGAAGATGCCAGTGGTTCCTGAGGGGGTCTATGTCAGAGTGGAGACCCTTCCCCATGCTCTCTTCACAGCCACCAAAGCAGAGCCAGCACAGTGAGCCTCTTGTCTGTGTTGCAGCTGAGTGCTGCACACGCAGGCGATGGAGTGAATCCTCCTGGGTGTGGAATCATGATGTTGGAAGAGGTCTTTAAGGTCATTGAGTCCAACTGCTAACACACCACTGCCAGGTCACTGCTAAACCATGTCCCTCAGTACCACATCTATGTGGTTTTTAAATCCCTTCAGTGATGGGGACTCCACCTCCCACCCCCCTGCAAAGCCTGTGCCAGGGCTTGGAAAGCTTTTTGGCGGAAGAAATAGTTCAAGTCCAACTTAATCCTCCCCTGGTGCAACCTGAGGCTGTTTCCCCTCATATTGCTTGTTCTTTGGGAGAAGAGACCAATCCCCACCTTGCCCCAACCTCCTTTACAGGGAGTTGTAGAGAGCAAAAAGGTCTCCTTTCAGACTCCTTTTCCCCAGGCTAACCACCTGCAGTTCCCTCAGCTGCTCCTCACAAGGCTTGAGCTCTAGATCCTTCACCAGCTTCGTTGTCCTTTGGAAATGCTCCAGCAGGACTCCAAGCTCAGAGGATGGGGTTTGCATGGTCTGGAGCCACAGGGCCAATGTAGTTCATCCCACCTGCCCATTAACAAAGGTTCCTCACCACTGCACAGAGGCTGGCAGGAGCCACGCAGGGCTGGCAGAGGCCAAGCTGCCGAAGGACAGCAGCCTCGACCGGGATTGTCTGAAGGAGCTGGGTCAAGGGAGGGCTTCGGGTACCACGGGGAGGGCAGGATCCGGCCCTAGGCGCTTGGCACCCCGTTATTAGAAAGCTGGCATTGCCTCTTCGGGATCCAGAGCCTGCTCCCCGGCAATTAGGGAGGTGCTGACGTTCGGAGCCCGCTCTCTGTTTTCTTTAAGCGAGCTGCTGGGCTGCCCCCGCCCTGCCGTGCTGCGAGCCCTGCGAGCGGCGTGCGCAGAGGGTGATTAGGAGATGAGTGGAAAATTGCCTCCTGCTAATTAATGCAGCTTTCCCTCCCCTCGCTCCTCTCCTGGCCCCTCCAGCCCGCTGCCCACGCAGCCCTGTTTGGGGGATGCCCGACTCTGTGTGATGTGGGATTCACGGCGACCTCTGGGCATCCCTGCCGGGGGTGCTGTGAGTGGCTGCGGTGGGCTGGAGAGCTGCATCCCTGCACGAGGCACGGTGGAGAGACGATCATCAGGCAGTGTGTTGTGGCTGCTGTTTACATCTCAGTGGGTGTGTTCTTCATTACAATGCGGTGGGAAGAGGTTACCGATCCTGCCTCGGTGTTTTGTTGCTGCCGGGATGCAAGCAGCAGCTCTTTGTCAGGATGAACCAGAGAATCACACAGTTGTTTTGGTTGGATGAGACCTTTAGGATCATCAAGTCCAAACATTAACCCAGCACTGCCAGGTCACCACTAAACCATGTCTCTCAGCACCACGTCTACACAGCTTTCAAACCTCTCCAGGGATGGGGATTCCAGCACTGCCCTGAGCAGCCTGTTCCAGGCTTTGGCAATCCTTTTGTGGAAGATATTGTTCCTTATGCCCAACCTGAACCTCCCATGGTTCAGATTGAGGCCATTTCCTCTCACCCTGTTGCCTGCTCTTTGGGCTAAGAGACCAACCCCCACCTGGCTCCAGCCTCCTTTCAGGGAGTTGAAGGGAGCCAGAAGGTCTCTCCTCAGCCTCCTTTCCTCCAGGCTGAACAACCCCACTTCCCTCAGCTGCTCCTCACAAAACTTATCCTCTAGACCCTTTACCAGCTTCCTTGTCTTCCTCTGGGCGATAATCCTGAAGGTTTGGCTGAAAGGGCTTTCTCTGTGCTGATGAGGATACTTGGACATCTGGCTGTGTCCATACCCAGCAGTGCAAACTCTCCCTGCTTTGGCAGAGGGAGGCTGGGGAAGGGGACCCCTCCAGCCCCTTGTCCTGCTCCCTGAGTTCTGTGCTGCTGCTCCCTTTCTGCAGACCCCTTTGAATGGGCTGGCTTTGAAGCTGGCTGCCTCATGTGTGAAGCTGACTGTCCCCTTTCATGGGCACACCCCTGTTTCTGTCTGTCCCTTGGGTTTCTGTGCTGGTATTTCTCAGGACCCCTCGATCTCCTGCCTCTTGCTCAACGTTGTTCCTCCAGCAGTAGCTGCAGAGGGGTAGTTTTCATCTGCCTCACATACAGTTGCTTTTGATCTGTTGTGTCCTTGGAAAAGAAAAAATAATCCATCTCCCTCTGCTTCTTTATTTTGTTTGAAGCATCATTATCAGAGCTGCAGCACCTTTTCTCAAAGAGGAGTGAGGCAGTGGGGCTGTGCCCCTTGCCAGCCAGCCACCCTCTGAGCAAAAGGTCTGGGAGCTCCTGGCAGGGTAGAGGTGCTTGGACTGGGGACAGCAAGGACCCCTCTGTGCCTCTCACCCCTTTGCCTTCCTACTGCCTTCCAGGCAGGGCTTATCTGGGCTGGACATGCTTTGAAGGCACTGCTGAAACTGATGCTGCTCACTGAACTCCTTAATTGCTTTTAGTTGTAGAGTTATTAAGGAACAAGATTTAAATACTGTTGGGAAGGGGGAATCAATATAAATGAGCTGGAGGAGCAGAGAAGGTTCCCATAGTGCCAAGAAGAGTCTGAGCAGCAGCAGCAAATGATGGTGAGGTGTCTCCAGCAAAGACTCATCCTGCTGCTCCCCCAGTGCTGCCTCTCAGAGCCTTCCAGATTTCCTATTTTTCCTGCAAATCTGCTTTGTGTTAAAGGAAACACTCCAGTGGCTGCCCATGAATAGTCATGCAAGAGCTGCCCGTGCTTGTGAGCTGCCTGGGCTTCTGCTGCTTCCCACAGGTATCCCCAAAAATGAGTTTCCTGGCAGAAGGGAGATGAGAAAAAGCTCAGGATTTTCCTTGAATATTCCTTATTATTCACAGAAGGCTTGTAGCCACTAGTCAGTGCTTGTGCTGAAGATCTGATAGGGAGAGCAGCACTTGCCCAATTATGGAATGGAAAAGATACTGGGGGGTTGGCAGCCAACTGGAACCAGCTCCTGCAGCTCAAATGGCAGAGCCAGGCTGGGGGAAAGGGCTGCCAGGCATGGGGCAAGGCCTGGTGTGAGTGTAACCAGCAATGTGCCCTCATGGCTGGGAAGTCAAACGGTCTCCTGGGGTGTATTAAGCAGAGTGTGACCGTGGGAGGTTCTTCCCCTCTGCTGTGCCCTGCTGAAGCCACATCTGGAGTACTGGGTCCAGCTCCCCAGATCAAGACAGACAGAGAACTCCTGGAGAGAGTCCAGGAGAGGCTATGGAGATGGTGAGGGGCCTGGAGCATCTCTGTGAGGAGGAAAGGCTGAGAAACCTGGGGATGTTTAGACTGGAAAAGAGCAGACTGAGAGGGAATCTGCTCAATGCTGAGCAACATCTGATGGCCAGAGAGCAAAAGGAGAGGGCCAGACTCTCTTTAAATGGTTCCCAGCAACAGGACAAGAGGCAATGGGCACAAACTTGAGCACAGGAGGTTCTGTCTGAACATGGGGAAAAAATTATTTCTTGTGAGGGTGCCAGAGCCCAGAGAGATTCTCCTCCTCTGGAGAGATTCCTAACCTGCCTGGACATTGTGATGCTGGGCAACCTGCTGTGAGTGACCCTGCTTTAGCAGGGGGGTGGACTGGATGATCTCCAGAAGTCCCTTCTGACCCCTACCTTGGTAAGATTTTGTGGTTCTGTGTGAGTGTATTAATAGAATAGAATCAACCAGGTTGGAAAAGACCTTCAAGATCGAGTCCAACCTATCACCCAGCACCATCTGATCAACTAAACCATGGCACCAAGCACCCCATCCAGGCTCTTCTTAAACACCTCCAGTCATGGTGACTCCACCACCTCCCTGGGCAGCACATTCCAATGGCCAATCTCTCTTGCTGAGAAGAAAATCAGAGAGGAAACTGAAATCATGATTCTCTGAGGGAAGTCCAAAAGCAAGAAGCAGGCAAAATCCTTCAGAAAAGTTCCCTTGCTCACACCTTGGTGTGCTCAGAGGGGCAGAGAATATGGGATGAGTTGGGGGTGTGCTCTGAGTGATGGAGGAACATCTCATAAGAGTCATACCAAGCAAACATGCTGAAAAGGGCATCAGAAGGACTCATTATTCGTTTCCCCAGAGTGCTAATTGGGGTCATGGCATGCTTTTGGGGAGGGAGGGTGCTGCAAAACCCAGCATGAGCCACTTGCTCTTTGCTCAGTTGTGCCTGGCTGATGAGGGCTTGCTGGTGAGGGGACAGATTTACCCAGGGCTGGAAATGCCTCCCCAGAATTGTTTGTTCCAGCTGAAATGCACTTGGTAGAAAAGACACTTCCCAGATTGAGGTGTCTAGAGGTTGCTCTGCAGCTGGGTGTTGGTATTTCAGCTATCAGATGAACACAGAGCAGCTGGCTGTGTGTTTCTGCCCACTGGTCCTGCCAGCCACCCCCTTTCTGTGGCACGCTTGAGTAAAGGAATTGAGGGAGCTCCATTTCTTTTTTTCAGTGGAAATGCAGGGAGAAAATGGCTCAAAGAGGAGGAAATGGGAGAATGGGATGCTTGCAGGGCAGGAGCTCTCCCACCCTCAGTGTCTTTCCCGTTTAGGAACCAAGTGCTCTGGGCTCGGGCTGAACCACAAACCACCTGATCTGATCCCAGAAACACAGCCTGTGCTTGAAGCTGGGGAAAAACACGACAGCAACAAAGAGCTGAGATCCCTCCAGGGAAAAAACAAACCCCACAGATATCACCAGCAAGGCTGTTTGCTGAGATTCTCTTTGTGTTTCCTGCATCACCCCTGCAAAACCCCCTCCATCCCCTGTGCAGTGGCGGTGCTGCAGAGGCAGCACCTCACGGTGCTCCAAAGGGCTTAGAGCTCTGCTGCAAGGGCTCAGCAGGAGCCGAGCACCCAGCGGGAGCGGCTGGGGGAATCTCTGGGCTCGCAGCGGGGTGCTGGTGGTGGGAATGGCTGCTGGAAGCTGGCGGGGAAGGGGCTCCTCTACCTGCCCTGGATGCGATGCGGCTCGTTAAAGGGCTGGCAGCAGGCGAGACAGGCAGATCGCTCGATAAGGATGTAAAGCGAAGCAGAGGCTAAGTACAGTAATCTCCACAACTTCCCACCGGGGCGTTAGCGTCGAGGTTGTAAATACAGCAGAATCAAAGACTCATAAAGCATGCAAATTGCTCGGTGTGTGTTTGTCTGTCTCCTTCCCAGGGCTTTGCCCCTCACCCCCTTCCTCTCAGCTTCTATCTTTCCATCTCTTCTCTTTCCATGATCTCTTCCCCGCTCCTGATGAGCCTGTTAGGGCGAGGGAGGGAGCCTTTTAAAAGACATTTTTGTGGTTCTGGGCAGGGAGTCAAAAAAAAGGGGAAAAAAAACCCCTATCTGCTTCCCCCCCTGCCATTCTTCCCCTCTCCCTGTTCCAGACTCAGGGACACGTCACCCCAAACCTACACAGCCATCAAAATAAACATTAATTAAGATATTTTCAGTGATGTTCTCTGTCACAAATTACCAGCCCCACAAAAGAAATGCTGCTGTGCAACTGCTCATGATGTCAGCTCATCCCCGTTGTGATTGCTGAGATAAAGCATCAGTTCTCCTCTTCCCTTTTGCCCCATCCTGCTCCGTGTTGGAAGCTCACACCTCGGCGTGCCTGGAACAGCCTCACCACCACCGTGAGCACCCTGGGCTGCAGCAGTACAACCTGTGGCTCTGCGCACTGATGGGTCAGGCAGGGAGCAGGGCACCAGGATCTGCTGACACGGAAGACTCCTAGGGCCTTGGTGCTCTGAGGAAACTGGGATCCTCTCCCGATGGTGGGAATGGGCTGTGGGATCCAGAGGAGTGGGGCCGCAGGAGTGCAAGAGCTCAGAGCTGCAGAGTTGCTGGGATACAGGAGATGCAAGGATGCAGGAATGCAGAGATGGAAGGATGTAGGGGTGCAGAGGTGCAAAAATCCAAGGGTGTGGGGGTGCTGTGATGCAGGAATGCAAGGCTGCAGGGGTGCAAGGCTGCAGGGCACAGGGGTGCAGGGATGCAAGGATGCAAGGGCAGGAGCGTAGACATACAAGGGTGTAAGGGTACAGGGATGCAGGGACGCAGAGATGCCCGAATCAGACATGCAAGGATGCAAGGCTGCAGGGATGCAGGAGTGCAGGGATGCAGGAGTGCAGGGATGCAGAGACTCGGGGCACAGAGGCACAGCGTGCTGCAGCTCATTGGCCCAGGGCAGTGAAGCCGCCTCGGGAGGCAGCGTGGGCAGCCCTGCACAGGACGGCTGGCAGCGAGCCAGGGCTGGCAGGGCAGGGTGGGGAAGCAGGAACGAGAGCCCCGCTCCTCTCCTCCTCCCCTAGGGGAGAGCTGTGGCTCTCGGCAGGAGGGTTGGGAGTACACACAGACTCTCTGGAGCCTCCCATGTAAATCCTGGCAGGACTCAGCCAGCTCTTAGCTCATTCACGTGAGATCACCAGCTTGGTCGGGGCACTGCGCGGGTAGATACCTGCTGGGATTTCTGTGGGGACCCTGCCCTGGGGGGATGCCCACAAGTGGGGAGCTGGGAGAAGAGTTCTGTTCATCCTCCACCCAGGACCTGCCTGCAGCAGTACCATGACTCTGTCCAGGCACGTCTGTCCCTCAACCTTGTCCAGATAGCTCAGAAACCCACTCTCATGCTGACACACAGGCTCTGGCCCTGGAGATGGCAGGTCTGATACTGAGGATGGAAACGCCGATCCCGGAGGCAGTAGATCTGACACTGAGAATGGCGAGTCTGACACCGGGGACAGCAAATCCGCCCCTGGGGATGGATGGTCTGACCCTGGAAACAGCAGATCTGACCCAGGGGACGTCAGATTTCACCCTGAGGACATCAAAGCTTGTAGTTGCTGCCCCGGCCATGGCCATGGCAAGCGGGAGAGCAGCCCTGGGAGCAGCTGTGGTGCCGTGCCCCGGGCAGCTCCGCTGGCAGCCGTGTGCCCCGGCACGACGCGGTGCAGAGCGCAGCCTCAGGCTCCCAGCACTTTCCCCTCGGGTAGGATCCGACCCGAGGTCACCTTCTGTTCTTCTGCCACCCTCAGTCGTTTTTCCTTTGGTGTTCAAACCTTGTGGGACATTTGCATGCAGTTGTGACTTCCCTTCGCCGCTGCTGCTCCAAAGAAAACAGATCCATGTGTTTTAAAATCTCGGCTTACATACCATTCCTCCAGCTCCTGCTCCTTTTTGGGGGTTTTCCTCCTCCTCTCTTAAGTTTTTTTTCTTGCTTTTGGTGGATCAGTGACCTGCAAATGCACTTTAGGTTTTCCCTGGGAGAGGTAGATGAGAAGAGCTTTGGCATAGCTGCATATTAAACCAGACCGCTGCTGCTGCTGCTGTCCCCAGCAGCCGCTGCTGAGCTCTCGCTCGCTCTCTCTCCCCCCTCAACAAGTTTTTAATCACTCACCCCAGATAGATCCGATTAGAGGTTTGGGTTTTGTTGGTTTTGGGCTTTTTATTTCTTTTTATCCCTCTAAAAAAAATCATTAAGTTTCCCCTGCATATTTCTGGCCATTTAGCCCCCTTTCATGTCTCCCTGCCTGTGGAAGCGTGCCCGGCCCTGCACATCGGGGCATCGGCGGGAATTGCATCGACAAGCTGCTTATCTTCTCTGCCAGGTCATTAACATGCTGTTTATGCCTTCTGCCAGGTCATTAAGGAAGATGTTAACGAATGACCTCTGCAATACCCCGTTAGATACTCCCAGCTCCACCTCCTGCCTCCTCCAGCAAGCTCTGCCAAGAGTGCTACCTTGTATTTATAGATATATATATATCTATCTATCTCCTCCCCCCTCCCTGGATTGCTTGGGGGGGATTTATTAGCTATTGCCCTGCAGTTTGGGGCTGCTCATGCTGCAGCCCATTTCCATTGTGTGCATCTTTAAAGCTCAGCTAGTCTGATCCCTCTGCACTGAGCAGGTTGCTCAGAGACCCAGACAACCTGACCTGGAATGGTTCCAGGCATGGGACAGCTACCACCTCTCTGGGCAGCTTGGCACAGTGTCTCACTGCACTCAGTGGGGCAATAATTCTTCCTCATGTCTAGTCTAAACCTCCCTCTCTTAGTTTAAACCAATCACTCCTTGTCCTGACACAACAGGGCCTGCTAAAAAGTCCATCCCCATCTTTCTTGCAGGCTCCTTTAAACACTGAAAAGCCACCACAGGGTCCCCCTGGAGCCTTCCCTTCCCCAGGCTGAACAACCCCAAGTCTCACAGCCTGTCCTCACAGCAGAAGGGTTCCAGCCCTCAAATCATTTTTGTGGCCCTGCTCCAACAGGTCTCTGCTGTGTCTCTGTCTCTGCTGTGTTGAGGACTCAGAGCTGGCCCCAGCACTGTGAGTGGGGTCTCAGCAGAGTGGAGCAGAGTGGCACAATTCCCTCAGCCTGCTGCCCATGCTGCTGGGGATGCAGCTGAAGAGATGGTTGGCATCTGGGCTGTGAGTGCACATTGCTGGGGAGTGCCCAGATTTTCACCCACCAGCACCCCCAAGGGCTGCCCTCCATCCCTTCATCCCCCAGCTGATACCAAAGATTGTCCCAACCCAGGTGCAGCATCATGCACTTGGCCTTGTTGAGTCTTTTGGAGTTCACATGATTCCACTTCTCCAGGTAAAAGAGCCAAAAGTAGCTTTGTGTTTCCATTACTCTTTAGAAGAGCAAGGCAAGGACTTTGGGCTTGCACAGCTTGGCTTTCCATACCTGCTGCATGCTCAGGATCTTTCTCTCCCTGGTTGCCCTCCTGTCATGGTTCATGGTGATGCCAGCTGCTTGCCAGGAGTGCAGCTTCTACTTGGCAGCCCCCAGCTCCAATCCTTGTCCAGGGGCACAGCTGAAGGAATGAGCCATGGGGAGATAGAGAGCTGGGGCGATGTCTTGCCCTGACCTCAGGAGTGAGAGGGATGTGCAGGACCAGGAGCTGCAGCCTGTGCTGCCTCCCATCGCTGGTCGCAGAGCAAAGTGGAGAGTTCAGCCTCTCTCACCCATTCTGAGGCCTCATTAATTTAAGCCAATATTCTTTCTTCCCCAGAGGTCCTGATGAAAGAGAGCAGCTCCATTGAAGATGCTTAAGCATTAAGCCTCTACTCAAGTTCCATTAAAGCTCCTGATTAAAGCAGTGAATGGCCAGACCCGGGACAATGCTAAGTGCTTTCCTGAGCCTGGTTCTCTGCCTTCCCTGGGCCCACGGCTGCACACCAGGCTCCTGCTTTCTGCTGCTCTTCATCCCCACAGCCCCTGGCCTGACCCTTCTTCCATCACCTTTTCCATTTTATTTTGCCTTTTCCCTCCTCTGTGTTTTTTCTTTTTAAACCTCAAGTCCATGAGTGGCCACTTCTGAAGTGATGAAAGTCTTACTCCTCACCTTTCTTGTTTTGTTTCCTCTTTGATTTTAGTTTGTTTCCTCTCTGTTTTTAGTTGATTAGATGGTGTTGGATGATAGGTTGGACTTGATGATCTCAAAGGTCTCTTCCAACCTGGTTAATCCTCCCCTCTCCCTCTCCCTCTCCCTCTCCCTCTCCCTCTCCCTCTCCCTCTCCCTCTCCCTCTCCCTCTCCCTCTCCCTCTCCCTCTCCCTCTCCCTCTCCCTCTCCCTCTCCCTCTCCCTCTCCCTCTCCCTCTCCCTCTCCCTCTCCCTCTCCCTCTCCCTCTCCCTCTCCCTCTCCCTCTCTCTCTCCCTCTCCCTCTCCTCTCCCTCTCCTCTCCCTCTCCTCTTTTTTTTCTTTTCCTTTTCTTTTTCTTTTCCTTTTTTTTCTTTTACTTCTTCTATTTTCTTTTCTTTCCTTTTCCTTTTCCTTTCCCTTTCCCTTTTCCTTTTCCTTTTCCTTTTCCTTTTTCCTTTTCCTTTTCCTTTTCCTTTTCCTTTTCCTTTTCCTTTTCCTTTTCCTTTTCCTTTTCCTTTTCCCTTGTCCATTTTCCCTTTCCCTTTCCCTTTCCCTTTCCCTTTCCCTTTCCCTTTCCCTTTCCCTTTCCCTTTCCCTTTCCCTTTCCCTTTCCCTTTCCCTTTCCCTTTTCCCCTTTCCCTTTCCCTTTCCCTTTCCCTTTCCCTTTTTCCCAGGCAGTTCTAGCTTACACCACCTTAATTATCACGTCTCTGAAAAACTGGTTAAAGATTTTAATACTTCCTTCCCTGGAACATTATGCAGCAGACTTCTCAGCCCCATAAACTGTGCCTTCTGGAACCTGATCACCTTGTGCCGCTGCATTTCCCGGCTTGGTCCTCGCCCCAGCGGTTCAGATCCCCGCTGGAGCTCCCCCTGCTCCTTCCCGGCACCCCCGCGGCAGGTGGGAAGTGCCGGAGGCGCTGCTGGGGCTGCCAGAGCCGGGGCAGCTTTTTCAGCTCAAATCTGGGCTTTTTAATTTAAATCCCATTACCCAGGCAGCCACTCTGTTGCATCATTTTAATCAGGCAGCACATCTGCCGAAGGTGCAAGTTTCCCGGAGCCTGAGCGCAGGAACGATGGCATAAATCACAGCCAAGGCAGAGCCTTGACATCACCCCCAGTCCCCAGCCTGATCCTCTGATTTAGCAGCGCCTGGCACCCGTTTTGCCTGCCTGTTTGCTGCTTAACAGGTCTGAGGCTTGTCAGGCAGCTCCACACCCCCCACAGCCTGGGCTTTCAAAAATCCCAGAATCCCAGCGTGGTGGTTGGGGGAAGGGACCTCTGGAGATCATCCAGTCCAAGCCCTCTGCTAAAACAGGGGCACCCCACAGCAGGATGCCCAGGATGGCAATGTCCAGGTGGGTTTGGAATCTCCCCAGAGAAGGAGACTCCACAACCTCTCTGGGCAGCCTGCCCCTGGGTTCCAGCACCCTCACAGGAAAGAATTTTTTCCTCCTGTTCAGATAAAATCTCTCAGGTTCTGGTTTGTGCCTGGTGCCCCTCGTCCTGTTGCTGGGCACCACTGAAAAGAGCCTGGCCCCATTCTCTTGTCCCTTACTCTTTAGGTATTGATGAGCATTGAGCAGATCCCCTCTCAAGCTTCTCTTCTCCAGGCTAAACAACCCCAGGTCTCGCAGCCTTTCCTTCTCACAGAGATGCTTCAGGCCCCTCAGCATCTGCATAGCCTCCACTGGGCTCTCTCCAGTAGTTTCTTGTCTTTCTTGAGCTGGGGTGCCCTGAACCAGACCCAGTACTCCAGGATATGGCCTCACTAGGTCACTTTCTTGACCTGCTGGCCACACTCAATGCAGCCCAGGAGAGCATTTGCATCCTTGGCCACCAAGGGCATGTTCCTGGCTCATAGGCAGCTTGTCCCCAGCATTTCCTGCAGAGCTGCTTTGCAGCTGGTCACTCCTCACCTGTAGTGGTACAGGGGGGTTGTTACTTCACAGAGGCAAAACTTTACACTCACCCTTGTTGACCTTTGTGAACTTCCTCCACCCAACTCTCCAGCCTGCCCCTCATCTCATCTCATCTCTGGCTTTGGTATCATCAGCAAACTGGCTGAGGGTGCAGCACATCCCTCTATCCAGGGATTCTGGATTTGTTTTTCAAGAGGGTCAGATTCATCCTGAATTTTGGCCTCAGTCTGCACAGGGCTCTCCCTGGAAAGGTTCTGCCGAGGGAGAGGAGCTGCGCCTCTGCAAAGCCATTTGGGATACACGTGCTGCGTGGGTTCAGCCTGGTGAGCTCTCATCCCTTTCATCCCAGAAAACAGTTAGGGGCAACATGTAGCAGGTCCCGTGGTGCCCATGCCTTTGGGACGAGGGGAGCTTGCTCCCCACCGAGTTTTATGTAGGTGAGTTTTAAATAACTCCGATGCTTCCCCGGGGGAACCATCCCACAGCCCAACAGATCTCAGCACTAAGCACTTTCTTTTCCTGGTGCTCAGCCTAAATTTCCCTTTGCTCTGTTTTATCCCAGTGCTCTTTCAGGAGGAGATTTCTCAGGTAATTTAAATGTGATGGGGATGCAGCTCATCATTTGATGAGGGTGTGATTGTGCTCGGTGAGAAACTGTGAGCCACGGAGTGCTGGAGAGTGCTGGAGAGCTGCAGAGATTTGGGGTGGTACTGGGGCTCACCAAAGATGGGACAAGGACTTCCTTCCTGCCTTGTGCCTGTAGAATGAAGTAGATGGGGGGAATCCCCAAAATCACCCCCAAAATTGCATTATCATTTGAAGTGAGGTGGAAGAGGGAGGAGGTGGAAGCAAGGGGAGCAGAACACGCTGGTACCGATGGTGTGGATAGGTGGTGGTAGTGATGTCTGGGCAGAGGAAGCACTAAGGTGGCACAAGGCAACTCCTGGGTCCCCAAAATAGCAAGAATGCTGGAATTAAGTGACCCCTTTTCCTCTCCTGTGGCTCCCCTCCAGTTGTAGGCTAGGGGATCACTGGGTATGCAGGCTGCACCCTCCTGGAGAGGGAGCCTAGTGTGGTGTTACCCTCCAAGATGCCAGGGAGGGAGCTGAGTCCCTGCAAACTCGTGACTCCTGCAGTCATTCAACACATGGTGCAGCTGTTCATGCTTCAGACATCAAACACAACCAGAGACACCCTTCACTGCCAGAGCAGGGAGCGTGGGCAGTGATATCTGCCCTGCACATGTGGGCACAGACAAGTGTCCGTGATACAGGATTGTGTGAGTGCTGCTTCCCCTGATGTATGGCACTAGAGTCCTCTGGGCAGCTGGGGCCAGGCAGTGGGAGCTGCTGGGCTCCTCCTGCCCTGGCAGCATCTGGACTTTGCCCAGTGCACACTTGCTCTGTGCACATGTGGTCCAAGCATGTTCTCTGTGTGTGCTCTCTCCTTGCATGCTCTCTGTGTGCACTCCCCATACATGCCTGCTCTCTGCACTCTCTGTGCATGCTTCTCTGCTTTCCTGGGCAGAGTGCCCCATGGCTGGGGGCAGCACTCAGGGCCATCAATGCCAACCCTGGGAACTCAGTGGAGAAGGAGAAGGGCAGGAAAATGGAAGGGAGGCGGAATCTCACCCATGGCTTCCCAGGTTGATGGGTGGGCATGGGCAGTGCAGCAGCTTCCTGGTGACTTCTCTCCTGCACCAAGCTGTTTGTGAGCACAAGGATCCTTCATAAAGCCAGGGAATTTTGGAGAAGTTGTCCCACAACTGATTGAGAGATCCTTGTCTGGGCCCTCCAGGAACACAGCAATCCTTTCCTGCTGCTCTGGCTGGAGCTTGGCCTAGTTCCCAGTGTCCCCAGAGCAGCTGAGGCTAGGAACAGTTTGCCAATTAGTTTATTGGGGGGTTTGGTTTATTTTGTTTTGTCTTGTTTTGTTTTTTAAACTCAGAACCACCTGAGAAATTGCCCTGGTCCAGCACCACTGAGTTCCTTATGTGAGAGAAGCAGGCTTTGTCTGGCAGTTCCTGCCACAGGAGCAACACGAGGAAGGCTTGGAAAGGGCTTTTCCTGTTGTCCCAGCACCCTGCCCACCGTTTTGGGGCACACACCACCACTTGTGAGCCCTGCCCCTGTGCCACGCTGCCTTTCCCACCTCACAGGTAGTGAGACATTCCTGCACGGGCAGCGGTGCTGCCTGTTGGTGTTTACCCAGCACCAGCCGTGCCAGGCGTGGCCATGCCATTGGAATCCACAATAAAATGGCACTGAGTGACCTTTGGATGCTCCTTGGTGCCTCTGCCTGGCTTGCACACAGGCTCCCCTCACCCCTAGGATGCACCAGCCCCAAGCTCGTTTCCAGTGCTTCAAGGAGAAGGGATCGGATCCCAAAGTGATGCCAGACCGCTCCTCGTTCTCAGGGTGGGCACAGGGGACCCACAGGCACAGCAACCTCCTTCTGAAGAATTCCTGAGCTCCAGATCCCCACCTGAGCCTGTGCTGGGAGAGCCAGCATCGCCATGGCAACCAGTCATGATGTCATTGGCAGAGCTGATGGGGCAGGGATAGGGTGGAATGGGCAGGCAGCAGGCAGGGCAGGCAGGGCAGGTAGGCAGGGCAGGGCAGGAGCTGCTTCTCCATTTCTCAGCCACAGGGCCTGAGGTTGCCCTCTCCATCCTCCCTCCAAAAAAACAACTATAATCACAATTGTCATTAGATTTTCTCCTCTTTTCTTGGCTATTTTCCATCTCCTTTGACTCAGGGTGACATCAGAACCTCGAAGGTATGCATCCGGGGGGAGCGCAGGCCAGAACGGTTCAACACCGCCCAGCGCCCAAGGATTAGATGTGACAACAAAACACAGACATCTGGCAAGCCCCCACCCAAACTCACCAGTGCCATGGAAGGAGCTGGAGGAGAAATGTGGAAAGGGGGAAAGAACACAAGCAATGGAGAGAAACGGGTCTGGGGAGGGCGACACAGGATGGGACCGGTGAATATTTTCTTAGCTGAAAGCATGAACTGACTTGGGGGGGCAGGGGGGGGGGAAGGGTTTAAATGTTCCTAATAAAAGCAAACTGAATCCAGAGTGGGGTTTTGTGTGTGTGTGTGTGGTGGTGGTGGTGTATTTCCTCCACAGAAATCGAAGGGTTTGTTAAAACATTTGTGATGGGAAGTGAACTGCCTCCAGCTTTCACTTTTCTTAGCAGGAAGAGAACCCACCCTGGAGTTCGCTTGTTTGTTTTTGGTACCAGAAAGCGAAGTGACTCCAAAGCTGTTTATGTGGTTTATGTTTTCCTAACACAAATGAAACTGACTCCAAAAGTTTGTTGCTGAATTTTTTTCTTCCCCCCCCCCCCCCCTTCCCTCCTCCAATTGATTTGAAGGCTGAGAATGTTTTTGTGGCTTTCATAAGGAAAAAGGGAACTGACTCTGGGCTTTATGTTTTTTGTTTGCTTGTTTGTCTGTGTGGGGGGTGGTGGTTGGAAATTGATTGAAATGGAACTGGCTCCAGAGGTGGGTTTTATTAATTATTATTATTAAATAATAATAATGATGATGATGATGATGATGATGATGATGATGATGATGATGATGATGATAATCATCATCATCATAATCTTTCTTGCAATAGAAAGTTGCCTGAATCCAGGCATTTTAACAACAATGATCTAAAAAGTCAGCCAAATTGATTCTGATCTTTTTCCACCCCCCCTCCCCCCCAAACCTTTCCCAAGGTAACAAACCCCTCCACAACCACCAAAAGAAACTAAAAGATCCATAATTTCAGGAAGCCCTTAATAAATAAGAAGCGAACTGAATGCAGAGGTTGTCACAATTGTCTCCCCGAGAAAAAGGATTTCACAGCTTGGTTTATTTCCACCCCCCCCCCCCCCCCCCTCAAAATCTCCAAGAATTAAAACCCTTTTAAGAAAAAGCTCCCAAAAACCCTCAAAAAAACCCCAAACCCTGAAGAGTTTAATAGAAAACTTAAATAGTTTATTAGAGCTCATCACTTTTCTTGCTTAATAGAAACAGAACTGATTCCAGAATTTGGTACTTCCTCCCCCCCAACCCCTTCCCAACTTCCCAGCTCAGGTAGTGATAGGACTAGGGGGAATGGAATGAAGCTGGAGGTGGGGAGATTCAGGCTGGAGGTGAGGAGGAAGTTCTTCCCCATGAGAGTGGTGAAGCCCTGGGATGGGTTGTCCAGGGAGGTGGTTGGGGTGCTGTCCCTGGAGGTGTTTAAGCCCAGGCTGGACGAGGCTCTGGGCAGCCTGATCTAGTGTGGGGTGTCCCTGCCCATGGCAGGGGGGTTGGAACTAGCTGATCCTTGTGGTCCCTTCCAACCCTGACTGATACTATAATACTATGAACTCCAAATTCCTACCATATATATATATATATATATATATATATATATATCCAAATCTCAAAAAGAATCTGGAAAATTTGCCCCAAATATCTGAAACATTCAATAAAAAAAAAAAAAAAAAGGCAGAAAAATAAATAATGGGAAAAAAAGAATCCAAAAGAATTCCAAGGAGCCCCTCAAATTTAGAAAAGAAATATAATAAAAGCAAGAAACCTTCCAACAAAACTTTAAAAGGCCTCAGAAAACCCTTTCAAAAAATCCCCCCCAGACCCCCAAAAGATTAAAAAAAAATCACAAAAAAATCACAAAAAAACGATGAAAATTAGGAACCTGCAGAAAGCCATCAAGAAAGCTCCAAAAATTCCAACCCCCCTCAAAAATAAACCCCCCAAACCTTCAACAAAAATGCTTAAAAATGGCAAAACCCCACCAAAAAGCCTAAATAAAGCCCTATGAAAAATAGAAACCTGCAGAAAGCCTTCACGAAAGCTCCAAAAACCCCTCAAAAAAAACCTCCAAATATGCCTAAAAATATCAAAACCCCACAAAAAATCCTAAATAAAACCCTATGAAAAATAGAAACCTGCAGAAAGCCTTCAAGAAAGCTCCAAAAACCTCCAAAACCCCTCAAAACCCCCCTCCAAACATGCCAAAAAAGTCAAAACCCCACCAAAAATCCTAAATAAAACCCTATGAAAATTAGAAGCCTGCAGAAAGCCTTCAAGAAAGCTCCAAAAATTCCAAAACCCTTCCAAACATGCCTAAAAATGTCAAAACCCCCACCAAAAAGCCTAAAAAAAAACCCTTATGAAAAATAGAAGCCTGCAGAAAGCCTTCAAGAAAGCTCCAAAAACTTCCCCAAACCCTCCCAAAACCCCTCCAAAGATGCCTAGAAATGTCAAACCCCCACCAAAAATCCTACCCCCTCCCAAACAATGAAACCCACAACTTAAAAAGTGTAAAAAGAGCCTCCCCAAGACCCTCGAAAACTTTCAACCCCCCTCCACAGAGTTTCGAAAAACCTCTTACGACCTTCCACGATCCCAAACCTCCTTCCCAACCCCTCTCAACGCGGCGATGCCGCCTCGTATTTGGGGCCGGTCACCCCCACCCGCAGCCTCTCGCCTCCCTCCCCGTCGATGCTTTCCCGGGAGGAGGCGAAGGGAGGGGGCCAGCAGCAGCCGCTGGGCGGCGCTGTTGGATCGCGGCTGAATGACGGAAGAGGCGGACGCGGCGGAGAGGAGGGGGACACGGGGATGGGGATGGGCCGTCGGGACCCCGGCGCCCCGATTGTCCTTTCCCATCCCCTTTTCCCCCCCCGGTTCAAGCGGTGAGCGGTGTGAACGGGAGGGGTTGTTGGGGGGGGTGGGGGGTGGAGAGGTGAGGTGTTAAAAAAACAGAAAAGCGACGCGCGCCCTTTAAGAGCAGCAAGTGGGCGTGACCCGCCGCTCAAGGCCCCCCCCGCGCCGCTCAGCCATTGGCCGCTCCGCTTAGGGCTGCCCGTGGCGTTGCCTGCGCGGAGCAGTAGAGGGAACGCCGAGGCGGGCGGCGCCGCTGTGCGGGAGGGGACGGCGGCGGCAGCGGCGGCGGAGGAGGAGGCGGCGGGACGGGAGCCGGAGGAAGGCGGCGGGGAAGCGGCATGGGCGCCTGACGCCCGTCCCGTCCCGCCGCCGAGGGACGATGGCGCGGCCCCGCGGCGGGCGGTGGTTGCTGGGCGTCCTCCTCGCCCTGTGCCGCTTCGCCGCGCCGTTCGCCAAGAGCCTGGAACCGGTCTCCTGGAGCTCCAGTAACCCAAAGTACGTGCAACGGAGGGGCGCGGGGGAACGGAGAGGGGGAAGCGGGGATGGGGGGGGGGGGGGGAGAGAAAGCCGCCTCGCACCCCCCCCCTCGGCAAAATACGAGAACCTGGGAAAAATCACCCCAGAAATGAATGTAACCCAGCCCGCAAGATTCCAGAGGAGAACTCCCCTCCCCGGGAAGCGGAGCGCGGAGCGGCTGGAGGCTGCGGGCGACGGACGGAGAGGAGCGACCCCGGGCTGGAGTACGGACCCTCGCTGAGCCCCGGCTGCTTCCCGGGGCTGCTGCGGTTTTTGTGCTGACCCACACCCCAGGCTTTTAAGGGTTTCTTTCCCCAGCTTTTAAAGACTGGGGCTTAGGAATAAACCTTTTCCTACCTTTAAATCTTTTTGCCTTTTTTTTTTGCCATCTGGTGGCTTTTTCTTTCCTTTTTTCTTTTTTCTTTTTTTTTTTTTTTCCTGTTTAATTTAAAATATTTTTTCCTCTTTTCTTTTTAAATTTTTATTATTATTATTATTATTATTATTTTTCACCTTTAATTCCTCCTCCCCGGAGCTTGGGGAGGCTCCGAAGGTGCTGCTGCCTCTCCGCGGGCCGGCTGCCCGCTCCCCGGTCTCACACCGACGCTACAGATGGATTTATCCTCTTTATCTTTCATTTTAATTTTAGTACATATATATATGTATTTTTTCTCCTCCCCCCCAGGACTTTTTTCTTTCTCCAAGCAGCTCATGGTGGAAAGCGAGCAGGGCGGGGGGGGTGGGTAGGATTTGGTGCCGGTGGGACCACCCCGGTCCGGCGAACAAAGCCGGCGGTGGGGCTCCTCCGCAGCCCTCCTCTGCCTCGACGTATCCCCACATTCCCTACATCCATACGTTCTGTATCGGTCTGTGCCTCTGTCCCGGCCGAGGTGCGGGAACAATGAAGAGGGGATGAAGGGTGAGGAGGAGAAGGTGGAGTGGAAGGTGCCTGAGCGGTCACTGCTGCCCTGGGATGGTGTCAGGGTGGTTTTGCTCGCCCTCTTGCTGGGCTTTATCTTGTAAATCATGGAATGTTTGTTGATTTTAGCCCCTTCTCGGCTTAGAAAACAATAAATCCTGCTTGCAGCCTGGGCTGGGTTTTTTTTTTCCCCTTTTTTTTTTTTCCCCTCTTTTTTCCCCAACCACATTCCTCACAAAAGAGAGTTTTGGAGGGTTGGAGAGGACTGAAACGATTTGGTCAACCTTCCTTGCTTGGACGCTTTTACTCTGAGCCAGCCGTTTATGGCTGCTTTTTCTTTTTGTGGTGGAAAAAAAAAACCCAAAAGGCAACTTCGGAGGCTGAACAGCCTCGAACTCCTGCTCAGCGTGCTGGGAACGCTGGGATGAGGTTGTGGAAGCTCCCGTGAGCTGCTTCTCCTTGCTTGGTGTGGCTTCTCTTGCCTTCCCTTTGGAGACGTGTCCGCTGGCAGGGAGCAGAACGAACCCTTTGAGGCTTTTCTCCTGGGAATTGCTTGGGTTTGTGAGTTGGTGAGGGAGAGGCAGGCAGTCTGGCTCCCCCAAAAAAGTTAAAAATGTACCTTTTTATGTGAGAAAGGGCAAGTGGGGGTGGAAAAGGTTTGGGCTTGCTGCTGCTCGTGGCCATGTTGCCCCAGTCCCCTTCCTTAGTGTTGGGTTTATTAAATGGCCGAGGCCTGGGACACTGGGAGGACGTGATATGCACACCAGGGGGGTTTTCACCCTTCTCTCTGCCTCCTGAGAGGCTGCTGGTGCCTGGCACTGAGCCTTGGGTGTGGTGGGCTCTGAGGTGTCCCTTCCCCTGGGGCATTGCTTGAGGATTCTCAAGGTTCTCTCCCAGTTCGGAGCTTGGAGGTGGTTTGTCCGCAGTGTGGCTTTCTGGTTGGGTGCTGTCCCGCGTGGGGACTGCTCTGGTGGGTGCCTCGTGTTGGGTGTGGGCTTGGGGAGGGTGCTGCTGCTTCTCCAGGTCTCTGAGGAGTGCCAAAATGTCATCATTTCCACCCAGAAATGGCTCTGCTGGGGTGGGATCCCATGATGGGGCAGGATCCGCTCCTGGGTTTTGCTGTGGTGGGTGCTGTGTTGCCCAGCCACGAGCTCCTCTGACCCTGGGCCCTCACCTTTGGAGCCCTGTGTTGAGGCTCTGCATTGTTTCAGACCTTCATTGCTGTTGCAGGTTGGGTGGCACCGGGCAGAGCCTCTTCCTGGTCGCTTCTGCCTGCGACCACATTGGAGTGAACCAGTCTGGGGGTGTACAAAGTCCAGTTCTAGTCTGAGGAGAAGCTGAGCTCTTTGTTGTGCTGGGTTTAAACCTGGGTGGATCTGTTAACCACCCTCCCTCACGTGCCCACCACCCTATTTTGGGCTTCCAAGGCATCTGTGGGCAATGCCTTGCCTGTGCCAACTCTCTGCCAAGCTTTAACTCTTGCTTTTGGAGTGAAGAGAATGAAAGCTATAAAAACCCACCACCACTCAGTGGAATTTTCCAACAGATAGAAGGAGAAAACATTTCACCTTGGGATCTGCTGGAAATAAGGAAAAGATTTTCCTGCCCTTCGTCCCCTGGGCAGCGCTGACAGCGTCTGGGGTTATGACTTCACCAGGATGTCCTTGGTGGGTTCCTGGTCTTGTGGTGGTTATCAGAATGTGATGCTGATAATGTGTCTGATAGGAGGAATGGTTTCCTGGTGGAGTTAAGGCCAGCTGAAGCTGTAGTGCTCTGTGCTGTACTGGGAAGCGTCTCCCTTTGGCTGCTCTGCGTGTGTCCAAAAGTTGGCGGTGAAGTGGTCACCATTGTCCTATTGTGATCAACTCTGTCTTTTAAGGGCAAAAAACCCAAGGCCTAGAAATGCTTCTGCTGAGTCAAAATCTGCAATTGTCCTAAACCTGTGTTTGGGATGGGCTGGGAGTGAGCTAAATCTCCTCTCAGTACGTTTTTCCCACCCCCAGATGTCCGAGGAGCCCCTTGGAAAGACTCTCGGGGAGCGAAAATGGTTTTAATGTCATTCCATCGTGTCCAAAGGGGGTTTTGGAGGGGGAGATGGAGGGATGTGTTTGGGGTTTAACCCACCCCTGTGCAGCCCAGCCAGGGGGGCTGGTGAGAGCGTGCTGGCCTTGGGCAGCCAGGGGATAGCCGGCGAAGTTCTGGCTTCGATCCTTTCGGAGCTCCCTTGGCTGTAATTCCGGAGAAATATTGACCCTGGTGGGCTCCTGTGCCGGCCGTTAAAAGGAAGCATTCCTCATAAAATATGGCTTGGAAAATTCATTTCGGGCTGGAATTTGCCTCTCCAGAAAGTATTTTAATAAGGAGGTGGGGGAAATGGGACACATCATCCACACGGCTCCGCAGGACGGGCCCTTGCTGCTCAGCTTCGCTCTTTTCTTGTTCACCCCCCCTGCTCCCACCTCAGATAAAGTTTTACTGGGCTCTGCTCGCTTGCTAGCTCAGTGGAACAACTCAGCAACCTTCTGAAGACAAAATAACTACATGGATTTCACACAAAAAAAAAGTACAGGGAGAAGAAGGGGTGGGGGAGAAACCCCACTCCGAGGCGAAAGTCTAACCCTTTGTGGGATTCTTAGTCTGCCTTTGGCGTTAAGGTGTCCCACAGAGCTCTGCGAGCGCTGGGCGTGAAGCTTGCTCTGTCTTTGCCTTCTTTTAATGACATTTCTGAGGCACAAAGTTCTCATAGGGAGGCTCTTTCCCGAGGGGGATAGCCAGGCCTGGAGCTCTGCATGGGTGCACTCAGGCTTCTTGGAGCAGATGGAGTTGAATTACCGTCGTGGTGGGTGCAGGAGGTGTTTTGTAGTGCAAGAAGTTGGGAGAGAGGGAAAACACGTTCCTTGTTTTTCAGTTGAAAGCCATATGTGGCCTGTGGAGCCTTTGGAGGCTCCCATCTCCTGGAGGCTGGGACTCCCCGGGGTACACGGGAGGTCCCGTAAAGGATCCTGTGGGATCTGATGAGATTTGGGCCTTTGCTGAATCTCTGAAGGTTGGTTTGGATTTAAGTGAACCTGGGCAGTTTGCATCTCAGTTGGAGTTTCCCTCTGGAATGAAGGAGCCCTTTCCCAGCGCCCTGAGAGGGTGCTAGGGTGAGCCCTTAGCTGGGCACTGTGGGGTTGTGCTGGTGGAGGGAGCCTGGTGCGGGGCTCTTGGGTGTTCTCTCAGCATAGGGGGGCTCTTGCTACGAGTCCCCCAAGCCCAAAACGCCTGTGCCCAGCCTAGCTGCCCTTCTTGCTGGGCTCAGGAGGGAAGGAAAGGAGCATCTGGGGCTCCTGGTGTGTCACTTGGGAATGAGTTCATTAATTTCAATTAAAAAAGCGAGCGAGCGCAGGCAGGGCTGCGGCTGTGGCAGTAGCTGGGTAAATACCGCTGGATTCTATAAAATGGATTTAACTGCTTCCTTGGAAAGGAAAAAAGAGCTGTGATGGGGTGGCTGATTGATTGTAAAAGGAGCCCGGAGCTCGCTCCGGAGCGGAACAGCTGCTGCAGCTCCTCGGAGCCGCCTGGCAGCGGGGACGGCATGGGGCGCCGAGGCCTTTTCGGACCCGGGGGGGCTGCGTCCCTTTGCTGCACCTGAGCTGCTCCGTCGCTTAGGGCTTGAAGCTGCTTCTTGGATCCTTGTCCCTAAACAGGGGGAGATGTGCCCACAGCCCAGGTCAGGTGGGCAGGGGTGGCTCTGAGCTGCAGAGAGCCCTCCCGAGCGGTTTTACTGGGCAGGCAGAGATCCTCCTTGAGTAGCTTTACTGGGTGGGCAGTGGTCCACATTGAGCAGCTTTACTGGGCCGGCAGAGATTCCCTCCCTGATCCACTTTACTGGTGAAGAGGGGTCCCCCCTAAGCCCTGGACGTGTTTGTACTGGTTGGGAATGTCGAAGAGCTGTGTGTGCAGTCTCTTGCATGACACATATTGGGAGGTGCTGGGTTGTCCCCTGGAAACTGGAGAGGCTCTGTCTTTCCATGTGGGACTGCTGGATCCCACCTGCCCCACGGCTTCCTGGCGGTTCTCCGGTCCCTGCGCCCTGTCGGTCGTGGGCAGCGCGGTGGCAGCGCTGCTGGGAAGCCCGAGGAGCGTCGGGCTCTGGTGGGAAAACATCTTGTACCGATCAGTAGCACATGCTACTTGGAGTCTGGCAGCTGAAACAGGGTGGGGAGAAACAAAGCTGAAATCCTCTCTGTGTCTAATTAATGATCGCCCCTATCGGGAGAGCTGGAGGAGGACTCTGGGCTCAGCGCTATCGCAGCGTCACATCTGGGCAGGAATGTGGCGGCAGGGCTGCAGGGCTTTTGTTGTGCTTGCCTCAAAGAACCGAGGTCCTTTCTGCTGCTTTCCAACCTTTTTGCAGCTTTTTGATGCTCTTCTCCTTCCTGTCCCTCGCTCTGGGGCAGGTGGCACGGTGGAGAAGCCTCCTTTGCCGATCGGGGGCAGGGGGGTGGTGGCGTTTTGCCTGTTTGTGGAGAGATTTGGCCCTTGGTGCATCCTTTGGGCAGGTTTCTTTTGCTCCTCGTGGGCTGTCTGGTTGGAACACCGGTGTTCTGCTCATGGCTGGGCTGGAGCCTCAGGATCCTGGCATTCCAGGCTCCGCCAGCTTGTCCAGGCTTGGTTCCAGATGAGTCGGACAAGCCGAGGCTGAACGTCCTGCTTGGTTAGGCTGGATTGGTGCCCAGGGTGGGGTTTGCATGGCCTCTGCGCTTTCAGGGAGCAAAGTTTTCCCTCTGGGACTGGAGCCAAACCCTGCTGAAGCTGCAGGGTGATGCCCATTTGGGATGGGGGTGCTTGGGTGTCTCCAGCACCCTTCTCCTTGAGGAGAGCCAGAAGATGGGGGGTGGCACCGAGGGCGGGGGTGGGTTTCTCATGGTGTTTCAGCGAGTGGTGGCTTCTGGAGCTCTCCCTGCCGGCGCCTCCGTCTGGGATGCAGCCCGGCTCAGGTGCCGGCGTGGCAGTGCCGCCCCGGCCGAGCCGAGCAGCTGTGCTTGAGCAATGCCAGCTATTTATATCCTCTCGCCTGCTCCGGAATAACCTCTTCTAGCTGCCGCCTGCTCTTCCCAGGTGGGCTGCTCCCCCTTCCCAAGGCTGTGGGGCTGGGCTGCCGGGAGAGCTGCACCAGGACCTGGCGGGGTTTAAGTGTCCAGCCATGAGATTGGTGTTATCCAGGGCTTCCATCCCACCGTGGTGCTGTGCCTGCGTGAACGTCCACGTGTACCATGGCAGGGGGGCTGGGCTGTGGTGAGAGGCTTTGTGTGAACCCAGTTTGACGTAGGTTGGCTCTCACTGGTGCCAGCACGGAGGTGCTGGGGGCAGGGTGCCAAGGGGATGCCCCGTGAGCTCTCTCTCTGCTCCCTTGTGATATTTTAGAAGCAGTCTCCTCTTGGTGGCTGGGTCCTGCCTCTCTGCGAAGGCTTGGCATGGCAGTGCCCTCCCTTGAAGGGGGACCCAGCTGTTTCTGTTGACTTAGGGAGAGACTTTCTCACTCTCCTCAACTACCTGAAGAGTGATTGGAGTGAGGCAAGTATTGATCTGTTCTCCCAAGTAGCAAGACAGGATGAGAGGGAGCAGCCTCAAGTTGCACCACAGGAGGTTTAGGTTTGACATGAGGAATAATTTCTTCCCCTAAAGGATTGTCAAGCCATGGAACAGGCTGCCCAGGGCAGTGATGGAGTCCCCATCCCTTAAGGGGTTTAAAGGCTGTGTAGATGTGGTGCTGAGGGATGTGCTTTAGTAGCAGACTTGGTAGTGTTGGGTTCATAGTTGGACTTGAAGATTTTAAAGGTCTTTTGCAGCCTAAATGATTCTGTCCCCCTCATTACTCCATGGGGCAACCTGAGAGCTGCCTTCCAATACCCAAAAGGATCCTACAGCAAGGCTGGAGAGGGACTTTTCATGAGGGTGTCTAGAGAGAGGGCAAGGGGGAATGGTTTGAAGCTGAGGGAGAGCAGGGTTAGACTGGAACTGAGGAAGAAGTTCCTCAGTACAAGGGTGGTGAGACTCTGGAATAGGTTGCCCAGAGTGGTTGTGGATACCCCCTCCGTGGAGCTGTTTAAGGCCATATTGGGTGAAGCCTTGGGCAACCAACTCTGGTGCCCATGGTGGGGGGGTGGAATAGATGATCTCTGAGGTCCCTTCCAACCTCAGCCATTCTGTGATTCACTTCCTGGAAATCCTTTTCCTTGCACTTGGTGACTCCCTGGCTTGGAGCATGAGCTCAGCGTTGGAGACCTTCCACCCAACTTGGCTTTCAGCATCCTTTTGAGTAGGTTCTTCAGGAAGCAAAGTGTGTTTTCGGTGCTTATCAGCTATAAATAGCCTTACACCGTTAATATTGATCCCTGAGCGTTCACATGTTCTCCTCAAGGCCAGGAAATGTCTGCAGTTGCCCATGTGTTAGTGCAGGGCCGAGACTCAACACCATCATCTCATTGCTAGCAGTTCTACTGTTTAATGGGCCCCTGAAATGTGTGGGCACAGGCTGGGGTGTGGACTTGTGCACAGGGACAGCTCAGGCAGCAGTGCAGCGTGAAACTTGGGGATGCAGTGACGGTGCTGGGGGTTTCGGTGGTGCTGGTGGCTGTGGTGGTGGTGCTTGGAGGTTTCAGTGATGCTCAAGCCTGTGGTGGTGGTGCTTAGGGATGCAATGATAGTGCTTGGGAATGTAGTGGTGCTCAGGGAGATTGCATTCTTGAGCATCGCCAAAACCCCCAGCACAGTGATGGTGCTCAGGGGTTTGGTGATGCTCAGGCATGCGATGATGATCCTGGGCTCTGGCATCCTTTGTGTTCATTGGTTTATTGCAGCCCTCCAGCTCCCACCGGGGATTTGGGGGGCAAATTGTCAGCGTGCCCTGGGAAGTGGCAATAGATGTAATGCAGGAGGTGGCCGGTTTGGGCCCGGGCGAGGGCTCAGGGCAGGCTCCCCCTGTGGTGGCAGGGCTGAGGGCGCAGGCTGGGCGCAGCTGGGCGGGTGGCATATGGAAAGGATCTGGGTGTAATATCCCCGGCTGCAGCGCGGCTTTGCTGAAGAGGCCACTTCAGCAGGGGACGCGGCGTGGTTAGTCCTCCCGGCTGACACATCCCAGGCCTTCCTCAGACTTGAAAGAGCTTGAGCTCGCCTTTGAATCTGAGGATTTATAGCCCTTTTAGGCCTCTCCAATAAAAGCACGGCTCCCTCCTCAGACAGAGCCCACCGTCTCCCTCCTCCGGGCTCATTATCCCGGGGATTTGTGTTGCTTGCTCTCGCTCTGTTGTTCGCTACCGCTGCTTTCTTCAGATGTGCGGCCGAGAACTTCAGAGCATAAAGGCAGAGCTGGAGGAGCTGCAGGTCCTGGCTGCGCTGCCAGGATGTGGCCCCTGCCATGATCTTGAATGAAGGTGGCTAGCAGCGTGCGGGGCGAGGCTGCTCGTCCGATGGTGGTGGGGGGATGTTGGCATCTCTGCAGCTGGGGAGCTTTGGCTCCCCTTGCCTGCCGAGTTCCTGGTGATCTCCCAGCTGTCCCTTGAGGGCTGTGAGCAAACAGGGATGAGCTCCCATCCCACTGGATGAGCACATGGAGAAAGTCCACCCGGTCTTGCCTCAGAACACAGAATGAACCAAGTTGGAAAAGACCTCAGAGATCATCAGGTCCAACCTCTCACCCAGCACCATCTGATCAACTCAACCATGGCACCAAGGGCCTCATCCAGACTCTTCCTAAACACCTCCAGGGATGGGGACTCTACCACCTCCCTGGGCAGCACATCCCAAGGGCCAACCTCTCTTGCTGGGAAGAACTTCTTCCTCCCCTCCAGCCTAAACCTCCCCTGGCACAGCTTGAGACTGTGTCCTCTTGTTCTGGTGCTGGGTGCCTGGCCTCATCTCGGCACATGTAGGCACTTCAGCATCCTCAGCTCTACAGCTCGTGTCTGCTATATACAGGCACGTCAAGCCTCTAACTGCTTAAAGAGAGGCTTAGGAAAGAGTCCAGAGGAACGACATAATAATTATTGTATTACAAATTGTTTCCTTTAATGGGTCCTGTCGGATCGCTCAGTCTGCAGAACACATTGTGCCTTCCCCCCAGCCCCTTTCCACTGCTCCAGCTTCCCCTGCAAACCTGGCCCTGCTGGAAAATTCCTCCTGCCGACGAGCTGAGGTGGTGGGGTGAGGAGCTGGGGGGCTGTGTGAGGACCCCCCAGCAAGGCGAGGGGAGAATGCGGTGGCCCCATCTCCACGGAGGGCTCTTCTCCCGGTGGCTGGGTGGTGGGCCCTTCCCCATCCCGTGCTTCGGAGCGTGACATCACCCTGGACTTCACTCATCCCACAGGCTTTTGTGCTGGTGGCACCTCCAGCTGCGATGCTCAGAGCTCAAGGGCACCTTACTCACTGGTCAAAAACTTCTTGCCCTGCCCGCACCGGTGCCGCAGGCAGAGCAGGACGGGCAGAGCGTGGTTCCTGCCCTTCCCTGGCGTTCTGGGGCTTGCGTTGGTGGTAGACGGCTCCCAGGCAGCTCTCTGGCAGCTCTCGCCCCCCGAGGGCCGTGGGGTGTAAGGAGAGGAGCCACGAGCGGCAGCAGCAGGGACTTTTTCTGTAGCCCCCAAAGAATCAACGTGTTGGAATTAAGCAGCAGGTTTCGTTTCTTCAAGGCCGAGCAGCAAATATGTTTTAAATTTGGCAGCCGGCAGCGGGGAGAGCGGGTGGGAGAAATTTTCCAGGTATTGCGTTACACTTTCCCCTAGAAGGGCTCTGCTTTGGGGCTGGGGATTAGGAGGAGGAGAGGAGGGGAGGGGGCGCCCCGGGCGCGGGGATGGACGGGGGCTGCAGACCCCCTTCCTCGGCTGCGGCCGGGCTGCGCCGCTCGCCCCGCCTGACTCAGAGCTGTGCTGCGGGGGCCGGCCGGGATTAATTTTTGGGATTCCTCCCTCTGGGTGCGATGGGAAATTTCCACCTGGCCGTGGGCACCGCCCCGCTCCCCTGGCTTGCCAGGCTTGGCCTTGCCCTCCTCCCCTCCTCTGATGTCTATAATAAATGCTTCATGCAAGAGCGAGCCTGGGATCCACTCCCAGCACGGAACTGGGGCTGGGCCAATTAGGCAATTATTTGAGAAGAAGTTGTTAGACTAAAAACTAATAATTCTTCACTTGCGTGGGGGTTTTCTTGGTTGGGGGAAGGCCTGGCCAATGCATCAGCCAGCAGCTGCTCTCCAGTGGGATGAGCTGGGTGGGGGGGCTCTGCCTGGCCCCTGCTGTGGTGGCCTCTGCTTGCAGTTGCTGAGCCCCCACCCCGCCGAGCTCCCTCTCTGTTGGCAGGATGGGGATTTGCCCCTTGAAGCAAGAAGGAATTGAGGGCTTGGTATCTTGTGCTGCCTGTCCCAAACCCCCTGCCACTCAACTGTCCCTCTCCCCTGCATGTCCCTCATCTCTGGTGGCCCTGGAGCAACCCTTCCAGAGCTGGCACTGCTGCATCCTATTGTTCCCAACTTCCTTCCCAGCAGGAGGAGGATGAGATGTTCTCAAAGAGGTGGGGAAGGGCTGTTGGGGGATGGCAGAGCCCCTTTCCCTCTCAGTGGGTAGAGCCACAGTGCTCCACGGTTTGGAGGCCTGGCCAGGATAGGGTTTCAAGGAGGTGCAAAGGGCTGGAGGTGGCTGGGATTTCCCTTTCAACTCTTTTTGGGTTTGAATCTGATGTATTCTGTTTTTTGGTTGCACATCCACGTTGCCTCCTTCCCCTGCACCCTTGTTAGTGGCAGCTAATTGCTGAAATAATTGGGGTGGCAATGGCCTGTCAAGGCAGCAGAGGAGGAAGAGGAGGATCCATTGTGTGGCCCCTCTGAGCCTTCTCCCACTTCTCCATCATGCACCACCATAGCTTTGTGCCTCTGCAGTGTTGCTCCAGCAGAACTTTTGTTCCATGGTTTCTTTCCTTGTTTCACTTGCCCACAGGAAAACTTGTTGGGAATGGAGGAAAACCTGCCTGTGGGATGTTGGGGCTGACAGGATTGGCTCAGCTGCTTGCTCCCATCCTGCTGGCAGTGGGTGCCAGGGCTTGGGTCTGTGGGTGGCAACCTGATGAGGGGCACAGCCCTGACGGTTTTGGGGGGTGACAAATGGTGGTGCAGAGGCCAGTCTGTTGTCTCTGTGTCTTGGGCTCTTCCCCTTGTGTTCCTTAGCAGCATTCACCTTTGATCCCAAAAGGATGGGGAGAGGATGGCACCCTGGGGTACTGGTGTCCTCCCAGGGACAATCCCACATAGCTGGCATGAGGTGGGTCCCACACAAGTCCATTCCCAGGACCAAGTCCCGATCCCAGGCAGCTTCACCGCTTGGCAATGCTTTTGATCTCTGCCCTGCCTCGCTTAGCGATGGGTGCCGCTTCCCTAATTACCCTCTTCACGTGGGGCTGTGCTGGTTGTTTGTGCTTACCCTGGTCTGTCTCCCAGGAAAAAAAGAATGAAATCCCCTTGGCAGGGTGTGTGCAGGGTGGGGGAGCACAGCATGCTTTCCCAGAGCAGGCAGGAATCCGACTGCGCTCTCCGGATAGCCCTGGGTGCTCCCACCCACGGCAGGCGCTTTCATGCTCCTCGGCTGGTTTCATAACATCCAGGAGAGGCACGAAAGTCTTCCAAAACCACCTCCCTTCGCTGTGTGTGGAGCCTGTGGGCTCAAGGTGGTGCCTCCCTTTCAGGGTGCAAACCAGTTGGTGGAGCTGGGGGTCTGCTGGGTGGTACTGCCTGGCTGGGAGGGCATGGGTGTCTGCTCAGCGTCCCTGCTCAGCTAGGCTTTATTGCTCTTGGTGCTGGATACATGTTGTATCTGGGCACGTTGAGGGACAGGAGCAGTGTGGGAGAAAGAAAGCAGGGACTCCTCTTGCTGTCCCCAGCCTGGGGAGGGGATATCTGGAGTTGGGTAAGGGCAGTGAGATCCTCTTGGCTCCTGCTCTCCCATGCAAGGCATTTCCTCCACCTTTTTCATGTTTGGGGATGGAGATATGTGGGTTGAGGATGGAAATGTATGGATTAAGGACGGAGGCACTTGAGTTGGGGATGTAGATGTGTGGGTTGGGGATAAAGGCACAGGGACCTTCCCACAAAGCTCCCAGAGGTTCCACCATGCTTGTAAAGAAGTTGGGAGAAGAAATTGTGGGACATCAAACTTGCAAGTAAAGCATTAATGTACTGTGGCTTCATAGCAGTGCACAGAAGGAGCAGAGTCTTTTGTATTGCTTGTCTGAGAGCACTTTCTCCTGCAAGTACCTGCAGATCCCCAGTGTGCCCAATTCACCCCACCTGCCTCTGACCTGGCAGGAGAGACCTTGCCCACTCTGTGCCCTCTGCTGATCAACCTTCTGCTGCCACCCCCTTGCCAGACAGTGGGACAAGAGTCCCTTTCCTGGTTTTGTTCAAGAGATTTGCTGATAGTACAAATGGTTTCCTTACAGGAGGCTTGAGGGGTGGGTGGCAGGCACAGGAGTGGTGGGACAATGCCTCCCAGATGCTGCTGGTGCTGTGTGTGTTCCAGTTGGCAAACCCAAGGAGTCAGCCCTAAAACTGGCTCTGGCTTGAGCAGTTCTGAACAGCTCAGACAATGATAGCTCTGGATTTCGTCCTGTGTGGATGTATGAGCTGGGGCTCTTCTGGTTCTGCCAACCCCTGAGTTAGGACTTTAGGAGATGTGGTGAGTGCTGCAGGACCAGGGGTGCACTCCAGAACTGGCATTGCTGGATACCATTGTGCATGGGTCTCTCTTGGAGCCTGCGCTGGAGGAGCCTGCCCGGCTGTCACCGCGTTGGGATTATTTTGCTGCACAAAACAGGTGTTCTGGCATCTGGGCTTTTCCACATTGTTCTTAGCAATGCTATTAACGATTGCTTGTTGGTATCAGTGATTATTTGTTATTATCAATGATCATTTGTTGGCATTGGCACCAAAGGCTGCAAACCTCTGGCTGGCAGCATGTGTCGTCTGCGCCGCGAGACCTCTCCAAGCGTTTGGCGCTTGGGTTTCGGTGCTGCGCGAGTTGTGGAAGGCAGCAAATGGTGGCTTGTTTGGATCAACTTCCCTGAAGGTAGAGATTCTTGAAGGGCTTCTCTGCTGACCTTCTCCTTAATTACTGCTCTGCAGTGCCGGGAGGACCGGCTGAAAGGGAGTAATGAAGCGTTGTCAGCCCGGCCGGGGCCCCGCGCGGAGAACGCAGGCTGCTGGGGATGTGGCCCTGCCTCTCTGCCTGTCTTTATCCAGCTCCTTCCCTGGAGCTTCGACTCCGAAGACCTATTTTAAGGTTATGGTTCTGACCTTGATTTGCCACAATGGGTGTGGACACGGCATTTTCCCTGACTGCAACAGAGGTAAATCTTTGCTGATGGGGAAGGTGGAGGGGAGGGAGAAGGAAGAGCAAAATGGCTTCTTGGCACGTTGGACACAGGTTTCATTTGCCTGCAGTTTTAGCTCCAGACAAAGCTCAGCGGGAAGGAGATGGGAAAATGTGAATGGAGGGAAACTCACCCCTCCTGTGGTATTTGTAGTGCTGCTGAAGGTGAGAGTTGGGTCACTTTGCCCAATACCAGCTCAGCAATTCCACCTTGTCCCCGGAGAGCATCTGAAGTCACACAGGGAGAAATAATGCTGGGGGTTAAAAATAGAAGCTGACAATAGGAAGGGAGGACTGGAAAAGCTCCGTGTCAGGGGAGGTGGACAGAGCCCCAGCCAAAGGCGTCAGGATTGTGCAGTGCTAGAGCTGGGCTTTAATGGGTTAGACTGGAATTAAACCTCCTTTCTGCTTCTCATAACCTGGCGTGGATTTCACTCCCGGGCTTGGATGTCAATCAAGCAACCTTGGGGAAAGTGCTGCTTGTTTTTGAGAGTCTTGCAAAAGTTTATTAGAGAGGATGCGGTGCTGTCGGGGCCAGGGCGGGGGGAGAGCAGCTCCTTAAACCCCAAAGGACTGGGGAGAGCAGGTGGGGCACGGCCTCGACAGGGGAGGGCCTGGCACTGGGTGGAAATGGCACTTGTAGGACCGATCTGGAGGCAAATGGACTTAAACTCAATCCACTTCATCGTGCAGTGTGCTCAAAGTACTTTGCTGGGGCGTGCCAGTGCCACCAGCCCTGCTGCTTGCTGGGAGCAGGGCGTGCAGGACACCGCTTGGCCAAGAACGGGTGCTGAGGGGAGGCTGCTGGCTGGTGCAGGGCAGTGAATTCTGCAACCTTTGCCCAAGGCTTTTCTTAGAGCTCATTGAAACCATCTCTGGTTACCGGAGCCTGACCAGAAATCTGGGCAGCAGGGGAGGCTGGGGCAGCCCAAGTTCCTTGTCCCCGCAGTGGGGACGCGGCCAGCGCTGTCCCCTGCCGGCTCCCTGGGGCAGCTGCCAAGCAGTGACCGGGAGGAGAGGAGGTCACAGCTCCTGCTGGAGCGGGACCAGGAGCGATTCCGGCTTCTCCCTTAGTTTAAAGCCTTTTCCTTTCTCTCCCTTTTCCTTTGGCCCTGGCAGCCGGCTCGGGCCTCGCCACCGCACGGGATGCTGCAAGCACAATGGGGCTGCGAGGTGGGGCCGGAGGGTGGAAGGAGATGAAAGGGGAAAAGTAAAACTGAAGCATGTCTGGAAGGGCATTTTGATGTAAATGGGACTTTTTAATCGACTTGGAGAGACACTGGCAGAAAGGGCACCGGCCCCCTTCAGTGTGCTGAGCTCCAGGCTCAGCTCTTTCATTTCCTTTCCTTGGCAAAAGGGCACTTTTCCATCTCCTGGTGGCTGCACCCATGGTTCCTGGGCTTCCTCCCCATCACCACCCGTGTCCTGGTGTGGAGCAGCCTCATTTCTCAGTGAAATTGAACAAGCAGAGTCCTGTTCAAAATGTGAAAGTAGTGACTGAACCTTGGCAAAGGGGGGTGGCTTCTCCCAGTCCAAGGGGGCAAACAATGGGTGGTCAGGAGAGCATGGCCACATCCCCTCCTTCCTCCCCTCAAACCTTCCCCTTCTCTGGGAGGCCACGTATTCAATCTGCTCTCCATTTTGGTCACGACCCTTGTCCTTGGCACTGTCAGGCAACTTTCCCATGTTTGAGGAGATGTGACCTTGCTGTGAGTCATCTCCCTTCCTTTCTCTGCTCTTCCTTCTTCTAAGAGAGCACTTGGGAAAAGGAAGCAGAATATTCATCCAGGAAGCAAAAATACAACACACACAGGCATTTAGATTAACAAACAGCATCTCCATTATGGTGGTTGCTGCTGCTTGGGCAAGATGGAGGCTACAGGTGGCTGCTGGAGGTGGGGAGCCAGGGCTGCTCCTGTAGTCCTGTCCTGCCTAGTGGTGGGGGGTTTGGAATGTTCCTTGTGGGAATCTGCCTTGGGGGGGGGTTGTCCCTGGTCCTGCTTGGCCACTGGGGGGCTTGAAATGCTCCCCATGGCAACTGGCCTTGGGATCCCTGGGCCTGCCAGGTGGTGCAGGGCTGAGGATGCTCCTTGTGTGCATCAAGGGCGGCCAGGAGCCCTTGGGGGAGTCACTGCTCTCTTACTCCCTTCCTGTGTGTTTCTGCTTGGCAGCTTCTGACCCCGCCAAGGGGAGAGGAGGAGAAATGAGGGCAGAGCTGCTCCCTGGAGAGAAGTCTGACAGGTCGGGGGGCTGGGAGGGGAGAAGCAGGAAGGTCGGTTGGAGCCGGCGTCCGCGTCCCTGAGCCGTCGCAGGCGATGGGTAGCCCGAGAGGAGGCCTTGTCACTTCTCATCTCGGCGTTGTCGGCTGAGCCCCTGGCTGAGCTCACGTCCTCCCTGCTGCCACGTTTGCCTTCCTTGAGTTGTTGTCTTTGCACACCGAGCTGTCAGCAGTCCGCAAAATTTACTGCCGGCATAAAACCATCAGAAAAAGCCAACTGCTGGCGGGTGGGAACGGCGAGGGGGTGGCAGGGAGGCTTGCTTCGCGCTCTGACAGAGTCCTGAGTCAGTCCTTTAATCCCCAATCTAGCTTTATGGTCATCTTTATTGAAATGTTGGGCTCTGTGAAGAGCTGCCATGTATGACCATCATAAAGCAGGAGTTATGGGGGCCTGGAATTGCCTTGATGGGCCAAGTGTCTGCAGGAAGCGCCTTTAAAATCCGTAACTGGGATTTATTGGCCGTTGTGGCTGAAACTGTCAGTAGAAAATAAAATAATCAGCCTGGGACTTCCCCTCCTCACCTTATTTGGTATTTGACTCTTTCCACATATTCTTAAATCATTTCATGTCTTGCCTGCCTGCTTAATGCCTTTCAAACTGTGGTGTGAGGAAGGGCGTCCAGCCCTGGTTGGTGCTGGGCACCTCATATCCCATCCTGGGTTAGGAGCAGGTCCTGTCCTGTTCCCACCCTCTCCTGCCTCCCTCTTCTCCTCACGCTGGGCAAGGTGAACTTCTGGTTGGTGTACTGTGGTCTGTGGTGGTCATGGGCATGTGGAGGTGGTGGACATGAGGAAGATCATAGTATCTTAGTATCAGTCAGGGTTGGAAGGGACCACAAGGATCATCCAGCTCCAACCCCCCTGCCATGGGCAGGGACACCCCGCACTAGATCAGCCTGGCCAGAGCCTTGTCCAGCCTGGGCTTAAACACCTCCAGGGACAGGGCCTCAACCACCTCCCTGGACAACCCATTCCAGTGCCTCACCACTCTGATGGTGAAGAACTTCCTCCTCACCTCCAGCCTGAATCTCCCCACCTCCAGCTTCATTCCATTCCCCCTAGTCCTATCACTACCTGAGATCCTGAGAAGTCCTTCCCCAGCCTTCCTGTAGCCCCCTTCAGATACTGGAAGGCCACAATGAGGTCACCTTGGAGCCTTCTCTTCTCCAGACTGAACAGCCCCAACTCCTTCAGTCTGTCCTCATAGGAGAAGTGCTCCAGCCCTCTGCTCATCCTCGTGGCCCTTAAGATCGAGCAACGTGCCTGCCTGGAGGAGGCATCTCAGCTGGCTTCCTGCCCTGGGTCCTGTGAAGAACAAGTGCATTTGGGGGTTATTTTAGTGGTGTTAAAGATCCAAGTAACAGAAAGCACAAGTTGTGGAAAAGTCTTCTCCTTGGGTCAGTTGGGGAAGGAAGCAAAGAAGCTCTTCTGTGTCCACCATGGTCTCTGTTGCTGGCCCAGTGCTGGGTACAGAGATTGTCCTCCTTCTCCTTGCTGCCTCTGGGGAGTGGAGGCTGCCAGGACCTTTGTCACCCAAACTATCAATTTCCATCATGTTACAGCAGAACAGAGCCTGCTGCACAAGGCCAACAGCACATTTTTCTGTGAGACAGCTCATCTGTGCCAGCTCCGTGGAGGAGCCTGAGCTGCTCTCTGGGTAGAGCGGGCAATGTGGACCTGAGCCCCAGTGTGCCCAGAGCCCTTGCTCCAGGTCACAGCAAACCTCAGTGCCCTGCAGCTTCTTCATGTGGATGACCTTGGGGTTGAATCTTTGTTTTTTCTGGGTTTTGGATAAGCTAAACTGACCCAGCTTGGGTTTTCTGACCCCCTCCCCCCAGTTATTCCTTTTTTTCCCCCCTCTTTTCTTTCCACTCATTGAATCACTTCTATGCTTGCTTTCTGTTGCTCCTCACCTGTGTCTGATGTGGCTTGTGGATGCCCAGTATCACCCCTGGTATATCCCTGCTTCTGGGTGCAGGATGAGGCCTTCTTGTGGCCTTTCAGCCCTTACAGGGGCCAATAATAAAGCTGGGGACAGACTTTTTGGCAGGGCCTGTTGTGACAGGGCAGAGGGTGATGGTTTTGAGCTGAAAGAGGGAGGATTAGACTAGACAGAAGGAAGAATTCTTTTTTCACCCTGAGAGAGGTGAAACATTGTCCCAGGTTGCTCAGAGAGGTGGTAGATGCCCCATCCCTGGAGACATTCCAGGTGAGGTTGTCTGGGGCTCTGAGCAACTTGCTCTAGTTACAGATGTCCCTGCTGACCACAGGAGGGTTGGATTAGAGGACCTTTAAGGCCCCTTCCAACCCAAACCATTCCGCGATGCAAAACCTCTGACCCTTCCCCATTATCTCCCACTGCTGATTTGCTCTTCACTACCCTGCAACCACAAGCAGGGGTCCCAAGATAGCCTGGAACGGTCTCCTTGGGTTGATCAATATCTCTGTTTCCATCTTGTTCAACAAATACCCTCTTTAATGGCAAAGCTTTTCCTTAAGCTTCTCCCTCTTATCACGTTTCATCACGCTGTGGGGTGGGGGATGGAGGGTGGGACACACACACACACACTTCTAAAAGTGTCTCTTGTAAAATGCCAGTTTTGAGCCAGGCTTTAAAAATGGAAATTCTCCTTAATTTCCCCCCCCCCCCCTAACTCCAGCAGCAGGATATAAATGACTCAACTAAAATTAGATTAATCCTAATAAGAATGTCAGTTATCATTTCTGAATACATTAAACTTCTTCTTCTTCTTCTTCTTCTTTTTTTCCCTCCCCTTTCCTTTCCCTGGGTTTTTACATGCCTCTTTAGCTATAATTGCTGGTGTAATTTCTCCCATAGACATGGTGTGTCCTCATGGTTGACAGAAATCCTTAATGCGGTGTCGACACCGCGGCAAGTTCCAAATTAGTGCGGCGCAGTCGCTGCAAAACGTTTTGAACTCTCTCCTTAATAAGTTAAAAGGAAAGAGGAGGGGGGGGAGAAAGGGGAGGAAAAAAATAAAAAGAGGAGGAGTAAAAAAAAAACCCAACAAAAAACACCACCTTAAATGCAAAGCAAGGCTAAAATGCTGTTAGCTCAGCGGAGTGAAGAGGGAGAGCCAAGGCTGGAGGCCTTCGGAGGGGCCTGTCGTGAGCTGTGACGGGGAGGTGGGAAGGGAAGGGGAACTGAGGTTCCTGCAGGGCAGCACTGGGGTGGTTCCCAGCCTTGCTTGGGATGGTTTTTCAGGTGAATAACCCTCCCCCCTCTTTGTGGTGAATGCCCTGAAATCTTCGCTGCCTGCACGTGTGCAAGGTGGGTGGTGGAGCCCCATTTGCTTCTGCAGCTCTGGTTGCTCCAAGTGCCGGTTGCTCCATGTTGGGTTGTGGGTTTGCAGGCATCGCGCCACCCAACTTCTGCCGCAGTGGGTGTCCTCCCAGCAGCCTGAACCCCCCCAGCTCCGCAGGGTGTGTGGCTTGGGGGGTGCTGGTGGGAGTCAGAGGGGGACAATAAGCTCCCCAATACAATGAAAGGGTTGGTGGCATGGTGGGGATGTGTCCCCATCCCAGTGGCGTGGCGTGTGGTGGGGCGAGGACCGCAGCCGGGAATGCCGGAGCTAGTGGGATTTTGGGGCAGGGCTCAGGAGAGTCACATCTGGCAGCACATGGGGGAGGAAGTGGTTGAAGAGAGACTTTGGTCTCCTCTGCGGCATCTCCTCAGCTCGCTTCCATGCGTGTGGGTGGCACGACAGAGGTTCTCACTGCGGGGGAGGGCAGGATGGGGAACGCTCCCAGTCCGCGGGCAACTGGGAACTGGAGCAGCGGCCAGGGTGGCCGGGGAGCTGGGTGGCAAGCTGGGTGCTCCCCTCCTTCTCTTCCCCGGGCCTGAGGGCTGGTTTATTTTTAGGGTTAAAACCCAAGCTTTTCTTAGTGCTTTGTTAACGCTCCAGCCATGTGCCCTGGCACGGTCTGGGACATCCATGGGGAAAGGGCTGGAGAGCAGCACCGGTGCGCAGATCTCTGGGCCTGGCAGCATCCCTGACACCCGAGAGCACAATCAGCTCTCTCGTTCCTTCTTCTGCTCTCACAGCAGGAGGTTGAACGTTTTGTTAGAGTTCAGCCCTACATGTATCTGGCCTAAAAATAAAAGCAAGTATGAGCCAGATCTTGTTCAGCAGGAGGAGAGGTTTAAACCTGACACTCCTGCGACGTGCTGGCTTCCCTCCCAGCCCCTCTCTCTCGCTGCTCCTCTGCTGACCAGCCCTGAACTGGGTGAACTGGGAGCGGTGGAGGGAGAGCACAGGGAACCAACCCCCAGCCTCTTCTGGTGGGTGAAGCCTTTATGAGTCCCTTTTCCTTTGCCATGGGCTGTAGAAAATGGAGGGGTTTGTGTCTGAACAGGACCCCTCAGTAAAGGGGGGATGTGGGCAGTGCCAGGAAGAGGATTTGTGGAGAAAGGGGCAATTTTCTTCTCCATTCAGTGGCATTCTAGGGAGCAGATCCCACCAGCAGAGTTGGGTCCAGCTCTGGACTCCTCAGCACGGGAGAGACATGGACCTGTTGGGAGTGGGTCCAGAGGAAGGTGCAGAAATGGTCTGAGGTCTGGAACACCTCTGCTGTGAGGCCTGGCTGAGAGAGTTCAAGTTGTTCAGTGGCAGGGGTGAGGAGGCTCCAGGGAGACCTTCTGGTGGCCTTTCAGTGCTTAAAAGGGCTGTAAGAAAGCTGGGCACAGACTTTCTAGCAGGGCCTGTTGTGACAGGACACAGGGTAATGGTTTTAAACTAAGAGAGGGACATTTAGACTGGATAGAAGGGAGAACTTTTTTATGCTGACAATGGTGAGACCCTGACTCAGGTTGCCCAGAGAGATGGTAGATGTTCTGTCCCTGGAACCATTCCAGGGAAGGTTCTTTGGGGCTCTGAGCAACCTGATCCAGATGTCCCTGCTGAGTGCAGCAGGAGTTGGACTAGAAGACTTTAAAAGGTCTCTTTCCATCCAAACCATTCCATGAAGGTACTTTGGCAAGTGAGGGGCAGTTTTCTTCTCCACTGAGTGAGTTCTAGGAGATAAAGACTGCATTCATGCTCTCTTCTGAAGCTTGTTCCCCATGCTTTGGTGATCACTCACAGTTTGTGTGCAGGAGGAAGAAAGGGTCAAGGGGGGTAAGAGGGGAAAAAAAGAAGTGATCTTTTGAGGTCCTATGACTCATCTTGAGCTTTTTCTCCTAGACCTAAACCAGAGCCATCCACCCCCACGGTGTGGGGCCTAAGGTCCCGTACAGCCCAGCGCAGCGTGGTGGTGGTAGGGCTGACTCAGAGGTGAGGAACACACTGGGTGACCTGGTTGCTGGGGCAGTTCCTGTATGGCTGTTGGGGTGGCTGCACACATGCACTTTGTTATAGTGGGGTGGTTAAGGAAAAGTCTTAATGAGTTACGAGGCAGGCTGCAGTCGAGCGAGTTCCCGGTAAATGACATGAGGGCTGAGGGCTGGGGATTTGCAGCTGCCTGGGAAGATGGCACTTCCAGACCCAGCTGGAATGCCAGAACTCGTCTGGCCACATCTGGGAGCTGGGAGATCAAAGGCCAGGCGTTGAGTCATGGCGGCGTGGTGAGGGGTGACGCTGCTCCCCCGGGACCAAGGGGCTGGCACCCAGCACCGGCCCAGCTGGCGAAACCCGGGGGACCTGTTGGGGCAGGGCAGGGCATCCTGCGGCCGAGCTGTGGGTAACCATCCACAGGGATTTTTTTCTTTCCCCCCCTTTCTCTCTTCCTGCCCAGTTCCTAATGTTGGGATTAGTCCTTCAAACCACAGGATTGCTTCCCCACGGTGAGCCAGAGCTCCAGCCCTCTTGCAAATTGGGTGGGTGCATGGGGACCATCACCCAGCCCCCGGTGGTATCTCCAGGCATGGAGACTCAACCTTGGCACACCATAGAGGGCTTCCTGGGTGGGAGGGGAAGGGGCTTCCCAGAGACCTGAGTGAAACCAGGAAGTCCCCACTGCTGCAGTTGCTCCCCAGGGCATATGTGGGCTTTATTTTGGTGGAAGTCCTCAGAAAAAAATAGTTGAGGTTGGTTGCTGCTCCTCCTTGCTTTGGAGGTTGGCAAAGTGTGAAAGGGGGAGCCGAGGGGGTCTGGGAACCCCTCCTTGTACCCCTGGGGATGCAGCCCTTGGTGTTGCCTGAGTTGGAGTGCAGGAACATGCCCATCTGTAGTCCCATGGTGGGGGGGGGTGACTGGTTTTGGGGCTTCCAGCTACAAATTGAGTTTGTGGGGGGCAGAGTTGGGTACTGGAGCGCAGGGAGGAGGGGGCTTCCTCTTGCCTAAAGACTAACCACAGGCTTAGTAACTTCATCTCCTGGCTGTTTGCTTTCAGTTATTCATTTTTCCAACTGAGCTGGAAAAGTGAGAGGTGGGAAGCAGGGGGCAGGAAGGGGGGAAATGCTTGAGGAAATGCTGGTGCTGGTGTCAGGTCTGGTGGGCTGAGCACCCTCAGCTGCCCTCCCTTGTGCCCCCCCAGCCCTGCGTTGTGGGTTTGCCTCCTTTCTGTCCTGGCTGGGGATTCATCTGCATGACAATGAGCAGGGCTTGTCCAGGAGGTCTTGATCTTGGGTTCCTTGGGCATATTCCTACCGCTTTCCCTTCCAACTGGGCGCTCAGCCGCCGCCGTGTCCCCTGCCAAAGTAATTCTTTGCTTTGGAACCGGGAGCTGAAGTCTTCTCCATTTTACTCCGGAGGGGTCAGGGAAGGAGTGGGAACCCCGCTGATCCAACCTTGTTCCCTTTTAACCTCCTTCTCTCCCCGCTCCCGGCCCCCTGCTCTCCGGATGAGCGAGGCTGCCGCCAGGGCAGGGTCGGCCAAACCGGAGCGAAGCCGAGGAACACCCGGGGAACCGGAGCTGCTTCCGCTGGATCCTTGACGATCTGCAGCACCCCGCTCGGGGGCTGGCTTCGTGCCGCTTGGGTGCGTTCTGCAGCGCCTGCTGGCGTGCGGGGCTCTGCTCCTTGCTGCTTTCCTCCTTCCTTGGAGGATTCTGATGGGGTCTGGGGAGATGGCGGCCACAGCATCCAGCTGCCGACATCTGGCCGGGCAGCCAGGACCCACAGTGTGGGCAGGCAGAAGGTGAGCGCTCGCTGCCAGCACCTCAGTCCCGCCCCCCCTACCCCCCCCCATCCCAAACCCTGAGCCTCATTGTCTCACTTCTCTCTCCATTCCTACGCCAATTAAAGAGCCGTGTTGCCATTCATGGCCCTTATGGTTTTGTTCAGTTGTCTGTCAGCTCTTGTCAAGCCCTGTCCCCTTCCCCTCCCCCGGTTTTCAGAGACAAAACCCCCGACAAACCCCGCTTTCAATCCCCTCTTACCTCACTCCCAGCGTGGGGCCCCATTGACGGGGGATGCCGGCGGCGGCGGCGGGGAGACCGCTCCCCATGCCGCCTTTGTGGGCTGCCGGCAGCCCCCCCCCGGGCCCCCAGCCTCCCTGCTTCTTGCCAGCATTCATTAGATAACTGGGCTGGGCTTTATTTCTCCGGAGGGACCCGCAGGACGCAGGGTGAAAATGTGGCTTTTTTCCCCCCCTTTTATTTTCTAGTTCCATCACTGGCAGAGTTTCTCATTGTGCTGAAAAATGACGAGTTTTCAGGGTGCGCCCTGTGAGGAGACCCCCAATGCTCCTTATTCCACCCAGACTGTGCCTGCACCCCGGGCTGGTGGGGACAGGAGCTGGGGGGTCCCCCGAGCTGCACGTCACTGGCTGCGGCGAGCGCTGCAGGTGGCAGCAGCCGCCTGCGCCAGCGCTCTGGCCCCAATTAAATCTCCTCCAAGCTCCATCAATTAGCAGCTCTTTTTGTTTTCACCCCCTCTTAGAAGCATTTTGGTTGGGAGAAACTTTTAAGATCGAGTCCAGCCTCACAGGGGTTGGATTAACATGGCTTGGCTGCGTGGTTTGGGTGCAACACGAGAGGTGCTGCACAGAGGTGGGGAGATGGGGCAGCACATGGCTGCTCACGTCAGCGCCTGGCCTCTTGCAAGGGCTGTGAGCCTTCCTCCTGTTTGGGTCAGCAGCCATCCCTTCAAGTGGTCTTCCTCGTCCACAGGGTGTTGGGATGGTCAGCAGCCATCCCCTTAACTGGTTGGTGAGCACTGTGAGGCAACCAGGCCAGGTCAACAAAGAGGGCAAAGGCAAACCTTCACCTCTATGTGGGTGCTTCCTTTTGGCAGTACTTGGAGGTTCCCCCCTCATCCCCCACTGCCCCTGTGTGTTGTCTTCAGCTTTGGAGGAGGCAGTGAGCACCTGGGCAGGGTGCTGGAGAGGTAAATTGAAGTCCTGAGTTTGTCATCCTGAGGAAGGGGGTGTAGGAAGTGTGGGGGGCATCGGGCAGCTCAAGGGCTGGCATTGGCACTGTGGGAGCCTGCACTGGTAGGTTCTGTGGTGGCTTTGCTATCATTGGTATATGTTCTGGCGTATGTGGGCCAAAACCTGAAGCCACCCAAAAATCTGCTGGGTGTTTGTGGGTGGCTGATGGGCCACAGTCAGGATGAGGTGGCTGGAAATGCAGACCTGCTGGTAGAGCTTTCCTTGGGCTTCCTGCCCAGCTGGCTGCTTTGCTGTCCACCCGTGGTGTGGGTCTCCATCACCTCTTCTCCTTGGGCCTGGTGGGCGGTCTGGCACGGGGCTGCTCTCGGGTGGCCATGTACTTTCGCCAGGCTGCAATTAGCAGGATGGCTCAGGGAGAAAGCCCTTCCCGCAGCCCTGAGTCACCGGGGCCAGCCCTGGCTGCCGGCGGCTGTGCGGCTGGAGATGTCTGGTGGCAGCTGCTGGCCATGGGTGCTGAGGTGTGGCCAGCAAAGAGAGCTGGGGCTGGCACTTGGAATCATAGGGTTGTTAGGGTTGGAAGGGACCTCAAGGATCAGCCAGTTCCAACCCCCTTGCCACAGGCAGGGACACCTCACACTACAGCAGGTTGCTCACAGCCACATCCAGCCTGGCTGCAAACACCTCCAGGGATGAGGCTTCCACCACCTCCCTGGGCAACCTGTGCCAGTGTTTCATCACCCTCATGGTGAAGAATTTCTTCCTAACACCCAATCTGAATCTACCCATGTCTATTTTTTTTCCATCCCCCCCAGTCCTATCACTCCCTGACACCCTAAAAAGTCCCTCCCCAGCTTTCTTGTAGGTCCCTTTCAGATACTTGAGCTTGGACACCTCTTTCTGGGCAGAGAGGAGTGGCTTGGTTTCATTTTCCCCTTGGAGCTGGCCTTCCCTTGCTTTCCACTGAATTTGAACCCTGCCTTGACCATGACCTGAAGTCAGCCACAGTGCAGAGCTTACTGTGGTGCCTGCAACTGGGTGGGGAGGACACCCGCTGGAGAATCTCTTCATCTCCAAACGTGGCATCCCTGGCACCTGGGAAGGTCACACTTGGGGCGGGTTGGGTGTTTTTTACCAGCCTGTGCCGAGCCTCACAGCTGGTGTTAAAGCAACAAAGGGGTTTGGGGGAGCAGGGGAGGTGGAAAATGGCATCCCCTGTGCTGGGGGGGGGCTGGGGGGTCGGGGTGCTGGTTGCCATGGCGACCCCGTTTCTGCCTCACTGGTGCGGCGTGTAAATCCGTTTGGAAACGAGAAGGGCCTTTTGTCTTTGGGAGGGCTGAATGGGCCTCATTAAACCTGAGGTGGGGGGGAAGGGGTCTTAGAGTGTGTCTGGGAGCTGGGCGGGATGGCCCCGTGGGGTGGCTGTAGGGGGCTAAGGGGGATGCTGGGGAGCTGTGGTGGGGCTGGAAGACGGTGTGGTGAACGGCTTAAAATATCTTGCTGAGCAGAGGGGGCCGAGGAAGTGCAGGAGATCAGAGACTGCTCTCAGAGCTACCTGAAATCGTTGGGCTCGCTGCTGACCACCTCAGCTCCGAGAGGACACAGCAGAAATAGAAGAGGTCTGTGGAAGGGCAAGGAAAATAATTATCCACAGATTAGCAGGGGGAATAAAAAGATGGAAGGCTCTTTCTGAAGGAGGCTAAGAATAGAAGAGCACATAAAAGAAGCGGGATCTAAAAGCAAGGGATTCGTGTGGCTCCTATTTGCCCTCCCTCGTGGTGAGGAATAGCTCCTCTGAACCAGGGAGAAGGTGACAGACAGAGATGGGAGGCAGAGCAGGCAACCACCTTCTTCAAGTTCTGATTAATTTCCTTCCATGAGATGTCTTTGTTCCCAAGAATTTAATGAGAGTCAGAAAGGAGAAAGGATCCTGGGCCTCCAGGCTCTGGCACTGCTCTGGGAAGGGGCTGTGGATGCTGCTGGTGTGCTGGGACAGTGCTGGGACGAGGTGGATGTTGGCTTACTCCTCTCAGCTCTTCAGAGAAGTGAGTTGGATGGTGGCTGCTGTGGGACTGCCTGAGAAGTCCCACTGATCATGAAATCATAGAATGGTTTGGGTGGGAAGGGACCTTTAGAGGTCCTCTAGTCCAACAGCTCTGCAGTGAACAGGGACACCTTTAACTGGGTCAGGTTGCACAGAGCCTTGTCCAACCTGACTTGGGATGTTTTCAGGTATGGGGCATCTACCACCTCTCTAGGCAACTTGGGCCAGTGTCTCCCCACCTTGATGTGCTGGTGCCTGTGGGCAGCCCAGCCCTGCCAGGGAGTCACCAGGAAAACCTGCCCTGTCCCCATGAAGTGGGCTATTGGATGTTCTTGCAGGGGACCATGCCCTTGTCCCTCTCTGATGGGGCTGTTTCACCTCAGCCACGGTGCTAGCAAGGTTCTGCCCAAGTAAGCAGCCACCATTTGCTGCCAACCCCTTGGTATCTCTTGCTTGGTGAAAGTGCAGCTTTGGGCAAGCTCAGAGGTGGTTGGATGTCACTGGAGGAGCTCTGGAGCGTGAGTTCCAAATGGACACTCTGGTGGCTGGAGCATGACCTGGTTTTGTTGCATCAAGAGGCCTGGAGGACTCCACTGGTTACAGGACTGATTTCTTCTAGCTGGTGGCCATGTGCCCTGGGCAGACAGAGTCCCTTGTGCCTGTGGATTGGTGGTGCAAGTAAGGAGGAGGCAGAGGCAGGCAGGTGCTTGGTTTTGTGTGCAGTTGGGCTTTGGCAAAGCTCTGAGAGGCTTCAGTAGCATTTTCCAGGGGAGCACACCCAGTTGGCTTTTCTGCTGCATCTGCTTAGCTTGAAGAGCTATGTCTTGTCCCTATCCTGAGGTGGCTCCCAGCTGTGGTGGCTCCCAGGAGCTGTGGTCCTGCTGGTAGGACTACTGTGCTCTGTTGTGTGGAGAGCTTTGCCAAGATGGCCTTCAGCTGCCCAGGCAGCAGCAGAACACCACAACTGCAGGCCTGAAAACGCTGTTTGCACCTTGGTTATCGCTGCCCTCCTCTTGCAGGGTCTCACTCTGCCAGACATCAGCAGCCTTCCCTGCCAGGAGTGGATGCCCTCCTTGTAAGATGGGGTTATTTTTGGATTTCTTTGAAGAAAACAGCATTCAGCATGTGTCATCTTGTATGTGTGTCAGCATTAATGCTGCAGAGCATCTACTCCAAGGAGGAGATGGTTGCTAGATGTTGTTCTGCTTCCTGCAAAGGCTGAAATAGGGTGAAGTTCAGTGTCTCTTGGATGTGGGGGAAGGTGGTTCAGGGGGCTGGAACACCTCTCTTTAAAAGGACAGGCTGAGGGAGCTGGGGTTGTTCAGCCTGGAGGAGAGAAGGCTCTGGGGAGACCTAATAGCAGCCTGCCAGTGCCTGAAGGGGGCTACAAGAAGGCTGCAGAGGGACTATATCCAAAGGTCTCCAGTGACAGGATGAGGGACAATGGTTTGGAATTAGAGAAGAGGAGATTTAGTCTGGGTGTTAGGAACAAATTCTGCACCATGAGGGTAGTGGAACACTGGAACAGGTTGCCCAGGGAGGTAGTTGAGGCCCCACCCCTGGAGCTATTCAAAGTCAGGCTGGACAAGGCTCTGGACAACCTGCTGTAGTGGAGGATGTCCCTGCTCACTTCAAGGGGGTTGGACTAGGTGAGCTTTGGAGGTCCTTTCCAACCCAGACCCTTCTATGACACCCCAAAGATCTTAGAATGGCCATGGTGTGAGGAGTGCTGTGGAGATTGCTTGATGGTCCTTCAACTCCTGCCTAACAAACTGTGTTCAGGTGATTTACTGGTCATGCTCTCCCCCAGGAAGAGTTGAAGGACTCCTAGGGTGTTGGTAAAGTTGCCAGATACCTATCTGCAGGGTTTGCAGCTATTGCTGTTAATGTTTTAGCTCATCCCTGGTTAACCATGACCCATTCTACTAGCCTGTACATGCCCACGGGGAGAAGAGAGCCTGCATGGTGTGTGGAGGAGGAGAGGAATCGTGCCCAACGTTCACCCTGAGCTTGTTCTGACCAAATGTCCATGGTTTGCCTTCTCACCCCATGTTCCTGGGTTTGTTAAGCATCCAGCAGTGGTGGGATGGAGCAGGTCACTGTCTGTGGTGCCTGTTGGGGTCTGCTGATCCAGAGCTGCTTGGTGTGGGTAGTGTCATGTGAGCCAGCTCAGGAAGCTGGGGACTCGTGATCTGGGAGACAGTCTGCTGAGAGCCTCACCACCCTCCCACACAGCTGCTCCTCCTCAAACCTGAGGTGGGAGCTCCTCAGATACCACCTCTCTGCCTGTGGTTGCACCAGCAGTCCTGGTAATTCCCTGTGTGGCTTGGGCTCCTGCCTAGGACGTGAGGGCTGTGATCCCTTCTTGGACTCCAGGCAGCCCTGCTGTGTATTTCAAGGGATTTTCATCTTTTATCAGCCCATTCCTCTTCCTCTCCTAGCAAAGCTGAGGTTCAACAAGGCCAAGTGTGAGGTCCTGCACCTGGGTCAGGGCAAACCCTGGTATCAACACAGGCTAGGGGATGAAGAGCAGCCCTGTGGAGAAGGACTTGGGGGTGCTGGTGAGTGAAAAGCTGGACATGAGCTGGCAGTGTGCACTCACAGCCCAGAAACCAACCCTCTCCTGGGCTGCATCCCCAGCAGTGTGGGCAGCAGGTCCTCTGCTCTGCTGAGACCCCACCTGCAGTACGGGGTCCAGCTCTGGAGTCCTCAGCACAGGAGAGACATGGAGCTGTTGGAATGGGTCCAGAGAAGGCCTCAGCAGTGGTCTAAAGGTTGGAGCCTCTCTGCAGTGAGGCCAGGCTGAGAGAATTGGGATTGTTCATCCTGGAGAAGAGAAGGCTTCAGGGAGACCTTCTGGTGGCCTTTCAGTGCTTAAAGGAGCCTGTAAGAAAGCTGGGGATGGACTGCTGAGCAGGGCCTGTTGTGACAGCACAAGGGGTGATGGGTTTGAACTAAAAGAGGCAGATTTAGAGCAAGACATTTTTGGTGTTGAGACACTGTTGCAGGTTGCTCAGAGAGGTGGTAAATGCCTCAGCCCTGGAGTTATTCCTGGTCAGGTTGGATGGGGCTTGGAGCAACCTGCTCTAGTTGTAAGATGTCCCTGTTGACTGCAGGGGGATGGACTAGATGAGCTTTGGAAGCCCTTTCCACCCCAAAACATTCTATGACTGGGTGAAACCACCTCTGTGCTGCCAGGACAGCCACCTCTGACCCCAGGCACTGGCTGAGCCCCAGCCCTCCCAGCAGCAACCACTTGCAGCCTCCAGGTCAGTCCATCAGGCGCCACTGCAACTTTGTGGAACTATGAGGGGAGATTATCCCTCTGTGCTGATGGGAAGGGGTTTTGCCTGATCCAAAAAGTGTTGGGGGGGGGGTGGTCCCTAGCAGTGGCCTCCCAGCTCAGGGCAGTGGGGAGGCTGCTCTTTAATCCCAGCTCTCTGCTCCAGCATCCCGGCATCCCGCTGCCAACAGAGCTCCCCTTGTTTACCCAACGTGGAGGAGTCGGTTTACAAGGCTCACAAATACCCTTTTCACCTTTCCCAGCAGAAAACACCTCCTGAAACAATGAGGAAATTGGATGCTGCCACCTGATCGCTCCCAAAGAACCTGCTGGGCCGGGAGCTGGGGGGCCAGGGGCTGGGGGCCGGGATGGCTGCTAGCTGGGGATGCCTCTCTGGGACGCTTCTCAGTGGCCAGCGTTGGCTCTGTGGGTGGGCAGCGACAGGTGCCACCCAAAAACCACCCTGAGGTGCTTGAAGTGATGAAGCTGGTGATAACTGGAGTGGAGAGAAGCACTCTGCCCCTGGCAGGCACAAATATTTTGCTTTTAAACTTTAATGGCTGTGGTTAATCTTTCCCAGCACCTTTGACACCAGAGGAAGGAATGCTGAGATGTCACCTCTCAGCTGCTAGTTTGTGATGGTACCAAGGCTAAAGGAATAAAGCTGGAGTCACCATCTTCCTCCCAAGTGGTGGGAGAGGTAGAGGAGGATGTTGGGTTTTTTTAAGGAGACAGAATGGTTTGGGTGGGAAGGGGCCTTCAAAGGTCATCTAGTCTACCCCTCATACAGTCAGCAGGGGCATCTTCAACTAGAGCAGGTTGTTCAGAGCCCCAGACAACCTGTCCTGGAGTGTTTCCAGGGGTGGAACATCTACCACTTCTCTGGGCAGCCTGGCACAGTGTCTCACCACCCTCCCTTCTATCTATTCTAAATCTCCCTCTTTTAAATTAAACCCATCACCCCTTGTCCTGTCTGTGTGTCCTCAGCTTTCTTACAGGCCCCTGTAAGTACTGAAAGGCCACAAGAAGGTCTCCTTCTCTTCTCCAGGCTGAACAACCCTGACTGTCCCAGACTGTCCTCACAGCAGAGGGGTTCCAGCCCTCACATCATTACTGTGCCCTGCTCCAACAGCTCCATGTCTCTCCTGTGCTGAGGACTCCAGAGCTGGACCCAGCACTGCAGGTGGGGCCTCAGCAGAGCCAAGGGGCAGAATCCCCTCCCTCAACCTGCTGGCCACATGGGGAGACCCCACTGGGTGCTGTGGTTGACTGTTGTGGTGCTGGGTGTCTGCTCATGGCCTTCTGTGGCAGAGCTCCAGCACACACCATGCAGAATTAGCCCCAAAGTCACTGGGCTCTTGCTGGTGGGGCACATCCCCCTCCTGATGAGCTGGTGCAGATGATGGGTAGGGGACTGCCTGTGGCCCAGCAGCAGGGTTGCAAACTGGGCTTTCAGGGTGTCCTGACTTTGAGCAGACTTTTCACGCCCCTGCTGTTCTGGACCCACATTTGGGTTGTCTGACACATCCCAGCGTGGATCATCATGCAGGTGTCAGTCCTGGCTTCAGTGCTGAGGTGGAGTTTTGAGATTGATTTTTTCTTTCCCTCCCCACCTTAGAGGAGGGACATCAAACTGAAGTATGGAGAAGGGAGCGGGGGGGGGGGGGGGGGGGAAGGCTCTGCTCACTTGCTCCCTGGGATAGGACAAGGAGCAATGGATGTAAGCTGCAGCATAGGAGGCTCCAACTCAACACAAGGGGGAACTTTATTGTAAGGGTCTCAGAGCACTGGAACAGGCTGCCCAGAGAGGTTGTGGAGTCTCCTTCTCTGGAGACTTTCAAGCCCCATCTGGATGTGCTCCTCTGACCTGAACTGGATTCTATGGTCCTGCTCTGGCAGGGGGGTTGGACTGGATGATCTCTTTGGGTCCCTTCCAACCCCTGACATCCTGTGATCCCCCTCCCCTCCCTAAACTACAGCTGGTGCTCTGAGGCCATGATGAATTTCCTTATTAATTTAAAAGGAGATCTGCTCATTTTTTAACTCAGTTAAGATAAATTCAGAGACATATCCTTGCAAAGAGCAGTCAGGAGTCTCATTTCTCTTTGCCTTCAACGATCTTCCTGAAGTTAAATGTCTCATCACACAAGAGACACAAGTTGCTCTAAGGCTTTGTTCAGGCAGCTCCTGACAAGTTTGGGGAGGGAATTTGAGCTTGTTTTTCTCTCCTTTTCTTGTGACAAATGTTGCTTTTTTTGCCTTCTGCAGTTTAAAGGAGGATTTCTCAGAGAATTTGGCCTCTCACATCACAGGAGCTGTTGTTGATCTTCCTTTGGATGGTCATCAAGGTGTTGCTTGCCATGAAACAAAACTTTTTTGGGGGCAAAAATGATCTTTGTGTGTGGTTAGGAGGTCAAGGAGCAGTGAGAGGATACAGCTTCAGGGTTGTATCTCTGTGGTGCCCAGCCTCTCAGCTGCTTTGAGAGGAGGACACTGAGGGGGGGAAATGGAGGAGCTAAAATGAGGGAAGTTGGAGGGCAAAGGCTAAAACGTGTGTGGGTGGGAATGGATGTGGCTGGTGGGGAGCAGAAGCTGGAAGGAGTGCCCCAAACCAAGCAATGAAGGTCTGTGTGTGCTGGCTGGTAGCTCTTGTCTTGCTTTTGATGTTTGTGTGGGAGAGCTGGAAGATGTTCCTGGGCTGATTCCCAGGGAGAAGCCACGTGCTTCTGAAGAACTGGAAGGAATTAGTTTTATCTTTGAGGCAAAGGACCCAAACCCAGGTGATCTTTCTGGAGCTCCTGGGGTGCAGTGATGCCGGCAGGATGTGGTGCTGGGCTGTTCTTAGCTCTTCTGACTGTTTTCTGGTCTCTCCCTTGGCTAAAAACCATCTTGCCTGGATCCCAGGGGGCCGTGCCGTTGGCACAGGCTGGGGTGGCATGGGCTGGTCGGTTTGCAGGTGTTGGCCAAGGAGGTGTGATAGGGCCTGCTGGTATGGAGATGGGAGGTGGATAGGAGCCGCCTTCTCCTGCTCTGCCATTGCAAGACATCTGCATGACTTGTTTGTGGCTTCCTGTTTGGCATCTTCTGGACAGGAGGGAGCTGGCAGGGGCTGGAGGAGGGAATTTGAGTCACTGGGGAGCCCTGTGCCAGAAAGCCTCTGACTCAGGCCAGTGGTGGAGAAAGGGGTGTGGGACCCAGCCGCTGCCTGCCGGGGTGGGAAGCCCTGAGCGAGCGTGCAAGCGTTCACTTGTGCTGCATGTCTGCGGCCTGGGCTGGGGCTCCTTTGCATCTCCTCCTGCATGGCTCCTGGCATTGCGTCAGGGCTGCAGCTGTGGGTGGGGGAAGGAGCCCCTATTGCTCCCAAGGCTTTGGCTTGCTGGCCAAGGGCCAACTGACCTACTTGGTAGCATTTGGGCAAAGAGAAGCTCACCTGCTGGGGGAGCTGGGAATGAGAAGGGATCTTCTCAAGGCTCATCAACAGCTGAAGGGTGAGGATCAAGAGGATGGGGCCAGACACCTTTCAGTGGTGCCCAGCAACAAGGCAAATGGCAGTGGGGCACAAACTGGAACCCAGGAGGCTCTATCTGAACATGAGGAGAGACTTCTCTGGAGAGATTCCAAACCTGCCTGGACATTGTGATCGTGGGCAACCTGCTGTGGGTGACCCTGCTTTAGCAGAGACTTTGGACTAGATGGTCTCCAGAGGTCCCTTCCAGCCCTCACCATGCTGGGATTCTGTGGAGTTGGGCTCTGCTGTGGCACAGGGAGGTTAGGGTAGACAATCCACTTGAATTCATATCCAGTGTTGAGGGAAGCATGGGTGAGGGGCACTTCACCTGCTCTCCCTGTGCCTTGAATCATAGAATCAATCATCGAGTCCAACCTGTCACCCAACACCTCATGACTACTAAACCATGGCACCAAGTCCAGTCCCCTCTTGAACACCTCCAGGGATGGTGACTCCACCACTTCCCTGGGCAGCACATTCCAATGGCTAACAACTCTCTCTGTGAAGAACTTTCTCCTCACCTCCAGCCTAAACTTCCCCTGGCACAGCTGATGTCTGTCTGTCTGTCTTGTCTTTGCTGCTCCTCCTGCTTTTACTGCTGGCACCAAGCTCCAGAGCCCTTGCCAAGGTCATTGGGGTGTGCGTGGGCTCCAGCTCCTGCCTCCTTCCAGCCAGGCTGGGAGGATGTGGATCTGCTGAAGCTTCCAGAGTCTGAGCTGCTCAGGAGCTGGTTTCAGCTCCTTGACTTCTTGCGAAGACTTGTAGCAGAGCCATGAAGCAGGTTGGACTTGATTTGATCTTCCTTCCATGGTGCCTGCAGCCCTGGCCAGGACAGCTGGCTGGTGGGAGATGGTGAGGGGCCATCTCTGGATCCAGCTGCTGGGATGGGATGAGGCAGGGCCTGGCCATGGTGGGGAAGGGAGGGCTGTGGATGTGCGGCCTGCTGAAGCACGCGCTTTGGCTGTGACGTGAGGGAGTTGCAGCAGAGATAACTTTGCAGGAGCATCCATTCCCACCTTATCTTCCATCAAGAATGCCTCATGTTTGCCTACATCAAAGTAGTTGATCTGCTGCTTCCCTCCTTGATACCCTAATCCTCTACTTCACGCTTAAAGAAATAAATGAATGAGTTTCAGAGGCTTGCTGCTCAGTAACGAAATCTGAATGGTAATTATCAGCATCTCTCCTTCCTTCCCTTCCCTTCCCTGTGCCCTGCCTTCCAGCCCCAAATAGCTTTCCTTTCTCCTTGCTCCTCTCCATCCGGTCCTCCCACACTCCTGGGCACGCCGTTGAGCCTGGCATGGGAGAAGTTGTCCTGCAGGATGCCTCCCTCCCTCCCTCCCTCCCTCCCTCCCTTCCATTTAAGGGCAGGAATTCCTCGGGGAGCTGGGGCGTGGACGGGTTCCCTCCCCACACCCTGCTCTCAGGACTTCTCCCCGTTCTGATTATCACCTCTCCCTGCAGGAAGCTCTTTGCCTGGCCTTTGGGCAGAGCTGTGGTGTCTCCAGCCCTTTGTGTTCCCTTTTGGGTGCTGGGCTGGGGGCTGGGGAGGGTGCTCACCCCTGCTATGGATGAGGAGTGGAACTAAGCCAAACAAGGCTCTGTTTGGGTCGTTGGGATCCTGAGTTGCCTCTTTGCACATGCAGTGATGGTGAAGGAAGAGGAGGACTTCATTTTGGTGTCAAAAAACATCTTGTGGAGAGAAAGCATGAAATAGATGGTGTGACAGAGAGGCTCTGCTTGGGGTGGGACAGGTTGGCATGGTCCTTGCTTGCCTGTTCTTGAGCTGTTAACCATGAGCTAGCAATGTGCCCTTCTGCCTTCTGGCCAATGGTGTCTTGGGTTATGTTGAGAAGAGTGTGAGCAGAAGGTTGAGGGAAGTGCTCCTTCCCCCTCTACTCTGCCCTAGTAAGGCCACATCTGGAGGTCTGGGTCCAGTTCTGGGCTCCTGAGTTCAGGGGAGACTAGGAGCTAGTAGAAAGAGTCCAACAGAGAGGTATGAAGATGCTGAGCAGCCTGGAGCACCTCTGTGAGGAGAAAAGGCAGAGAGACCTGGGGCTGTTCAGTCTGGAGAAGAGCAGCCTGAGAGGGGATCTGCTCAGTATTAATAGTGAAAAGGTGGGGGGCAAGAGGATGGGGCCAGACTCCTTTCTGTGGTGCCCAGTGTCAGGGCAAGGGGTAGTGAGCACAAACTGGAATCCAGCAGGTTCCATCTGAATGTGAACAAAAAAATTTTCTTGTGAGGCTGCTGGAGCCCTGGAGCAGGCTGTGGAGTCTCCTTCTCTGGAGGGATTCCAAACCCACCTGGCCATTGTGATCCCGGGCAAGCTGCTGTGGGTGCCCTGCTTTAGCAGGGGGGATTGGACTGGGTGATCTCCAGAGGTCCCTTCTGACCCTCATGGTGCTGGGATTCTGTGGAGATGGTGACTAACCTCTCTGCTTTGTCTCTTCCAGGTTCATGAGTGGCAAGGGGCTGGTCATCTACCCGGAGATTGGGGATAAACTGGACATCATCTGCCCCAGGGCAGAGCCGTCCAAGCCTTACGAGTACTACAAGCTGTACCTGGTGAGGAAGGACCAGGCTGATGCCTGCAGCACCGTCATGGACCCCAACGTGCTGGTGACCTGCAACCGGCCTGAGCAGGAGATCCGCTTCACCATCAAGTTCCAGGAGTTCAGTCCCAACTACATGGGCCTGGAGTTCAAGAGGCAGCAGGATTACTTCATCACATGTGAGTTGCCCTCCTCTTCCTCGCTGCCAGCCCTGAGCTCGGCGGGGCCGGGGGTGGTCCTGGCGAATGTCCCCAGGCCCTCGGTCAGGACCTGGCTGGTGCAGGGAGCTGACAGGTGTGGAAAGTATTTCCTGCTGGATGGGAGAAAGGGGAGGGCCTGAGCGGGTCACCAGCCCCTCTCTGGGGCCTGTGCTGTGCTCTGTGCCCTGTTTGCAGCTGGGAGCAGGAGTGTGTCCCTCAGCCAAGGGACAATGTGTGTTGGAGCACCGTCACACCCCGAGCTTGCTTTGTGCTGCCGTCTCTGCTGGAGGTGCCGTGGGGTGTTTCTTGTAGGGCTTTGCTATGGGGCAGTCTGAGATCAGGAGGAACAGTGACTTGAGGAGATGATCATCTTCCTCTGTGAATGTGGCCTCTGAGAGCAGCCCCAGCAGCAGGTGCTGTGGTCTAAATGGTCTGCATGCTGGCTTGTTCCTCTTGTTTCTTGGTAGGGCACAGAGGAAAGGAGGGATGGATTCTCCTTGAGTCTGGGTCTGTGCGTGCAGGGGACTGTTCAAGGATCTATCTGCCTGTGCCAGCTCTGGCATGGATGGAGGGAGGACTCCAGGGAGCTTGTTGGGCTCATCTGTGCCTGTCAGTTCATTCTTCCTCTCCTTGTCTTCTCCTCAACCTCGCTCTTTCTGCCTGGCTTGGCCCATGGCATGCAAGCCCGCAGCTGGCAAAGGGCACGATGGCCATGCAGCTCATCTCTCCTCTGTCCATCACTTGCTACAGGCTTGCTGCTGCAGAGGTCAGCCACCTGCATGGGAGCTTCCCAGACCATAAACAATGTATTTTTAGCCTGAAATCTTTGCTCTCAGAGCGGGTGGCAAGGGGCAGGAGGTGCTGTGCCAGTGAATGGTGCTGCAGTGATGCTCCCAGGCTGGGTTTGCCTGCCAGGAGCCCTCCCTGGGGCTGGGGCTGCCAGTAGTTTCGCTGCCCAACGCATGGGTGAGCACAGGGTGGTGGCAGCAGCAAAGGGGCTCAGAGGGATTTTTGGTCACTGTGTGGCCACAGGAGAGGTGACACAGGAAGGACGTGGTGCAATAACCTGTTCATCCTGCTCAGCATCGCCCTGGTGCCCACAGAGTGCAGCTGAGTCACCGTTTGGCACGGCCAGGCTCTGCTGAGAGCTGCCACTGCTTGGTCACCCTCTCTGCTAGGATCTGGAGCCATCTGCCTGGTGTTGCTCCAGGGGTACAGCTGGCTGCAAGCCCAGGTGCCCCTGAGATGGGCTGAGGAAGCCAAAAGCCCTGGCAGAGCTCCCCAGCAGGCTCCCATCTATTTTACCACTGGTAACCATGGCTGGCATCAGCCTTGATGGCTCTGGGACACTGAAAGGTCAGCTCTTCTGCTATCCCTCAGAGGGGCTGAAAGCAGAGCCATGGCTCTGCCTTTTGTATGTCAAGCAAACATCTTGAAGCATTTGGTCAGGGCCTCCACCACACTCAGGGGTCAAGTTCAAGCAGAGACTTCATCATCAACCTAATGAGGGCTGAAAGTGGGGTCCCTGTGCTACGTCCCACAGGACCCTTGGGCTGCAAACAACCCCCAAGCCAAAATGTGTTGCCCAGAACAAGCTCAGGAGCCTGCAGATAGGCCCCATAACCAAAGATACTCCCTAGAAGCAGCTCACACCACCCCCACCCCGCCTTCAACTAGAGAGCAGCCTCCTGGGCTGAGTCTCAGCTCTGGATGTTGAAGTCTGCAGGTCTGGCTGTTCTTTAGGGGTTGGAGCCCAGCCTTGTAACGTGGCTCTCAAACTGAGTTAAGGAGGTAAAAATGCAACTGGGAGGCATTTGTTCAGAATGTCCTGTTCAGGCTTTCTGCTTGCACTAACCTGCAGCTTTTTTCCTGGAGTAAATCCACTCCCTCCAACTAGACTCAGCAGTGTTACAGTCCCCTCAGACCTCACTAGAACTGAATCAGTTCTAGGGGTTTATCAACAGCAGGTCACATTTTCATGTTATTTCTTTCAGAGTGCTTTACACAAATTCATTTGGAGATTTATTGTTTTCTTTACCATATCATAGATCCTTTCTTTTGTTTGTTTATTGTTGTATCTGTCCCATGGCCAGCAGATTGAGAGAGGTGGTCCTGCCACTTTACTTTGGTAAGACCTCCCCTGGAGCACTGTGTCCAGCTCTGGAGCCCTCAGCACAGGAAGGACATGGGCCTGATGGAGCAGGTCCAGAGGTCAAAATGATCAGGGAGCTGGAACACCTCTGCTGTGAGGACAGGCTGAGGGAGCTGGGGTTGTTCAGACTGCAGAATAGGAAGCTCCAGGGAGACTAACAGCAGCCTGCCAGTACCTGAAGGGGGCTACAAGCAGGCTGCAGAAGGACTGTTTGCAAGGCCTGCAGTGATAGGGTGAGGGACAATGGCTTGAAATGAAAGAAGAGCAGAGTTAGACTGGAAGTTAGGAGTGAGCTCTGCACTGTGGGGGTGGTGGAATCCTCATTGAACATGTTGCCCAGGGAGGTAGCTGGGGCCCTGTTCCTTGAGATGTTCAAGGTCAGGCTGGACAAGGCTCTGAGCAAGCTGCTGTAGTGGAGGCTGTCCCTGCTGAGTGCAGCGGGGTTGGACTGGATGACCTTAGGGAAGTCCCTTCCAACCCCAACCCTTGATTCTGTGATTCAGTCTGGAGAAGAGAAGGCTCCAAGGTGACCTAATTGTGGCCTTCCAGTATCTGAAGGGGGCTACAGGAAGGCTGGGGAAGGACTTCTCAGAATCTCAGGTAGTGATAGGGCTAGGGGGAATGGAATGAAGCTGGAGGTGGGGAGATTCAGGCTGGAGGTGAGGAGGAAGTTCTTCCCCATGAGAGTGGTGAAGCCCTGGAATGGGTTGTCCAGGGAGGTGGTTGAGGCCCTGTCCCTGGAGGTGTTTAAGCCCAGGCTGGACGAGGTTTTGGCCAGGCTGATCTAGTGTGGGGTGTCCCTGCCCATGGCAGGGGGGTTGGAGCTGGATGATCCTTGTGGTCCCTTCCAACCCTGACTGATACTGTGACACTATTGCAGGCAGAGTCTGTCAGTGCAGGGAGAAGTTTAGCAGGCTGTGAATCCCACAGGTTTCCAGGAGCTGCTTTTGCATTTCGCACACAAGCTTCTTGCCGAAGCTCAGACCGACCTCCCCGCAGCTGTCGCTGGCGTTTTGGCGGCGCGCTGCCGGCTACCAGCGCGGGTCCCTGCGGCTCTGAGCCGCTGCCAGCTCCCCTCCAACGCTGCCAGCACACCTGGGTCACCGTGGCCACGGATCCGATGGGATCTGTGGGCACAGCCGGCACAACGCGGCTGGCGAGCTCCCGGCTCTGCATCCCACGGGAGGTTTGGCTGAGTCTTTTCAGCTCCTTGTGTTGTTGCCCAATCTTTGTTTGGTTGGTTGTTTGATTTTTTTCTTTTGGATGTGAGTCTGTTTGTAATGCAATCCCACTTCATCCCAAGGTGGGGAAGATGGGGAGGGGGAATCTCCCCAGGAACTGTTCCTTCTGTTCTTGTTAGGCTGGAGCACCTCTCCTGTGAGGACAGGCTGAGGGAGTTGGGGCTGTTCAGTCTGGAGAAGAGAAGGCTCTGAGGAGGCCTTATTGTGGCCTTCCAGTATCTGAAAGGGGCTCCAAGAAAGCTGGGGAGGGACTTTTGAGGGTGTCAGGGAGTGATGAAAAAACTCAAAATGGGTAGATTGAGATTGGATGTCAGGAAGAAGTTCTTCCCCATGAGGGTGGTGAGAGCCTGGCACAGGTTGCCCAGGGAGGTGGTGGAAGCCTCATCCCTGGAGGTGTTTGCAGCCAGGCTGGATGTGGCTCTGCGCAGCCTGCTGGAGTGTGAGGTGTCCCTGCCCATGGCAGGGGGGTTGGAACTGGCTGAGCCTTGAGGTCCCTTCCAACCCTGACAGTTCTGTGATTCTGTGGAACAGCCATAAAATCCAATTGATCCTCCTTTCCCCAGTCTCCCGCTGCAGCATGTGGGAAGTGGTGTAGGGATGCGGGGTGCTCGGAGCATCCCCCCCCTCTCCTCGGGGGGCCGGCAGTGCCCTCTGCCCCTTCCCTGGACCGTTTCTGACTCTAATTTCTCTTGACTCCTCCTCGCTTTGAAGCCAGCCCCCTCGGCGCGGGGAGCCAGCGGCTGCTGCCAGCTGAACTTTGGCCCCTGGGTGGGCCGAGGATGCTCCTGTGATCTGGCCCTACCCTCTGCCGAGCAGCCCCAGGAGCTCTTTCTGCCAAGGAAGAAAATAGCCAAAAAAACAAAGTCAAAAGTCTCCCCAGCAGACCACCCACGTGTTGTCTTTTTTGCCTTTCCCTTTCTCCCCCCTCCCCAAGCTTTGCCTGGACACAATAGGGTTTTTTTCCCCCTCCCTTTTCATTTACCGGCAGCCCTAAGCCGGGAAGCGGTGCTGAAGCGGAGGGGAGCGGAGTGTGCCGCTCGCCCCCCGCCTTCCCCAGGCAGCTGGAAAACCTCCTTGCTAGAGCCTGGTGGGGGGCTTCCTGGGGTCCTTCCCCATTCAGGGGCTGCTCCCCCCCCTTGCCTTGGACATGCCAAGCCTCGTTGAGGACCACTTTTATCACAGAGGGATGTGGCCCCAGCCCTCAGCTTAGCAATGAAAAAGGCTTTTGAAAGCGAGCGTAACCTCTCCTCGTCCCCCCCTGTGCCAGCCCCTCCCTGGCTTCCCTTAAAAGCCTCTTTTCTCCCCAGGCCAGGCAGGGGAAGGTGGTGCTTCTTCTGAAGCCTTTTCATCAAGAACAAGATGTTTCTGCCTGTAGGTCCATGCTGGAGAATGATGGAGGCTTGGTGGAGGTCATAGGGCTCCAGCAGGACATGGGGCACCAACCCCACCTGAGTACCAATTCAGGATGGGGCCCTGAGACTTCAGAGAGGTTGGGAGTTAAGGAGTTGGGTGTTTTGCTCCATGGTGAGATTTGGGATTAGGGCATCCTGTGGTTTCGTCTTGCTGTGGTCTTCTGTCCCTGGCTTGGAGTCTCCTGTTCCCTCCAAAGCTATCATACACCACAGGCACATGGAGGGAAGCACGTGGTGGCAGCTCTCCCAGGTGGTTCCTCTTGCTCTGCTGTGTGGGAGGTAGAAAGGTGAGGTCCAACAGGAAGGAATCTTTGTTTTTTGGCCCCAGAAGAAAGTCCTTTGGGGAGTTTCTTGGCCAGGCACAAAGCAATGTGGAGGCAGGAAAGGTCAGAGGGGACTCCAGGGTGGCTTGTACTTGTAGACATGTGTGTGGATGCAAGTCCTGCTACCATTTCCTGGGCCAGCAGCGAGGTTTTGGATCATCCTCACCATCTCCTCCAGGCAGAAGGTGCTTCTGGCTCATTAGCAGATGTGTGATTACTCCTCCCTTTGTCCCTGCCAAGCTGGTAGAGAAGCTGTTGGCTTGTGAATGGCTGAAATGGGAGGGAAGATGATGTGTGGGTGCCTAAAAATGATCCACCCAATTGGCTTTTTGGGCTAGCAGGATGAAAAGGCTACAGGGAGGTGAAAGCTGAAACGAGTTTTGTGAAGGTGCTGTCCTGGAGGTGTGGTGAGAGTTCTCCTTCATGCTTGCTGGTCATCTACCTCAGGTCTGTGAGCCTGATGCTGCCAAAATTTCTCCTCAGCCTTGTTTTTTACCAATTTGTGATGATTTTGCTCTGCTTCCCTCTTCTACTCAAGTAGCCTTTCCTCCTCTCCTGGTGTCTGCACTCCTGGGGTGCTCGTGGGCAGCTCCGACCCTCCCCGGCGTATCCAGCCGGGCCGGTTTGGCTCCCTCCACCTCCCCTCCTAATTCACTCCAGCTCTTAATTGCATTTGCTGCTCCTCTTTGAACTTGCTCCAGTTTTGCTATCTCTGGTAATGAGGTGCCTAGATAGAGAGGCATTAATCCCCACGTCCTGGCAACAGGAGGAGCTCCCGGTGTGGCTCCTCACCATGCAGGAGCTCTGAATGGGGCCCAGTGGTGCCACCATGAGCTGGCAGGGAGGTCTCCTGGGTGCCATATTCTCCAGCCTGGTGCTTGATCCATCCTTGCATGTGGTGGTGTGTTGGTCCCCACAGCCCTTTCTGTGTTTGGTGGGGTATGGGAGAGCACAGACCCCCAAGTGTGAATCCCCTTATCCTGGAGGACTTCATCCTCTGGCCTCTTATCCCCTGCTCTTCAGATCAGCATTGATCAGATCCTCCCTCAGGCTGCTCTTCTCCAGGCTAAACAGCCCCAGGGCTCTCAGCCTTTCCTCCTCTCAGAGGTGCTCCAGCCCCTCAGCGTTTTCTTAGTCTCTGCTGGACTCTTTCCAGTAGTTCCTTCTTTGTCTCTCTTGAAGTGGGGAGCCTAGAGCAGGACCCAGGACTCTAGACGTGGCCTCAGTCAGGTGGGGAGTGTCCTACCACTCCTGTGAGTGTGTTTAAGACAACAAGAGCTCACTTGAAGATGCTGAAGGAAAATCAAGGCCCTGGTAGATGTTTGCCCCACAAAACTACTGTGTTTGCTGTTTACTGTTGGTCTTTAAGCCCTTCATCCATTCTTGATTTAATCCAATCCAATGCCTCTTTGGCAGCAGGAGTCAGCGAGCCCTGATTCTATTACCCTGAGTGTTTCTTTAAAGCCCTTGTCTTGCATTTCTGTTTTTAGATGCAATTAGACTTTACCTGGCAGGAATCAGTTGTCATAAACCATTTCTGCCTCTGCCACGTGGGCTTTGTCCTGGGCTCTTCCATATCAGCATTTTTCTATAGCCTGAGCTTCAGCGTGGAGAAAGGAGGAGGTCACCTGCATGCTGCCGACTGCCAGAATCCTCCTTCCTCCTCTCTTTTATCCTGGGCCCTGTTGCCATACTTGCTTTGCTGGCTGTGCTTCTGAAACAGCCACTGTTGGTTTGGGAAGCCTTCAGCCCGTGGCAGCCTGGGTGAGAGCTGCTGTGGAACCAGGCAAGCTCCTTTTCTGCAGCCCTTGGTAGTTAATCATTTCCTCCTCGGTTCCTTCTGCCCATCTCTGATGGGTGCTGTGCCGTGAGGGGGGTGTGTGGGTGCAGCCCCCACCCCCCCCTCCAGGGCAGTTTGTCACCCTGCCAGCTCTTTGCTGGCTTTCTTTGCTGATTGCATTTGAATGTGGCCCCTTTCATGTGCTCCTCATCTTGCAGCCCACAGCTTGTTTGGTGAAGATGAGTTGAAAGGAGAAGTGTCGTTTGATGCTGCCATGAGAGCTGTGAACTCCAGCTGATAAAAACCTCAATTAAGTGCCTTCCTCATTCTTCACCCAAATGGGCTGCTGCCTGCTCATCCTCATCCCCACCACCTTACAACATACCTGTGGTGCTGTGGAAAGCCAGTTCTGGGCCCCTCAGTGTAAGAAGGACACTGAGAGTCTTGAACGTGTCCAGAGAAGGGTGAGGAGGCTGGGGAGAGGCCTCAGGCACAAAGCCCTACAAGGAGAGGCTGAGGGAGCTGGGGTTGCTTAGCCTGGAGAAGAGGAGGCTCAGGGGAGACCACATTGCTCTCTACAAATCCCTGCAGGGAGGTTGTAGCCAGGTGGAGGTTGGTCTCTTCTCTCAGGCAACCAGAACAAGAGGACACAGTCTTAAGGTGTGCCAGGGGAAGTTTAGGCTGGAGGTGAGGAGAAAGTTCTTTACAGAGAGAGTTGTTAGCCATTGGGATGTGCTGCCCAGGGAGGTGGTGGAGTCACCATCCCTGGAGGTGTTCAAGAGGGGATTGGATGTGGCACTTGGTGCCATGAGTTAGTAGCCATGAGGTGTTGGGTGACAGGTTGGACTTGATGATCCTTGAGGTCTCTTCCTGCCTTATTGATTCTGTGATTCTGTGATGTGAAGCCATCCTGCTGGCACAACCATCTGGGTCTGGGGACTGGCTTTGCTGCTGATCTGATGCCCTGGGAGCTGGTGGCAGGGGGGGTTGGGAGGGGGGATGAGACCCTCTCCCCAGAGGAGATGCTGCGTGGGAGCTGCCAGGCTTGTACCGGAGACAAACGGGGCTCTAACGGTGTCCTGCTCCCAACTTCAAAGCCCGGGTGCTGGACGTGTCAGACCCAAATAATGGCCCTTAGACAACACTTGGTTCCTTGTCTTGGAGGCTTGGCTGAAGACCGTGACCACCGTAAATGCGATTTTGTTGAGCCCTGTCCCTTAAGCCTCTGCCTCTTTTCTCTTCTCCTCCTCCCTCCTGACCTTTTCGGCTCAGCGCTGTCCCCGGACAGCCCCTGGCAGCTGATCTCATAGCTCAGGCCTTTCACGGCCCTAATAGGGATGAAAAGCCCTATCAGAAAGGGCCAGTGTCCCACACCCAGCCAGGAGGTAAATACCCAGCACTTTGATCTGCTCCTGGGCCGGGAGAGGGGGGCCCTGCCTGCAACAAAGACCCCCGGCCAGAGGTGCTGCTGCCTGCTTAACTCTCTGGCTGCTGGGCAGCCTGGCCCCTGCTTGCACCCAGCTCTTGCCCAGCCAAGGGCTCTCAGGATCTGGGCACCGGGTTGTGTGTGCCCAGCTGTCTGAAAAGACAATGAAGAGAGGTAGGTGGTGGTCTCTTGAGTGGTAGAACAAGAGGCAATGGCCTTAAGCTGCACCAAGGGAGGCTTTGCCTGGACACATGGAAAACTTGTTTAAAGTGTAGGAGTGGTGAAGTATTGACACAGGCTGCCCAGGGAGGTGGTGGAGTCCCCATCCCTGGAGGTGTTTGAAGGTCGTTTAGGTGTGGCACTTAGCACTATGGTTTAGTGGTGAGTTTGGGAGAGTGGGGCTAATGGCTGGGCCTGATGGATGATCTCCAGGGTCTCTTCCAACCTGAATGATTGTGTGATTCTCTGATACCCAGCTTCCTGCCTCTGAGGATGCTCTTCCCAAGGACAAAGCATTTCTAAGGTCACCTTCTGAACATAGCCCATTAGGAGAAAATAAGATGAGTTTACCTCAGTGCTCCTGAAAACTGAGCTGGCCTGCAGAGGTGATGTGGCATGCAGCTTGGGTGATAGCAGCAAGGAGGTGACATCCAGCTGACACCTTGCATCCCCTGCCTGGTCCTGCTCTGCACCCCTTGGCACTGCCAGATCAGTGTGACTCTGCCTGCACCCCCCAAAAGGTGTTCCCCATGCAGCTGTGGCTATGCTTCTGCCCCCTCTGCCCCACAGCACACCCTGAGCTCCTGTGCTTCCTTACTTCTTGGCTCCCCACACTCTCCCCAGGCAGATATGCACAGGAATTCACCTCTCTGGTCCCTGGTAGCACTGATTTTAATCTGAGCTGCCTGCAGCTCAGCTCCCAGGCAAAGATGACATAGCCCAGACTCATCTGACCCTGCAGCTGTAGTCTCAGTGGGCAGCATTGCCTCCTGCAGCATCTTGGTGTGAAGAGGAGCTGACACTGACCTCCCCAGAGAGCACCACTCCTCTCCATCCCATGCATGACCCATTTCTCAGTCAGTCATGGATGTTTTGCTACCTAACCAAGGAGATTTGCACCCTGTTAAGATGCAGTAAGCACTTTTCCTTCTCTCCTGCTCCCAGATGTGCCCACAAGGGGCTCTGGCAGAGCTTCAGGTGGAGAATTCCATGGCACTTGCCTCCTGACCTACGAGCAGCTGCTTGCAGAGACTGTGCAAGTCACCTTTCTTTTCCACCAGTGCTCTCAGGTTGTTTATGAAGGGGGTGGAGAGCCCTGAAGACAAAGGCTTTGTTTAGTGTCCTGGTCCACTTGAGCTCCCTGGCACAGGATGTTGGCAGCTTGCAGAGTCTGTCTACGTGGACATCTCAGCAGCATCAGTACTAAAGAGCTTGTGAACAAGGAACCCAGCAGTGGCCCTTGTGACCAAGAAGTGTTTTCTGGCCTTGCTGAGGCTACTTGTGATGTAGCTGTGGTTCTTAATTAGATGCTAATTAGGGTTGGTTGTAATTTCTCCATCAGAAAGGTGCTTTAATGGGAGAACAGATTTTCACTTGGTCATTACTTGTGCTCAAGTATCATTTGCTATGCCTGATGTTCTCCCTTCACCCCAGGAAAGCACCTTAGCCATTCCCCAGGCAGTGGTGCTGTGGCACACAAAGATGAGTGTGGGGGGAGGATGAGTGTGGGTGTGTGGTGTCCTCCTTTCTTCTGGGCAGTGCTGGCTTAATGGCTGGACTCAGTGATCTTAAAGGTCTCTTCCATCCAAAATGGTTCTATGGTTCTACACCCTGAACCTGGTTGGTGCTGCTGGGCCTGTCCTTTGTGAGTGGAGCTGCCTCTTCTTGTGAAGGGTGGAGCTAATTCAACATGCTGAAGGGGCTGGCTTGGAGGAGATGACCTTCATCCCAGCCAGACCCAGCACTGTGTCCAGAAGCATATCTGAACCTGGTGGCTTTCACCTCGTGGTGTGTGAAGAAGCCCAGCTGGGATGTCTGGGTTCTCCAGGGCCTGTGAGAATGGTCTGTCCTCTGTGGTCACCCTGGCTGCCCCTTGCTTGCCATGTGTGGTGAAGGTGGAGGGGAAGCCCTAGGTTCTACCTTGACCCTGACTGGTAGAAGCAGACCAGAACATTACACCAGGCTCTGCCTGTGGTGGTGAAAATTAGCACACCACCACAAAATGGTTGCTGTAACAAATTCAGCCTGAATCAGCTCCATTAGGACATCTCCTCATGCCTTGCTTGGAGACCCACCAGCTCTTGGCCATACTTGCATGCTCCCTCTTGTTGGAAGGGTTTGGTCTGAGGTTGTGACAAGGAGAGCTGTGTGTGTTTGTATCTAAAACCTGCTTCTTGAGCCAGGTGATCCCAGGGCACCATCCCCACCAGCCATCCTTGGGCTCTCCAGGGCTTCCTAGGAGAACATAATGCTCTGGAGAGCTGAAATGCATGGCAAACACCTCAGCCATGGGGAGCAGCTGTGCGTGGGCCAGCAGTGGGCTTTGCTGCGTGCCTGCTTGCTGTGGCTGGACACTGGTGGCTGGGCCAGTGTGACACTGGGTGTGGGACTGGGATGGGAATGTGCTGCTGGAGCAGCCTCCCACCACTCTGGAGGGTTGATGCTGTCAGCAGAACCAGAGCCACAGGCTGGAGGGGGCTGTGGAAGCAAACGGTGCAGCTGAAGCTGTCAAGGGTGGGAAGCTTTGTGCCTGTGCTGGAGGAGTGTAAGCCATGGGGTGGTTCAGCCTGGAGAAGAGGCTCCAGGGAGACCACCTGGTGCCCTTTCAGGGCCTGTAAGAAAGATGGGGATGGACTTTTTAGCAGGGTCTGCTGTGACAGAACAAGGAGTGATGGCTTTAAACTAAAAGAGGGGCATTCAGACTTGAGACAAGGCAGACATTTCTTACACTAAGGCTGCTGAGACCCTGTCCCAGGTTGCCCAGAGAGGTGGTAGGTGACTCATCCTTGAAAACACTCCAGGCCAGTTTGTTTGGGGCTCTGTGCAACCTGATCTGCTCAAAGCTGTCCCTGCTGACTGCAGGGGGGTTGGACTAGATGACCTTTAAAGGTCCCTTCCCACTCGAACCATTCTGTGAACCTTGGCACTCCATCACCCAGTGCGTGCTGGCGTGGGTCCCACTGCTGCTGCTTCAACAGCCTGCAGTGGTCAGCCCTGGGGCAGGGGGGGTTAGAACTTGCTAGGGCTCCTATTCACCCCCTGCAGAGGAGAGGACATGGGCTTCATGTTCCTGTAGTGGTGGTTCCATAACCCCAGGAGTTGCTGTGCTGCAGGCAGAGGGAACCTGCCCCTGGTTGCTAGGTCATGAGGAGGGTTCTCCATCCCACACTTTAAAAGCCCAGCACTGGCAGTCCTGGGAGGAGCTCCTGGCAGTATCTCTTTCTCCTGAGCTGCTTGTGTCTGTGGGACCCCGAGGGGCAAAGAGAACAATGCAGATAACAAACAGATTTGGGTCTTGGGGTGTGTTGGAAGCTTGGTAGGGCAGAGCAGGAAGGCCGTGGTGGTTGTCCCCACCTCTGAGGATCTCCACATGTTTCCCACCCCGTGGCAAGAACCATTGCCATGCACAGAGCAGAGCTGCTTCCTGCCAAAAGAAGGCTTTTTGGGTAATGAGGAGTAGGTGATGGTGGCAGCTGCCAGGCTAGGGATCAGTGCTCATGGTGGTCATCTCCTGGTGCCTGCTGGAGGCAGTGGAGAGAACGGACCTGGAGCTGACTCACTGTCTGTCTTGCATGCCCAGTGTAGGTATAGGGGACAGAGCAATCCCAGCTGGCATTGATCGTGACCAGCTGCAGGGACCAGTGAGCTGGGAAGGAGGCAGCCCTTGAACCCCAGGGCACCCTTGGGGTTGGGGTGCTGGGAGGGCAGGGCTCCTGGGCTCTTCCCTTCCCATAGCAGACTGGGAAGGCTGGAGCAGCTCTTGAGCTGCCAGGAGGCTGTGTGAAACCCTAGCCCTGCACGTTCAGGGCCAGGCCGGGGCTGGGCTGGCTCGCAGACATGTTTCTGGGGCTGCAGGGCCCCTTCCCGGTGCAGCTGCCTCTGGGCTGGATGAAGGCTGCTGGCAGGGTGACAGCCAGGGGCTCGCCTCCCCCCGCGCTGCCCTTGCCCTTGTGCTGGCAGCCGACCCAACCAACGTGCTGGAGCTGATGGAAAGGGTTTGGGGGTGATGGGGGGAAGGGGGGGAGGGTGTGAAGCGAGCTCAGCCTCCCCTCAGTGGGGCCCAGGGAGGAAATAATGATGGGGATACCAGGAGCGTGCCCCTGCCACCTCCCAGCTCAGCTGGAGAGGAGGAGGAAAGGGGGCTGCAGCAAGCCCTGCTCTGTGGGCAGCCCCAGGGTGCTGGTGTGCAGTGGAGCATGTGGGTGCCTCTGCTCAGTGACCTGGAAGTGGCTCTGCATGTCCCTTGGAGTGCCAAGCTCTGGGTCCTCTGTGGTGCCAGCCTTGGCTGGGATGGGGGGAGGGAGGAGCCCAGTGCCTGGGGCTGGGCACCAGTGCAGCACCTCTGCTGATGCAATGACACCCACACCTCTGTACTAAGGGTGAATAAAACAGCCTCTCTGGAGGAGAGGGGAGGTGGCATGAGCTCAGGTTTGGTTGTAAGTAGAGCCTGACTGTGGATTCGCCCAAGAGTCTGCTGGCACAGGCTCTGGGAACACTGGGGATGGGTGAGGCGCATCTTCAGGGCTACCCACAGGGCCTTTACCTGGGCCAAGAGGGGTTTCAGCCTGGGGTGGCTGTCCAGGCTGGGCTGATCTGGGGCTGCTCTGACCCAGCTGCCCCTCAGCACCCCAGCCCCTGGCAGTGGGTGCCTGTGGGAGGCCGCGGGCTGTGGGATGGAAACGTGAGTGTTGGAGAGGGCTGGGGGCTCGGGGGGCTCCGGGGCGAGCCGCGTCCAGGCAGCGGCTGGCTGGGGCTGGAGCAGGGCCGTGCTGTGCAGATGGAAGAGTAATTAAGGATAATAAAAGGAAAGAGACTTGGATTCGTTACAGTCTCAGCACATTAATTGTGCTTTGGGGCCCAAATCATAACGCAGTCCAGCTAGAGGGAGTCCAGAAGAGAAACCAAACGTCTCGCTCTGTCCAAGGCTGACCATTTAAGAGACCCTTGCCTTCATCTGCTGCCAGCTATTGCTTCCAGAGCCTCCCATCTTGCCAAAACCCAACTTCTCCTCTGGAATATTTGTAGGGGAGGAGGAAAAGCCAGGGTGACGCTCCTGATGGGGAGGCAGAATGTGATGCCAGAGGTCGGCACAGCCCTGCCTGCTGCTGGGGGTGGGAGTGGGGAGGGGGGGGTCGTTGGGGCTCTCGGAGGCATCTATCCCACCTTGGTGTGTGTCACAAGGCTGGGATTTGGTGTTTCCTTGGTCTCATGCCTGAGCCACTAGGGTGAGTCACACCAGCAAGCAGAGGTCCAGCCTGTGCAAGCTGAGCATCTCTTCTAAATTGACAAGCAATTACATGGTTAATGGTATCAGTGGTAAATCCTCATCACTCAGCAGCCCCGGGCTTAATGCTTCATTAAGGCAAAGGCATCTAATGGCTCTCAGGCTGGGAGCTGCCTTTTCTTCAAGCCCCAGAGAAGTCATCTGTCCAGGGGCTGCTTTTGCTCTTCCTGTCCTACAGCCTGAACTGTGAGTCCCTCCAAAGTGGAAGAGGGGCAAGGAAATGCTCCCAAGCTGCATTGCTGGGGCTGACTGGATCAAGCCTTGCTCTTGTGATGGAGCTGCACATGGCAAGTGAAGGATGTGGAGATGACAGCCATGGTTCCAGACCTGCTGTTTGCAGTTCCTTGGATATCCTCAGCTCCCTACCTGTCTTCATTGTTCAGAGCTCAACCACCTCCCCCTGGGCTCAGGGCCTCTCCTTGCCTGTGGATTTAACCTGTTTCGTGTGTTCGTTGACCCTGGATTTCATCTGCTGTGAGGATCCTTGGTGCCTCTCCCAGCAACTCTCTCAGATGCTTTGGACTTCCATCTTGCTGCTTGCCAGGTCTCTGCTGGATCAGGGCTGCATCCTATGGCCCACTGGTGAATCTTCCACAGTGACAGAAAGAAACAGGGCAGGAGGATCAGCTCTCCACCTCTCAGTGTTGCGGTGAGATCCTTCAGTGCCACCACCACAGCCGTGGCTCAGTGGGGACTGCCTGGCCGCTTCCAAACCCACTGCTCAGCAGTGTCAGCCTGTCCTGTGTGTTGATCTAAACCCCACTAGAAGCTGCATTCATCTCTTTTAGCCCTGTGGATGGGATTTGGAGTTCTGACAGCCTGGCCAGCTGGGTGGAGCATCTCCCTTCCCTTCGCTGTGGCCTGCGTTGGATCTGTACGGAGCGTGGCAGCGTGTGGCCTCCTTTCAAGAGGCTCCACTGGAGACCATTGCCATGGGTTTGTTTTATTTTTCAAGCAGTTTACCCTTTTGACTGCCCCTTTTTTAATGTTCCCTCAAGTAGCTGCTTCATTTCTTTTTTTTTTTTTTTGTGGTTTCTTTTCAAAGCTGCTTCCTCCTCTCCTCGTTATGATGATCTGAGCAAGAAGAGGCTCCTTGAACAAAGCCCCCTGTGTATGTGTGGGGGGAAAAGGATCTTCAGCCACATCCCCTTGTCCATCCCTCTGACTCCAGCTGCTCTTCTCTGTCCTTTTTGGACCTTTTCTATGGGTTTTTTGTGTCCAAATGGGACATTTCCAAGGTTGTTTTAAAGGAACTGCTGTCTCCTGTTGCTGCTGCATGCTCCACATTTGAGGCATCTCCTGGTTCTCTGTGCCTGAGCCATACTTCGTAGATAATTTTGGTATAATTAGATTATTTCCGTGTAAACAAGACCTTTGGAGGTCTCAGAGGGTTGTGTTTACAGGCTGCTCTGTTTTTCCCTACCCCACTCTGTTGTGAAGTCAGTGAAGCCTATTCCAGATGGAGCAACCCATAGCATGGTGCTGGGAAGCTGGGAAATCTCTTCATGGAGCTCTGTTGTGAAGTCAGGGAAGCCTATTCCAGATGGAGCAACCCACAGCATGGTGCCGGGAAGCTGGGACTCTCTTCATGGAGCTGCTTCAGGGCTGTGAGCTGGGATATTCTATTTTATTTCATCCCCAAACCAGTGCCTCTGGACCAGAAGAGCTGAGCTGGGAAGCTGAGAATCTCTTCATGGAGTTGCTTCAGGGCTGTGAGCTGGGATGTTCCATTTTATTTCATCCCCAAACCAATGTCTCTGGCCCAGGAGAGCTGGGCTGGGAGGCTGGGAATCTCTTCATGGAGTTGCTTCAGGGCTGTGAGCTGGGATGTTCCATTTTATTTCATCCCCAAACCAATGTCTCTGGCCCAGGAGAGCTGGGCTGGGAGGCTGGGAATCTCTTCATGGAGTTGCTTCAGGGCTGTGAGCTGGGATATTCCATTTTATTTCATCCCCAAACCAATGTCTCTGGCCCAGGAGAGCTGAGAATCTCTTCATGGAGTTGCTTCAGGGCTGTGAGCTGGGATATTCCATTTTATTTCATCCCCAAACCAATGTCTCTGGCCCAGGAGAGCTGGGCTAGGAGGCTGGGAATCTCTTCATGGAGTTGCTGTGAGCTGGGATATTCCATTTTATTTCATGCCCAAGCAGTGTCTCTGGCCCAGGAGAGCTGGGCTGTGATGCCTGCTGCTGGAGCTAGCTCCCTGAGATGGGTTTTATGGGGAGTTTGAGCTCGGGCCCCTCTGGCTGGCGCTGGGAGCAGCTTGTGCAGGCTGCAGGGGGGGTCTTCCTCCGCTTTCCCAGGCGTTTGGGTGGGGATTTGTGCTGAGAGTGTTGCTGTCAAGGTGCCCATCCCAGCTGCGTGGATGCTGGGAGCTGCTGGCAGGCGACCGCCGCCGTGGGACAGGCAATAACTCGGCGCTCAGCCCAGCGGCCCCCAGCTTTCACACCACAGCCTCCACTGCACAGAGGCCTTTGGACAGAGCTGGTGGACTCAGAGTCTGCATCCCAGTGGGATCCAGGCTTGCTTTCCAGCGGAGCCCAGCATTGAGTCCTTGTTGAACCACCCAAAAGCCTTGCTGCAGGAAAAGGGCTGCAGAAAGAGCTGTCTGTGTAACCCAGACTCTTCCTCACTGACAGCCACCAGGGTGGGGGGAGTGCACTCAGCCACTTGCCCTCCCCACATCCAAAGCTTTGCTGGGAGGAAGGCAGGAACTGGTCTGCTCAGGCAACCTGAAACCCCGAGGCAGAGTTTTGGTGTTGAGGCTCAGGGAAGGTGTTGGCTGTGCTGTGCTGGCCAAATCCTGCTTTACTTCCTTGCCTCATCTCTGGAAAATTATCCCCAAAGCTCCTTGATTCTCCGTTCATCACCTTTCCTGAGCCCCACTTGAGCTGTCTCCGTGCTCCTCCCAGATTTTGTGGCTTCCCTGGGTGAATGAATCCTCATGCCCGGATTTAGTGGAGCACTGGAATGATTTGTGTTTGCTGAGGTGGATGAAGGTGCTGGCTCCAGAGCCTGGCCGCTGAGGAGAGCCAGAGCCACCAGCCTGTCACTGTCTCAGCCCAGCATCAGCAGGCGCTCACTGCTGGTGCCGCTGCCGAGAGGCCTTTTGGGCTCCAAACCAGCTTTTGGAGCATGTGTAGCAGGAATCTGCTATTTGGGTGCTTAGCCCTGTAATCCTCCAGCTTGGCTTTTCTCCTCCTCACGCCCTGAGCTTTCCCTGCTGTGGCCAGGAGCCGGTGGGTACGTGGGTGGAGGGGTTCCTGCGTGGTGGCAGCGGGAGGCGCGCAGCTCCCTGTGATCCCATGGGAGCGAAAGCCTTCCAAATCCACCCTCGCTAAAGCAGAAAGTTAATGTGAATTTAACTGACTTCTGCCCTGCAATTAAAGCCACTCAACCCCATTGGGGCTCTGAGTTTACATTCTTTACTGAGGCACAGGGTGTAATTATAGATGTATAATTTAAACTGTGCATATGCATGTGCTCCTATTATACACCGAGGAGCAAAGGAAATTATCCAGGAATTAAAGGGGGAGGAGGAGGGTGCCAGAGTGGAGAATGGCTCCTTGTGTGGATGTGGCAGCGGGGGGAAGCTGGAAGGATCACATCCTCATCCTGCACATGGCTTTAGAAGATGTAGAAAGTGAGAACTCTGAGCAGAAAGTGAGAGCTCGGGGTTTTCAACACTTGTGGTGGGCTCCAGACTGGGGCTTGAAGAAGTGGTTGTACTGTGGGGAGTCAGGAGCAAGCCCCAGTGTTGGGAGGTGCTGAGCTTCTGCCAGGTCCTTTGTGGTACCCAGGCATAGTGAGGCTGGCAGTGCCCAGGGACAGCAATGATCTGCCCAAGGAGACCTGGGACCTGCCCAGTGGTGCCTGGGAATAGCTGGGCTCATTTTAGGTCTTAGGAGCCCTGTGCCTAATGCTTCCTCTCTTTTCTTGCAGCCACTTCCAATGGGACTCTGGATGGTCTGGAGAACCGGGAAGGAGGGGTCTGCCAGACGCGCTCCATGAAGATCGTCATGAAAGTGGGGCAGGGTGAGTCCCCCTGAGCCCTGGCCTCTCCCTTTGCTGAAATGCCTTTGCCCAGCAAAAGGCTCTGAACCATGGGCCCTGTCTGGCTGTGTTGGGGAGGAATCTGGGTTCTGGGAAAGGGAGGCCATCCTGGTTGGTCCTGGGAGCCCAGCAGACCTTCTGAGTTCGTTTAGTTCAGCAGAATTTCATTTTTAGCATCTTTTTTGCCTTTGTCCCTTTTTTCCTTTTGCCAAGCCTTGCACATGTGTGGTGCACTGGCATTAAAATGGGTGATTGTTCTGCACTGCTGCGTGGTCCCTGGCCCAGTGGGAAGCCAGCTCAATGTGGGACTCGTTGGCAGAGGGGCTTTGGCACAGCTGGTGCCCCTGTGACTCACTGGGCACTTGAGGAGGAGTTCAAGCTGGGCAGGCCTTAGTGCTTGGGCTCTGTGTGGTCTCAGTGACAATGCCACTGTGCTGTGAGGATGCCACAGGCTTATGGTGGTGGTGGCCAGCAAGGGTACCACTGATGGTGGTGCTCCCAGAGCCCCAGCAATGCACTGGGCTCGTTTCAGCCCCTGACTTGGATGTGCAGCTCCTGATGGCTGCTTTTCATTAGTGTGGGAAAACTTTGGGGCCAATATTTATAATAAACAGGAGAAGCAGTGCTGCAGCCTTGGCCGGCGCCTCCCCTCTTGCCTCCCCTCTTGCCTCCCCTCTGAGGGACCTGCTGCCCTGAAGCAGCCTTGCTTTGCTCTCAGGATCTCCCATCACTTCTGGTCCCGTGGAGGGGTTTTGGGGGCAGCTCTTTAGGTGGGAGCAGGAGCTGCTGCCACCCAGGTCGACTTGAGGTTTCTCATCCATCCCTTCCCTGTGCTTCCCAGATCCAAATGCAGTGATCCCAGAGCAGCTGACGACGAGTCGGCCGAGCAAGGAGTCGGACAACACGGTGAAGATCGTCACGCAGAGCCCGCGCAGCAAGATCCCTGCGGCGGAGGAGCCTGGCAAGCCCGGTGGGTTTCACTGGGCCCCCCCCAGGACAGGGACCAGGATGTGGCAGGGAGCTGCTGCCAGCAGAGCACCTCTGAGCCAGGCTTCTTGGGTGGATCCTGGGGGTGCTGGGTGCCCCAGATGTCTTTTTTCCAGCAGTGTTGTGCCCGTCTCTGCCACCCTCGCTGCTCGCAGCGTCTCCTTGCCCCAGGCCTCTGCCTTCTGGCTGGGGCTTGGCGCAGGCAGCCAGGCTGTGGTGTGGAGCAGCTGGGGTTTGTTTTCCCAGCTCTGGTATGTCCTGGCAGGAGCTTTGCAGGGAAGTGCTGTTTCAGCACTCTCCTCCTCCTCCTCCTCGCTGCCCATCTGTTCCTTGCACTACATCTGAGAGGGCTTGGAGGAGGTGAGGTCCTCAGATTTTTGAGCTGAGCCAGTGTGAAAGCCCTTTGAAGGTGGTTTCCTGAGTTCCTGACCCTGCTGAGAGAAAAGTGAAATCAGATGAAGGAGGGAAGAGTTGCTCCTTTCTTCTTGCCCAGGACAGCCAGCCAAGTGCTGTCCCCTCAGGGGGGCATGGGCTGCCCTGGCCTGGGGGTCAGGCGGAGGTGGGGGGTCAGTAATTGGATATCAAAGGGCTCCACGTTCACTAGAGCATCCAGGTTTCTTGTAGAGACCAAAGGGTCTTGAGGTCCAGACTGGCCATCACCCAGACATGAGCAGTGATGGGAGATGGAAAGGGGAAGCAGCCGTGTGGGGTAGGGGATAGGGTGCATGTGAGCCCAGGGCTCCTGCCTGCCCCACCCAGTGCCTGCAGACCGGGAATAGTGGGTCTGACTGGGGTGGGAGGTGAGGAGATGTTTCTTGGAGGCGCGGGGGCTGCTCCCTATTGCAAGGCAGCACAGGAGGAAGCTGTTGTGCCAAGTGTGGGAGCGGAGAAGGGCTCTGATGATGTGATCCAGGCAGAGGTGGGGTGCAGGCTGCTGACACCCCTCTCCCCTCACCTTCCAGGCCCCGTCAACCAGGACGGCCAGGAGACACAAGGTCCCAGCGACGGCTTTTTGAGCTCCAAGGTGGCCGTCTTCGCCGCCATCGGCGCCGGCTGCGTCATCTTCATCCTCATCATCATCTTCCTCGTCGTCCTCCTGATCAAGATCCGCAAGCGGCACCGGAAGCACACGCAGCAGCGAGCCGCAGCCTTGTCCCTCAGCACCTTGGCCAGCCCGAAATGCAGCGGGAACGCGGGCTCGGAGCCCAGCGACATCATCATCCCCTTACGGACTACAGAGAACAACTACTGCCCGCACTACGAGAAGGTGAGCGGGGACTACGGGCACCCCGTCTACATCGTCCAGGAGATGCCTCCCCAGAGCCCAGCCAACATTTACTACAAGGTGTGAGGAGCAGCCTGGGCGAAGCCGCTGATGCAGGAGCACGGGAGAGCCTGAGCGTGGCGGCGGGGGGCGGGGGCGGCCGCCCCGCCCCGGCTCTGGCGCCGGGAGGGAGGAAGCGAAACGAACCCCAGAGCCCCCCCGACACGGCGGCCGCGGCGGCGCGGGGAGCGCCGGGGTGCGGCGGCGCGGAGCGCGGACGGCTCCGCTCCCACGCCGGCTTCTCCTCCCCTTTGTATTTAGTTTTGTAGTTCTCAGCTTTTGTAATCCCGAGACTCGAGGGCGAGCCTTCAGCCTCCTCCTCTTCTTCTCCAGACTGCGGCCGGCCGTGCCTTTTTTTAACCGCGCTCGCTCGGACACCACCGGCAAACCCGGAGACTCCGCCGCCCTTCCCCCTCGGCCCTTTTGGGGGGGCCCTGCCCCCAGGTCCTTCCTGCGAGAAGTGCCCCTGCGCCCGCCGCCGCCGCTCGGCTCCCGGAGCCCCGAGGCCGAGGAGCTGGGTGGAGGAGGAGGAGGAGGATGCTTTGCCTAGGTGCCAAGATGCAGACGACTGTGCAGGGAGGAAGCTGGCCACCCCGATTTACTACTACTACTATTATTATTATTATAATTATTTTAATTTGGGGGGGTAATGTTTTTATTTTGGTGAATTCCTGGCAGGGTTCCTGCCCGCCCGGGGCCCCGCTCTGGGCGCACGCCGTCGCCTCCTTCCATCTCACCGTCCCCGTGGGGGGCAGACCCCCTCCTCCCCCCCCACACACACTGCTCCCACCGCTGCCCTCTCCAACTTTTCATAGCTGTTGACTCTTGTTTTAGTCTCTTTATAAAAAGAAAAGAAAGAAAGAGAAAAAAAAAAAAAGCCCAGAATTAGCCCTAGACCGTGTCTTGAGCCTTCAGTGTGCGAGAGCCCAGCTGCTCCTCTGCCCCCCAGCCTCAGCCCAGCAGCTCTGCCTCACCCTGCTGCCGAGGGAAGCCTTTGCTGGGGGGTTCCGTGGGGCTGGAAGTGAAGCAGGGGGGCAGCGGGAGGGCGCAGGACTGCTGCAGGCCCCAGTCCTGTCCCTCGCCCAGGTGGTTATCCTTGGAAAGGAAAACTGGAAAACAAACTGGCAGCCTGCGCTGAGGGGAGCTGGGGGTGCCAAGAAGGAGCTGGAGGCACCAGGAGGAGCTGGGGTTCCCAGGAAGGAGGTGGACAGTGCTTGATTCAGGGCTGGAAGCCCCCAAAGAAGTATCCTTGGAGCTGCCTCTAGCACTGGGCTTGGCTTGGTTGGGAGTGGAGCTGAAGGCTCCTGGTATCTTTCTGTGGGTCCTGCCTTTGGGGACTGGCCCCCAGCAGTGCCTGACCCCTTCCTGGCCATGCTGCTGGGATCACAGAGCTGTGCCACCTTCTGGGAGTCCTACAGCCTGGGCTTGCCCATTCCTGCCCCAAACTGGAAGGGTTTGAGCCTTGGACTCTGGTGGCATCATTCTCAGCTTCCTCATCCTAGGACTCCTCACCAGCACCATGGGTGATGCCAGCAAGCCCAGTGGTGCTGATGGCAGTGTCCTTGGGCTGTCCCAGCCCAGGGGCTAGTGGCCACCCCCTCTTTCCATGCTTTCTTTTCCTTTCAGAAGTAGCTGCTTTTGCTCAGGGAGCAAGCATGGGGCAGGTGGTGGGTTTGGGGTGGCATGAGGCCTGTCCCCAGGGCCTTGAAACCTGCCTTAGGAAGTGCCCAAAGAGTGAGAGAGCTGCTCTGCAAAAGTGCCTTGACAGGAGCGGGCAGGAGGGACAGAGCAGAGTGGGGGATGGTGGAACCTGCTGGCTTGAGTGCTGTGCTGGGGAGCCAGCTGCGGTCCAGGTCATGGTGTTGGTTCTTTTTTGGTTTTGAAGGCAGGAATTTGTTCTGGAGCAGAGCAGGTTGCCACAGCTTTTGACCCTGTTCTTTGCATCCCAAGGTGGTAACAACTTCCAGGGTCCTAAACCTTCTACTTTGGAGGGGGGAGCCAACGTGGGTGCTCTTCCCTTCCCAGCCCTTCTCCTTGTCCCCCTTGTGTAGCACCTTTCAGCCCCTCTTCTTCCACAGCATCTATGCCAGCACCACCCACCTTGGGCTGCCAAAGGGCTGGGAGCTGCTCTGGCCAGGACCTCCCATTCCCCACCTGGGATCTGCTCCCTGAAATCACAGAGAATTGTCTTAAAGGAAGTCCCTCCTTCCCTCCCCCTCTTCCGTCTGCAGAACCATCGCGGGCAGCTCCTGCCAGGAGCAGAGCCCCAGCTTGGGGGCTGATGATGGTGGTGGTGGTGGTGGTGGAGGAGGATGCTGTAGCACTGAGGAGGTTCTGATGGAGGAGGCAGCTGGGGGGGGATGATTTATTTTTTATTACTATTATTATTTTGGTTCAGTTTTGGAGGAGAGAGAAGGAATCTGAGCATGGGGTCAGCCCAGAAGCAAAGCTGGCAGCGCTGGTGGCCGTCGCCGGCGCGGCGGCTGTCCCCCCAAGCTGGATTGTGGCTCATTGCTTAGCTCATTGCTGGGGGGGGGGGGAGAGTGGGGTGGGGAGTGGGGTGGTGGGAGGGAGGGCAACCAAGAAACCTTGTAAATATGTGAAGAAAGGGTGAAATCAGAACTCTCTTGGGGTTTTTTGCTGAGCACCTCGGTCTGCTGGGTCCTGAAATGGAGCGTGTCCCTTCAGCCCTGTCCGTTGAAGTTTGGTGAGGTTCTTTTTTCTTTCTCTTTTCTTTCTTGTCCTTTTTTTTTTGGTTTTGTTTCTTTTTTTTGGGGGGCCCTTTTTTTTTTTTCCCCCCTCTCCTCCCCCCCCCCTCTTTTTTTTGTTTGTGTAAATACTAGTCTTTTTTGGAAGAAATAATGTAAAGATGTTTTGTATAAACTCCGAATTATTTTCTGGTTGCTTTTTCTTAGGAAAAACAAGAAAAAAAAAACACACACAAAAAAAAAAAAGAAAGAAACAAATGAGAACTTAAAAAAAGAAAAAGAGAGGAAAAAAAAAGGCAAAGAAAAAAAAACAAACAAAGAAAAAGGCAAAGAAACAAAGAAATGTTAACCACGAGAACGGGTGTTCAAACATTGTCATACGGCGCTCAGCCCCGCCGCTGCCCCCCAGGGTGGTGTGCTGGTGTGCAGGCAGGATGGCTCCGGGGCAGGGGGGGTCAGGATGGAGTTGGGGACCATCCCCCTGGATATAATGCAGGGTCTGCTGGGGCCCAAGCAGAGAGCGAGGCTGGGAATGCTGGCTCCTCCTTGGCTCCTTCCCGGCGCGGGCAGCAGGGGTTGGTTGTGCCCCTTGCGTGCCAGCTCGGCCCTGGTGCTCGTGGCAGGGTTGGAGCTGGCTGATTCGCAGCGGGATTTTGGCCATCCTCGGTCTAGACAGAGCTTCCAGATCCCTACTCCTGGCAGGGTTGGAGCTGGCTCCTTCTTGGTGGATTTCTGACCACCCTGGTTCTGGACAGAGCTTTCTTCACGGGCAAGGGGCTCCATAACAACAACAACAAAAAAGCATCAAATTCATCTCTTTTAACCAAAAATGCCAAACCTTGGGGTGCATAACTCGGTGCAGCATCCCAAGACTGCTTTCCCAGACCTGTGGAACTGCTCCTCTTGCAGATCCCTCTCCCCAGCTATCTCAATTTTCCACTTGCCAACCACCAGCCCCCCCGTAGCCTAGTCTCTGCTTGATGCCCAGGCTGGGGGTGTTGCCCCTCTTAGCAGCACCCTTGGTTTGTGTTTTGGGGGTCCCTGCCCTCGAAGGGGTGGCCAGTGCTTACAGAGCCATCTCTGATGTCACCACCCTGCCTGGCATCTCCCAGTGGGCAACTGGAAGTTCCTTATAGTCCCAGCAGCTCACTGGAGCCACTGAACCTGCATTATATCAGCAGAAGGTGAGGAGGGGCTGCCCTGGGGGTCCTCCCTCCCTCCCTCCTGGCTGCTCCTCACACCAGCACCCCCTCATCACGCTCCCACATTTCAGAGCTGTGACCACGTCTCCATCCCATGACGTCGCATCCGCACCCTCGCCACGGCCCCGCATCCCGAGGTGGGGAAGTGGGATCCACCCCAGGATCCACCAGCTGCTGCCCCAGCTTCCCCCTGTGCCCAGCTGTCTGTGCCACGCTGCTGGAGCATCCAGGCTGCCAGATTCTCCTGGTCTGTCCTCCTCTGCTCTTAGCCAAGAGTTGGCTGTGGGCTTGGAGCCTGGATGTGGCCAGTGCCAGCGCAGGGCACAGGGGATGAGGGCTTGGGGGCCTGGGGATTGCCACTGGCAAGCAGGCACTGCACGACCTGGGGGCTGCCAAGGCTTTGGCTGTGGCACGGAGGGACCCAGACCCTCTGTCCCAGGATCTCCTTGGGGGTTGGCCGGTCCCCAGGGCACATCCCCGAGCAGGGCTCAGCAATCCCGCGGCGGTTGGCCATCCTGGGCTGCCGGTGGGGCCGCAGCGGCGCTGGGCGGTGAGGTCCCTTGGGCCGCGCTCCCTGCAGCCGCAGAGGTTTTGTTTCTTCGTGTCATGTTCTTTTTGAATCCTTTCGCCTCCTCCCCAGCTCTCTCCTGCCCAGTAGCATATCATCGGCATCAGTAAGCAGCTCTGTGGCACCTCAGCTCCATGGAGCCGTGATGGAACCTGATATATTGTTAAATAAAAGGGTTTTTTTCCTATGGAATCCTGGCTGTCTCCCGTGTGCTTTTTGTTGCTGCCCCACCTTCTCTCACAGCCTGCTCTGAAGAGGTCTGGCACAAGCCTGGAGGAGAGGAGGGCTCAGAGGAGACCTTATTGCTCTCTACAACCCCCTGAAGGGAGGTTGTAGCCAGGAGGGGGTTGGTCTCTTCTTTCAAGCAACCAGCACCAGAACAAGAGGACACAGTCTCAAGCTGTGTCAGGGGAGGTTTAGGCTTGAGGTGAGGAGAAAGTTCTTCACCGAGAGAGTCATTAGCCCTTGGAATGTGCTGCCCAGGGAGGTGGTGGAGTCACTGTCTCTGGAGGTATTCAGGAGGGGATTGGACGTAGCACTTGGAGCCATGGTTTAGTAGTCATGAGGTGCTGGGTGACAGGTTGGACTTGATGACCTCTGAGGTCTTTTCCAGCCTTATTGATTCTAAGTCAAGCTGGTGCTGTTCATCACAAGCTCTTCCTCCTGCTGCTGGAGGCAGCTCTCTTGGGTGTGCTTTTGGAGGGTTTTGTCTTTGTGCTTGCAGCATCTCACGTGCTGCAAGTGGACTTAGTGTTGCCTAGGGAGGGATGTCGTTGGGTTTGATGATCTTAAAGGTTTGTTGTGGATGCCTGGGAGTTCTCAAGGTCAGGTTGGCTGGGGCCTTGGGCTGCCTGTTCTAGCAGGAGCTGTCCCTGCCCATGGCAGGAGGGTTGGAAGTAGATGATTTTTTTTTTAAGGTCCCTTTCACCCCAAACCAGCTTCTGGTTCTATGATGTTATGATGCCCCATGCCTGGAAGTGCTCAGGGTCAGCCTGGATGGGGACTTGAGCAACCTGGTCTCGTTGAAGGTGTGTGGTTGGACTAGATGGACTTGGAGGACCCTTCCAGTCTCAGTGATGATTCTGTAACTCCCTTCAGCTGGAGGCTCCTTGGAGGCTACCTGTTCCCTGTGGGTGACCATCCCCCTGCCTGGCCCCTGAGAGCAGAGCTGCTGGCACGTTCCTTGGCTCATCATATGTCCTACCTGGTGGTCCCTGTGCCCCGGGAGCTCAAGAGGTTGCTCCTGCCTTTGGAGGCAGGCAGTGCCTCCTGGGATGGCTTTGGGACAGCATTGTTCATCCCAGTGAGTGACTGATGGTGATTTATTCGTTCCTCAGTGTTCCTTCATTTGATGAGTTATTAAAAAGCCATTTCAGGAACTGTTCTGGCCATAAATCCTGAGCAGATGGTGCTTCTGCCAGCTCCACCGTGGGCTCCATCACAGTCACTGCTCTTCATAACCAGCCTTCACGGGGCGCTTGGCATTGCTGGGAAGCACCAAGCAGTGAACACACAAGGGATGAGATGTCAGGTGTGGAGGGGAAATGCTCAAGGGGTTCTTCAGTTGCCTTGCTTGGCCTGAAGCTCAGCACTCTGATGTTGGTGGGCTTTTTTGGCACCTCTTTGCTGCAGGGACAAGAGGCTTCCCCTCCCTGCTTCCCTGGTGAGTGCAACCCCATGGCTGTGCCTTATTCCTTCTCTGAGGGTTGAATCTCTTGGGAGCAGCATGGGATAGCACAGAGGCAGCTCAGGGCACCTGGGATGGCTGAAGAAGGCTGAAGGTCCTGGGAAAGGGCAGTGCTGGAGCCATTGCGTTGCTGCATGTGGGATGGTGGATTCAGGACTCGGGATATGGGGGCTCAGATGGAGCAGGGTGATGGAGAAGGGGTCCTCTCCCAGTCATTGCTCAAGGCAATGTGGGGATGTGAGTGCCAACCACTGATGTCCCAGGGAGATCTCAGGGTCCAGTAAGGTGGTGTGGAGCCTGGGGCACCATGACCTCGCCCATTTCCAGCCCAGACCAGAAGGACTTTCACCTTAGTGACCTTCATCAACAGGCAGAGGGAAAACCAGGGTGCAGCAGGGCACCTGGAGGAGGGGAGCAAGGCCAGCTTCCCTGTGCCTCACCCAGCAGTTGCTGTAGGAGAGGATGGAGGAGTTGTACTTCTGGCTGCCTGGTATAAACCTTGCCTGCATCCATCCAGGCTGCCTCATCCTTACAACTTCTTTCCTGTGAGGCTGCTGGAGCTCTGACCCACGCTGCCCAGGGAGGCTGTGGAGTCTCCTTCTCTGGAGAGATTCCAAACCCACCTGGGCATTGTGATCCTGAGCCAGCTGCTGTGGGTGCCTCTGCTTTAGCAGGGGGTTTGGATTAGATGATCCCCAGAGGTTCCTCCCACTCCCCACCGTGCTGGGATTGTGTGATCTGTGGGTGCTGGGTTTCCTGGTTACTGCAGGGATGCACGAAAGGATGGGTTGGGTTTATGGGGTCTTGGAGGGGAAATGAGTCTGAGGCACCAAGAGAGGGGGGAGGATGAGCTGCTTCTTGGGCAGTGTGTGAGGGGTGAGAGGCAAGGTGGGCTGAGGAGGTCAAATGCAGCAGGCTGCTTCTTGGGCAGTGTGTGAGGGGGTGAGAGGCAAGGTGGGCTGAGGTCAAATGCAGCAGGCTGCTTCTTGGGCAGTGTGTGAGGGGTGAGAGGCAAGGTGGGCTGAGGAGGTCAAATGCAGCAGGCTGCTTCTTGGGCAGTGTGTGAGGGGTGAGAGGCAAGGTGGGCTGAGGTCAAATGCAGCAGGCTGCTTCTTGGGCAGTGTGTGAGGGGGTGAGAGGCAAGGTGGGCTGAGGTCAAATGCAGCAGGCTGCTTCTTGGGCAGTGTGTGAGGGGTGAGAGGCAAGGTGGGCTGAGGAGGTCAAATGCAGCAGGCTGCTTCTTGGGCAGTGTGTGAGGGGGTGAGAGGCAAGGTGGGCTGAGGAGGTCAAATGCAGCAGGCTGCTTCTTGGGCAGTGTGTGAGGGGGTGAGAGGCAAGGTGGGGTGAGGTCAAATGCAGCAGGCTGCCTCGCAGGTGTTGAGGGTGCAGGGAGCATGCCAAGATGTCTGTGGGAGTGAGCAGGGGCTGCTTGGAATTGGGGTGAGGGTGGGGGGAGTGGGCCTTTGGGTGTGACAGACGTGCTTCTATGTGGTTTGCTGCCTTGGAAATCTTCCTGCTCTGCGTGCTTTGATCCCAGTGTGAATTAAATAATGCTTTTAATTTTAAACAGCTTCGCTGGTCCCCGATGCCCAAAGGGTAAAATTGTGAGAGCCAAGCTTGCTGGGGCCTGCCAGAGGAGGAGAAAAGCACTTTAACAGGTTCCTGTAACAGCCCACGAGTGGGAGCATGGCAGGTTCCTCCCGGCTCCGGGGCTGCTCCAGGTGGGCTAAGCAAGGGACCCAGCACAGGCTCAGGGACACCCGTGGCAGGGCCTGGTGGGGTGGACTCTCATGGATCCATGGAATCTCACCCAGTCTCCCTACCCACAGAATCATTTTGGTTGGGAAATGCCTTTAAGATCACTGAGTCCAGACATTATCTAACTCTAGCAAGCCTGGTGCTAAACTCTGTCCATCTGTGTGCCTCCAGGCTGCTGCTACCACGGGGCATGGCTACGATGGAGATGAATCATCCCTGTGGCTGCAGGCTTTGGGGAGCTGCTACACTCCGCTCCTCCTCCTCACACCTTACTACAAGGTCCTTCAAAAATCATGGAGCTTGGGAGGGCTTTACCTGGGAGCATCCTCAGCTCTGGCTGAGGTGGGAAGAGCCAGCACCCATGGGGATACGAGATGGGATGCCTTTGCTCCCAAGGGCTGGCTGGTCGCAACAGGGCTCAGCAGGATCCTGCCCAGGAGCCTTTAGATCTGGAAAGTTCATTACAGCTGCAAAGCTGCTGATGTTTTTGGCTGTCTATCAGGACTGGGGAAGATATTTTAATTATTTAACATAAAGGAGCTTTCTGTCAAGTTTATTAACTCACCCTTGGCCGGGTCCCTCTCGGGTCTGCAGCAGCTGCCAGGAGCGTTTGCAGCAGCTGGGTGCTGAGTGCAGGAGCCAGCCTGGGGGTGGCATGGCCAGGGTGGCCCTTCATGTGTGCCTGCTCTGCTCCATGTAAGGGGGAGCCCATGTGAGAACCACCTTTTTAGCCTGGTTGAATGATGGGAAACTCAAACTACCTCGGTGGTGGGTGATAAAGGAATAACATCTGCAGCACTTCCATCTCTGGGCTGAGATGAGGCTCAGCTGGAGATAAGGCATTGGGCTGTGGGGCTTGGGCGGAGGCCTGACATGAGGAGCTCATGGGATGCTCCATAGGACTGCTGGGAGGATGTGTGCTAGGGCTGCAGCATCGCCTCTCACACCACACACCCCACAGCACCCCTGTGCATTACGGACAAAGGTCCAAGCAAAGGCTTGGCCACCTCTGGCTTCCTCTGGCCTCATGGCCACAGCCTCGCATACCAGTGGAGCCATGTTGCCTGGCAGCAACCTCCCTGGGTGGAGAGCAGACCACAGAGAGCGACTTGATGCTTTTCAGATGTGTTTGGTGTATCCCAATCTCTCCGTTGCTGTAGGTGCCTCCCAGTGTGCCAAGGGCTTTGAGCAGGGGAGACAGCAGCACCAGGGGCACTGATCCTGCAGCCATGGCTCCATGCACCTCTGCTGCCTGGTGCTTTGCAGCTGCACCCATCCTCCTCTCCACTCCTCACCCTGTGATTTTTGCCTTCCCTGGAGCTTCCCTCTCCCAGCAGCAGCTGCTGTGGGATCGGCCAGCGCCAGGAGGCACTGGGAACAGAGCCTGAGCACTGGTGCCTCCAGCCTCCTGCTCATCCCTGCCACACATTGCCTTGAGGTCTCCAAGGCTCAGCAGGGCAGCACAGCCACAGTTCTTAGGCTGCTCCAGGCTCCTTCTCCGTTGTCACACTGTTTTACCTCCCTTTCCTGGACACAGGCTGGCCTTCCCAGCCCTCCTTCAGCATTTCCATTCCAAGGGGAGCATCTGAAACCCCTCAGCCTGTAGGACTGCGTAACAGCAATGCCTTTTAACAACCCTTGGCTGGGCCAGCTGCTGCATGAGGAGAGGGAAGTTTATCCTTGTTTTCCCTGTAGTCCATCCAAAGTAACTAACAGGTTCCCCTGGTCGAGGCGCTGGGCTCTTCTCCCGGCCAAGCTTTCTGCGGCATCCACTCACGCTCCTGCACCTGGTTTCCACGCTGGCCCGGAGAGGAGCCTGCAAGATCCATCAGGCTGTCGTGGAATGCAACGAGTCCCGGGGGCTCTGTAATGAGAGCAATAACGGCCAGGCACCGGAGAGCCGTTTGTCACCGGCCCATTGTGCAGGGACAGTGCCGGGGCGTGGGGCACCGGCGCTCCCTGCCCCAGGGCTGGCTGGTCACAGAATCACCAAGGGATGCTGCTGGCTCGCCCTGCACCTCTGCCTGGCAGAGGAGGATGAGGATGAGGAGGATGAGGACGTGGATGCCAAGGCAGCGGGTGAGGATCCAGCGCTTGCTCTGTGTTTCTGCGCGGCTGCCGTAGAGCGGCATCGTCCTTCGTGATGGCAAAGCCATCTGTGCCCCAAGGCAGAGCAAAGCTGTGGCGAGAGGAAAGCCAGCCCAGGCTCCACACAAAGGAGCAGCAGTTCTCCGGAGCTAAACCCAGCTGATCTCCAGCGCTCCAAGAAAGGATTCACATGCTGCCAAGGGCTCTTTTTTCCGCAGGCCCGAAGCCAGGGCGATGGCTGCAGCCTTGCTCCTCTGGCAGAGCTTCTAGCATCCTGAAATGCCTCTTCCCTGGATGTGGAAGCCTGTGTGCGAGGAGGGAAGAGCCACGGGACACACACTGCCCCTGCAACGATCCTCCCAGCAGCCTGATGGGAGGAGAGGACTGGGCTGACAGGGCAGCAGGGCTGAGAAAGGGAAAAGACCTTCTGGAGGGTGCTGGAGAGCCAAGGAGGGAGGAGGTGGTGAGTTTGCTTCCAAGGGGATAAACCCAGTAGTTTCTCATTTGTTAGAAAAGGAATGAAAACAAGTGTTGCTCTGCAGCAAACGTCAATTAATTATGTGCAAGCTTTTCATGTTGCTGAAACCCAACCCTGGGAGAGGGTCCCCTGGCTGCTGGAGCAGGGTCTGAAGGAAACACTGAGCTTTGCCTTTTTCTTGTCTTGCTGGAGGATGAAAGGTGAATGTGAAATGTCTGTGCTGAGGCCACCCTGTGAGCCTGGGTGGGGGGATCCTGCTTGTCTGCCGCCTGGGCTGGGGCTTTACCCCTCTTCCTCGAGTGCTCTGTGCCTCTGCCTGTACAGCAGCATCCCTGGGTGCAAAGGGAGGTAAGGGCACTGGGGTGTGCCTCGAGGGGCTGAGATGTGAGCTGTGCACCCACCACTTCATCCCATCTCACAGAGAGATGTGGCTGAGCCTTTCCTGCCACCTCCTGCATCCCCAAGGCCAGCACCCAGAGCGCAGGGGAGGACACAATTTGGGCAGAGGCACGACATAGAGCTGTGTGTTGGGATGATGCCAGGCAAGCCTCCCATCCCCATCCCAGTGATTTCCTCCTGCCTTGGACCCACTCTCCCTTCCCTGGCTGAGCAAGGCTTTGGTTTCAGCTGGGTTCTGCACCCCCCCAAACCCCCGCCCCCTAATTCCTGCAGCCTGGTGTAATCCTCCTGAGTGATCCCAGTGCCAGGATCCTGCTGGAAATTGGCTCTTGCTGTGGCTCTGGGGTCTTTGTAAGGTAGCTGAGCCAGAACAAAAAGAGATGGCAATTCAGAAAGGCAGAGGCTAGGGAGGCTTTGCTCTACCCAGGCTGGGGGGATGAGGACAGGGGACCTCAGGTGGGGACTCGGCTGGTGTCTGGCATAGGATGGGAAAAGCCCCAATTCCCACCAGGTGCTGGAGTGGAGCTGGCCCCAAGGTGTGGGTGCCCATGCAGCAGGAGGCAAGAGGCTTCTCTCTGTGCTCAGGACATGCCCTGGCTGGGGGTGGGCTTCTCCAGGGTCTTTGTCCTTACAGTGCAGTGGTGGTGTGGATGGAGCTGGGGGAGGGGTACAGGGAAATGTGGGGAGATGGGTTGGTGTGGGGAGATGGGTTGGTGTGTGAAATGGCAGCGTGTTGCCAGAGCCAGGAGCACAAAGGCAGCTGCCTGCCGGGTTTATTTTCCTTTGCACTAATGAGAGAAAAGTGCCAAGAGGTTTCCTGCTGCCCTGGCCCTGTGATGGGGCTGCCTGGGCTGTTGGCAGGTGGCTTGTGCCCAGTGCTGCCTGCTAGCCCTGCCCACTGCTCTGTAAGGCTGGTGCTGCCCACCTTGGATGGGACAGTCTGGGCGCTGACTTGCTCTTGAGAAAGAAGGTGCCATTTCCCTGGCTGCCCCTGGAGCAATGCTGGGCATGGTGCTCAGTCTTGGACACTGGAGCTGGCCAAGGAGCAGGCACTGGAGGCTGTGATCTCCCAGCACCAAATCTGCAGCTTCTGGGCAGTTGGTGCCCGGCTCTGTGCCTGCAGCATCCCAAACCCATCCCATGCTCAGAGCTGCCTGTGCCTGTTGCAGGCCATCCACAAGCAGTGGTGGGAAGCAAGTGGAGGGCAATGCACAGTGCAGGGTGGTGGAGGAAGCTGTGTGGCATGGTGTCCCAAGCAGACACATCTTGGTGCATGCCAGCAGCATCCCAGTGAAGAGTTTTTCACCTTCACCTGTGGGCAGCCCTGCTTCACCTTCAGCATGACCTTGGGCAATTCGCAGCTAGCTCCATGTGCCAGGGCAGCAGGCTCTTGCAAGGGTGTCAGCTCCCATCCCTGCATGACTTTAGACAGGCTCTAAATGGAAAAGCAGATGGTAAGAAAGATGCAGGATGAGCTTCAGCATCCTGCTGCTTCATGTAGTAAAGGTGTTGGACGTTCATTATGTGCTTAACGGCCCAGCCTGGGGAGGAACGGTGAGGAGCCAGCAGCTGCATCACACAGAGAGCCCAAGGGTGAAGATGGACCTGTGCTACCCGGGAAAAAGGCTTCCCAGGGAATGGATGGGGATGGCTGAACTTCATCCCAGCAGAAGAAGGCAGCTCCAGGCAGGCAGAGAAGGGTGTGTGGGTCCTGCTGTTTCTTCCCATCTCTGCCTGTCCTTCCCCCTCACACCTCCTGCTCCCATCCGTGAACCCAGGGCTGCAGCCTTGCCAAAACCTCACGCCTCTCCTCTCCCCTCCCCGGACTTCCAATAATAATCCCGGTGCCTGCTGGGCTTTGCTGCTCTTGGACGCCGGGAGTGGGGCTGGAGCGGTGGCCACGTAAGGCGATACTCCGGCGAGAGCCGCAGCTGAACAAAGCCTCACTGTCTGCCAGCCGCCCGGCTCCCCCCGGACCCCCAGCGCCCGCCACGGGGTCAGCAGGAAATTAATCCCAGCCCGGGGTGAAAGGGTTAATGAATGCTGATTTTACAAACACTGCCCGCTATCCTTCCCCAAACTAATAGAGGGATAATTAGCTCTTAATAAATGGGAAAGATGAGCCCTGGGCTGTCCTGGGCAGGGGTGTGAAGGGCTGGGCGGCTGCAGGCTGGGCTGGGCAGTGCCCGGCAGCTGAGGGCTGGGAGGTTTATCCTGCACCTGGGGGAAGGACCTGGGCAGTATGCACCTCACCTGCAGCTCAAAAGCAGCAAAGCCTGGGTGTCAGGAGGATGCTTTTTGTCCCATGTCCTGCAGCTCACAGACACTGAAGCCTGGGTGTCAGGAGGATGCTTTTTGTCCCATGTCCTGCAGCTCAAGCCTGGGTGTCAGGCTTCCCATGTCCTGCAGGATTGATGTGTTGCCAAGGTGTGTGTGTGGGGGGAACCCAAAAGGGTTCTCTTTAATTTTCACACTGGTGTAATTTTAGGCAAGTCATTTATATCAATTCATAGGCAAGACAGGCAGGAACAAGTGATAGAACAAGAGGAAATGGCTTCAGGTTGCACCAGGGGAGGTCTAGGTTGGATATTAGAAACAATTTCTTGGAACAGGCTGCCTGGGACAGTGGTGGAGTCCCCAGCCCTGGAAGGATTTACAAGCTGTGGAGATATGGTGCTGAGGGACGTGGTTTAGTGGTGACCTGGCAGTGCTGGGTTAGCTGCTGGCCCTGATGATCTGAAAGGCCTCTTCCAACCTAAATGATTTCTGGAGTGTTCCCAGACCTGTCTGGTTGTGATCCTGGGCAACCTGCTGTGGGTGACTCTGCTTTAGCAGCGTGGGGTTGGACTGGATGATCCCCAGAAAGCCTTCCCAACCCCTACCACACTGGGCTTCTGGGCTTCTGTATACACTACATGTACTGAAGTTTCCCCCTTAGGTTGTGTCACCACCCAGCTCCTCATTCAGGGACCTGCAAGTGGCTATTTGGCTGCCTGGATATAGGCTCCTACCACCCATCTCCTACTGGAATGACATCACACAATCATAGAACAGCTTAGGTTGGAGGGGACCTCAGAGATCATCTGCTCCAACCTCCCCACTGTGGGAAAAGACACTCTCAACTAGACTTGGCTGCCCAAAGCCTCACCCAGCCTGGTCATGAACACCCCCAGAAAAGGCATCCACAGCCTCCCTGGGCAGCTCATTCCAGAGTCTCACCACCTTCATACTGAAGAACTTCTTCCTAAGCTCCAGCCTAACCCTGCTCTCCCTCAGCTTCAAACCATTCCCTCTCATCCTGTTGCTAGACACCCTCATGAAAAATCCCTCTGCAGCCTTCCTGTAGGATCCCTTCAGGTATTGGAAGGCAACTCTAAGGTTCCCCCAGAATCTTCTCCAGGCTGCACACCCCCAGCTCCCTCAGCCTGTCCTCACAGGCCCTTGGATCACCTTTGTGCCTCACCACTCTCTCAGTAAAGAAGCTTTCCCCAGTGTCCAACCTAAACCTCCCCTGGCATTCTGGAGCTTTTTAAAGGAGGCTCTGGTACAGAGCTCAGCCTGGTTACCCTGCAGCAAACCCAGGACAGGAGCAGTCCTTACCAACTAAGAGGCCCCCATTAATAGTCAGCTGCTTGGGGGATGTGTGGCCTTCCTTGATGTGGGGAGGGGTCATAGAATCATTGAGTCATAGAATCAACCAGGTTGGAAAAGACCTCAGAAATCATCAAGTCCAACTTATTACCTAATACCTAACACCTCCTGACTAACTAAAGCATGGCTTCAAGCGGGTCCCTTGCCCAGCTCCCCTCTCCCAGCCCAGATGGCGGGAGCTGCTTCGCTGCAGCCGCTTTTGCTCCTAGCAGAGCAGGGAGAGACGTTTGTGATAAATGCTTTGCTCCACCGAAAAAGAATCTGCACTTTTGGAGCAGCCCTGAGCTATTTCAGACACTCTGGGTCCCTGGCCAAAAGAATGGATTCTTATAAAGAGGAAAATGTCTCCCTGTGACAGGTCTGAAATGAAATATTCCCGAGTCCAGGAGCAGGAGATCAGGTGAAGCTCTGTGGAACGTTTCTTTTCTTAAGGGGTAACTCTCCCTGCCCCAAACAAACTTTGCTGGGGTTTTTGGGGCCGTGCTTAATGCTTGTTTGTTTGTTTACCCTGGTGGAGAGGCTTTTGTGGTGGTTCTTGGTTGCTCAAAGAGAATTGGCCTGCAGGAAACCCCAAACTGGTTCTTTTCACAGTTCTTGTTGCAGTGAGTTGTTCTCCCTTGTTGATGATGTGTTGCTGCCTGGTTTAACCCAGGAAAAAAGGAGGGGGTGGAGATTTGTTTCCCACTGGTGGCTCATTTGGGGTTGTTTGGTTGGGTTTTGGAGGTTTTTTATTAGGATAGGATAGGATAGGATAGGATAGGATAGGATAGGATAGGATAGGATAGGATAGGATAGGATAGGGTAGGACGGGGTGGGATGGGACGGGGTGGGATGGGATAGAATAGAAATAGAAATAGAAATAGAAATAGAAATAGAAATAGAAATAGAAATAGAAATAGAAATAGAAATAGAAATAGAAATAGAAATAGAAATAACCAGGTTGGAAAAGACCTTTGAGATCATCAAGTCCAACCTATCACCCAACACCATCTAAGCAACCAAATCATGGCACCAAGCACCCCATTCAGGCTCTTCCTAAACACCTCCAGTGATGGTGACTCCACCACCTCCCTGGTCAGCACATTCCAATGGCCAAGCTCTCTTTCTGGGAAGAACTTTCTCCTCACCTCCAGCCTAAACCTCCCCTGGCACAGCTTGAGACTGTGTCCTCTTGTTCTGGTGCTGGTTGCCTGGGAGAAGAGACCAACCCCCACCTGGCTACTATGGTGGAGAAGCTTTTGGTGAGGAGGGCACTGAGTGGTGCTTGGTGGGATCGTGAGATCATAGAATGGTTTGAATTGGAACACTGGAACAGATTGCCCAGGGAGGTGGTTGAGGCCCCATCCGTGGAGATATTCCAGGTGAGGCTGGACAGGGCTCTGGGCCACCTGATCTTGTTGAGGATGCCCCTGCTGCCTGCAGGGGGTTTGGACTGGATGACTTTGGAGGTCCCTTCCAACCCAAACCATTCTATGATTCTCTGGTGGAAGGGACCTTAAAGACCATCTAGTTCCAACTCCCCTGCCGCAGGCAGGGACACCTTCTGCTAGACCACTTTGCTCTTGTGTGTCCTCTGTGGCAGAGAAGGTCTTGGCAGGGTGGGCAGTGGGTGATGCTCTGCGGCATGTGTGCCCCTGTGGTGGGGGAACTCTTGGCACGGTGGGCAGCAGGCACGGCTCGGTGGGGGGTACGTCCTCCGTGCTGGAAAAGCTCTTGGCAGGGCAGGTGATGGATGCTGCTGCATGGGGACCAAACCCTGGGCTCCCGTGTGAGCCCAGCCTGACTCCCTTCCCCCTGCCCGCACCCTGCCCGCCTGCATGGGCGCAGGCAGCGCTGCCTAATGCGGGCTGGCAGCTGCTGCCGCCGGCTCCCCGGGGAGACTGGGCTGCCCGAGCTGACGAGATGCAGCCTGACGGCCTGGCCACGTTATACAATGGGCTGTGGCGGGGAGGCAGGGGGCTGCCAGGGCAGGAGGGGGCTTCCTGCACACCCCCTGCGAACTGCTGGGCAGCATCCTGCCCACTGCTCTGCCAGCTGCTTCTGTCTGTGGGCCTTCCCATGAGAATGCTCTGGTGCTCACTCAGGGTGCTGTGGTGGTCATTGAGGGTTCTCTGGTGGTCACTGAAGGTGCTGTGGTGGTCATTGAGGGTGCTGTGGTGGTCACTGAGGTTTCTGTGGTGGTCATTCAGGGTGCTGTGGTGGTCATTGAGGGTTCTCTGGTGGTCATTGAAGGTGCTGTGGTGGTCTCATAGGATGCTGTAGTGGTCATTCAGGGTGTTATGATAGGCATGGAGGATGCTGTGGTGCCACTCAGAGTGCTGTGATGGTCATTAAGGATGCTGTGATGGTCATTGAGGCTGCTATGATGGTCACCGAGGACGCTTATGGGCTGGAAGGATCTGAGCCATGTCTGATGGAGAAAGATGGTGGAGGAGGCAGCTCTGCCTGTGCCTGGGTAACAAAAGGCCCTTTGAACCCACTCCTGCCATCTGCCCAGGCCTCGGTCGTGCTGGACCAGCAGCTTTGCAGCACTTCCCAGCGTCCCTGGGTGTCCCCCAGGAGCAGCTCCGCTGGTGTGACAGGCGTGAGCGCTGCAGCAGTGACATGGCTACGTGCTCTCATTCTTCACAGTGGCCTCTGTGTGCAACTTTTAATTGCTTTTGTGCCGTGGGTGGTGAGCCTGGCGGCCCAGGCTCCGCGGCGCCAGGGGACAACCGGCTCTCCCTCGCTATTGTTAGCACTGACAGCCCCCCGCGTCCTGCTGAGCCAGGATGCTCCAAAGGGACCCCAGAGCCAGCCAGAGAGCAGCCCCCCGCCTTGGAGTACCCAGGCACGGAGGGCAGAGGTGCCTCCAGGTCAATCCAAGCTCAGAAGAGCATTTAGAACCCTTCCCATCCTCTCTTTCCCCACATCTGCTGTCCCCAGCCCCGGGCTGATGGCAAGAGCTGAGCTGGTGATGGCAGGGAGCAGGAGCAGTGGGGGAGATGCTCATGGCCAGCTGAAGATCTCTCTCTCCAACGCCTCACTGGACTTGGCCAGGCTGTAGGCATAAAATATTAGTTCAGCTCCGTCCCGTTGGCCAAGGGACAAGCTATCAGCTGGCAGGGGATGGAAGGGGTGATGGGAAGGGGCTGTGGGGGCAGGGGGGTGCCGGCACAGTGAGCCCCCACAGTTCTCCTCCTCCCTGGCCTCCAAATGCTCACCCCTGGAGTGAAACTGTGGGTTCCTTCCGGGAGGAGCAGAAGGGCCCTGCAGCTCTCAGCAGCCTCCTTGGCTGGCAGCTCGGCCACCTGGAAGACGGCAGGAGTCAGCCTGGTTTGGAGCGGCTTGGACCCTTCTCCCCATCCAGTCCTTCTTCTTGCACATGCCCTGGCGTCGACTGGGGGCCAGGTCCTGCTTTGCCACTGCTGGAGGGTGAGTTTTGGGCAGTCGTGTCCTGGGATAGGGTCACTCGACCTTTGCCGTGAGATCGAGCCTCTCCTTCCCACTCAGACCCCTCTCTCCAGAGGCAGTGAGCAGGAAGTGTGGGGAGGACCAGCCCTGCTGATTCTCCCCTTGGCACAGGGTTCTGGTGACTGGTTGGAGGTGGGTGATGGTGAGATGTGGCTGTTCCATATCCCGAGCAGCTTGAGACCCCAACGAGGCTGTCAGCGCAGGAACAGCCCCTGCTGTCATCCCTTGTGCGAGGTGACGAGCAGGATGCTCCTGCATGCATGTCTCACAGCATGGGCCCTGGCTGTGCCATGGGGCTGTCAGCCCTTCTGGCAGTGGGTCTGGCTCCAGATCTGTGCCCTGAGCCCCCCAGGAGCTCCAGCAGCCCCAGCCAAGACCTTTCACAGCAAATCTCACCGTGAGTCCAGGACCAGAGCATGCTGAGGCATGTGGCGAGGAAGCTGAGAGACCTGAGGAGCCCCTGGAAGACTGTGACAGCTCTTGAGCCCCATGCAGCTTCTGCTCACTGTAATTAGTGTTACTGGGGATTTCAACCTCTCCTCCACTCCCTGCTGCTCCATGAAGCGTGTCTGGGCTCTGTGATCCACAGCTGGTGGCTTCCAGCTTGCTCTTCCTTTTAAGGCTGAGGCAAACAGGTCTTTTATTATGATTTATAGCAGGGAGCTGAGATGACCTCCCCCCTGTTCTCCTCTCCCTTCAGGTCTTTATGTGGTGACTGCTTGGCTCAGGGAAAGCAGAGCTGTGACATGCTTTGTTGTGTAGCCACCAAGCCCCTGCCCCATGCCCAGGTTTGGGACAGCCACCTGCAGGCAAGGTGCCATTCTCCATCACAGGGACCACCTGAAATATTTTCCCTTGTGGCTCTTTCAAGCTGTGGAAGTGTCAGAGTCCTTCCCAGAGCCCAGTGGTAAGAAAGAACATGATCCAGCCACGTGCTGCTCTGTTGCCACCCTCTAACCCTGCCCACCAGCCAGCACTGGGCATGCTGTTCCCAGGATGGATGGCACAAGAGCAGGGTGCTGGCACAGCTCCTTCCCTGGCTGTGGATACCCCCAGGGCAGACAAAATCACTGGAGATGCTGCACAGAGCTGGGAGAGAGCAACTGTGTGCCTGCAGGGAAGGAAGCCCTGCTCCCACAACACGTTTGAGAGCAGGAGAGGAGCTTTCAGCTAAGATGCTGCCACAACCATGGGGCAGCTGAGCTCAGGGTTTGGATGCTGATGGCCCTGGCTGATGGTCTGGCTGCTCACCAGCACCAAAGTCAAATAGCAGGAACTGATCTGACCTGGAAATCATGAAAAGGCAGTGCCAGGCAGCCTGCTGAGGAGAGCTGTGTGGTCCTCGCTGTATTCATCCTCTCCTGCAGTTCTGCAGAGCAGCTCTTGCCTGAGTGGCACCAGCCTTAGAAGCAGAGAATCACAGAATTGGTTTGGTTGGAAGAAACCTTTAAGATCCTCAAGTCCAACTGCTTCCCAAAGTGGGCTCCTGATGGCAGGAGTCATGGTGAACAGATAAAGCCTTCCTGTCTCCAAGACCATTGCAGATGATGGAGCATGTGGAGGGAGAGAGCAAGAAAAGCTCTGCCAGGAAAAAGAGAGCAGAGGAGGCACAGAGAGATCTTCTCTATGGAAGCAGGGATGTGTAGGAGCACACTTTCAAGGAACAGAATTGGAGATGGGGAAGGACAGGGATGACAACACTTAAGTGTCTGAAACGCTTCCAGGGAGGAGTTGTGGATGTCTCAACCCTGGAAGTATTTAAGATCAGACTGGATGAGGCTTTGAGCAATCTGGTCTATAAGAGATGTCCCTGCACATGGCAGGGAGGTTGGAACTAGATGATCTTTCAGGTCTCTTCCAACTAAAGCCATTCTGTAATGCTATGATTTTATGGTTCTCTGAGTCTATGATTCTCTATGACTTTGTGACTCCATGAGTCTATGTTTCTGTGAGTCTGATTCTAGCAGTCTATGACTTGGTGATTCTGTGACTCTATGTTTCTGTGGTTTTATTATTCTCTATGACTCTGTGGCCATCCCCAAATCTCTCCCCAGCTCTGACAGGGAGGTTTCTCCCCTGCTTGGATGAAGGGAGTGGAATGCAGAGGATCCATGAGGACTGTGCCCGGTGGAGAGAGCAATTGTCTGGCTGCAGGAAGGGGAGCCTGGCTCCCACAGTACTTTTTAGGGTAGGATAGGGTGATTCAGCTAAGATGCTGCCACAGCCATGGGGCAACTGAGCTCGGGGTTTGGGTGCTGCTGGCCCTGGCTGATGGCTTGCCTGGTTACCAGCACTGAAGCCAAACAGCAGGAACAAATCTGGCAGGGAGGTTTCTCCCCTGTTTGGATGCAGGGAGTGGAAAGCAGAGGATCCACAAGGACTATGCCCGGTGCAGAGGCTGTCAGCAGATGCTTGGACCAAGCTTGACATCTGCCTCGCTGCCCATCCTCACTGCAGCTCCTGTCTGTCCCGGAGCCCCGGCTGCCGTGTGAAGGAATGTTAGTAAGTGCCGAAACGAGAGAATACAACTGTAATTGCTGCCCCTCCCCAGCACACGTCGGCTGCCGGGTTGATGTAAGGGCCTCTTTGTGCTGAGTCGGGAGCAACAGGAGCTGCGCTGTCGCCCGCGCTCGGAGCCGCCGTGCCGGCTAATTGCAGGTGTATCGCTCTGCCCGGCTCTCTCCGGAGGTGCTTAATTGGAAACACTTGCAGGGATCACAGCCGGGAGGATGCTCGGGGCTCCGGCGGCAGCACAGTGTTGGCCACTGCTCCCTGGCTGCACTGGGTGATGCTGGGTAAGCTCCGATTCCAGCTGGGTGGGAGTGGAATCCTGTGCTGCTAGAGCCCCTGTGCCCAAGTGTGGAGGGCTTTATTTGTGGCCAGCAGGAACAGGGTACCCCCTGTATCAAGCACTGGTCAGGCTGCACCTCAATACTGGGGTCAGTTTTGGGCCCCTTACTAGGAGAAGGACATGGAGGTGCTGAAGTGTGTCCAGAGAAGCTGATGAAGGGTCTAGAGCACAAGTCCTGTGAAGAGCAGCTGAGGGAACTGGAGTAGTTTAGTCTGGAATAAAGGAGGCTGAGGGGAGATCTTGCTTTCTGTGGCTCCCTGAATGGAGGATGGAGCAAGGTGAGGGTTGGTCTCTTCTCCCAAGGAACAAGCAACAGGACAACAGGAAACACCCTCAAGTTGTGCCAGGGAAAGTTTAGGTTAGAGATGAGGAACAATTTCCTCCCCCAAAGGGTTTTCAAGGCCTGGAGCAGGCTGCCTAGGGCAGTGGTGGAGTCTCCATCCTTGTTTAGGGATTCAAAGCCAAGTAGATGTGCTGAGGGATGTGGTTTAGTGGTGACTTGGCAGTACTGGGTTAATGGTTGGGCTTGATGATCATGAAGGTCTTTTCCAAGTGAAACAATTCTGTAGGTCAGTGATTCTAGCTTGCAAAGATCAGGAAAATAAGGAACTAAAAGAGGCAAAGTTTGATTCATGGGGACTGTCCTGGTGGGCATCACTCTATTACTCCTGTATATAAGCAGTGCCAGACCAGGAGGTTTGAAGCCAAGTGATGATCTGGGCTCTCTCCAGAGCCTTGTTACCAATTCAGTCCTCAAAACCAGATCCCAGAATCCTTGTCCTGCTTCCCTCACTCAAAGCCAGCTGAGTCCTGTGGCTCCTCCTGCCTGTGCCTGGCACTGGGTACCAGCAGCAGGGATGGTGGCTCTGGCTGTGCCACACTTCTCCCATCTGTCCCTTCTCCTAGCTCCTCTCACCCCTGGCTGTAAATTCAGCTCTGTTGCTGGCAGCACAAGGGGCTGGGGGCTGTGATTTACCATTGCTTAATTGACACGAGCAGTGCTACCCTCACCCCGTCCCTGCCGCTGCTTTAATGACCTACTTTGAATCCAGGCACTGGGATAAATTAGAGGCAGAAAAGGCCTGGGAGAGGTTTTGTTTTGCTTTTCTTGGGTGTTTTTTTTTCCAGCTTGGGCATCTGGGAGCCCCCTCAGCTCTTGGGGACTCTTTAAACCCTGCTCCTTGAAAGACTCCCCCAGAACAGCTTCTCCGCCGCGCTCTTTATTGCTGTGATTAAGCTTCTCTCCCCACCCCTGTATCAAATCCAGCTGCAGAGCTGAAGAGATTCTTGGCAGGAGACTCAAGACAGAAACAATACTTCAAGTGGAGAAGGGGAGGGGGGGGGGGGAGGGGGAGGCAGGGGCCAGAGCTCTTCCCAAAGCCCTGGAGAGCTGTGGGGCTTCATTAAGGGGATTTTTGCAGCCTGTGGTCAGAAAATCCTTCAACTTTGTAGCTATAAAAAGTAAACTTCTGTAATCTGTTTTACCCAAGCAAATTAATGTGAGCAGTTCGTGGCTGGTGCCTTGGCCCTGTCGATCTGTGCATCACCTGAGTGAGGCAGCAGGCCTGCTCCTGGCATGTCCCCACGTCCCCAGCCCTGGGAATTTCCCCTCCGCCCTGGGCTCTGCCACTCAGGAGCCCTGGCATGAGGAAATACTTTGAGCAGGAACTCAGCAGAGCTGGGCAGAAGGTGGGAAGTAGGGAAAGCATCCACCAAGGACACAGTTCCTCCTGTACCAGTCCCTGCTGTATTCCCCAGGGATTTGCCCTGTGCACATCACTGCTGTCAAATGTCCCCCGGATGCCGAAGGTACCCAAAGACCCAGGAGGTGGTTTTGGAGAGCAAGGATTGTCCCAGCTGCTGAGGTGAGGTCCTTACCCCCTTGCTGGGCTCTGCATGGGTAAGGACTGCTCAGGTGGCTGCAGGGCACTGAGGGATGGGTGACACACTCTGCACATCATGGCAAGGAGAGGCTTTGGGTTGCTTGGGAAGATGGTGCCTACAGGAACCTTTCAGGCCTTGGGGAAGTGGATGGTAGTTGGGTTGGGGACAGGAAGGCTAATAAAAAGCCATCAGTTAGCTTGCTAAGGAGGGAGAGCAGCAGATCCTTGTCAGTGGTTGCCCATCAGGACAAGACCTGGCTGGGTATGTGAGAGGTGGGGCCCACCACCATGTGCAGCTCCTTGGTGGGACATGTGGCTACCAAGGACCCCATGATCAATAGGCAGCTGGACAACAGCACACAAGATAAGAGCCAGGAGGGTTTGTAAGCACAGTGCTGGAAATATTGCTCAATCTAGCAGGGTGCCAGAGCCTTCTCGAGGTGACCATGTGTTGGTGCTAAGGGCTTCCCATGGTACTGGAGGGAAGAGAAGCTGGGGAGAAGAAGATCATGGGCATCTGCAGCCTGTTTCGGAGGTGAGGCCGCCTGGGGCGAGAGGCAAGAGCAGGCCCAGTGCAGGAATGAATGTGAGAACAGCAGACTTTGCTCTGGGTGGGGAATCACCCAGGGATTAAAGGTTTAATAAGATCAGAGGGACAAAGCAATAATTAGCCTAAATTATGCTGTAATTTAGGAAATTAAAAACAAAGCCTCTAATGTCAGAGTAATAACTACGCCAGCAGAGAGGGGGAAGAGATGAAGAGCAAAGGGGGACGTGACGACTCGGGGCGAGGAAATCAGAGGAGCGGCCGCCGCGGAGAGCCGCAGGGGGGACGGAGGAGGGGCAGGAGCCGCTCAGCCGGGGGGCTCAGCTCCGGGACCCCTCGGCGCTGCGCTGGGTGTGCAGGCCGGGGCAGGCACATGGGTGCAGCCCTCGCCTTCGCCTGCCTGCCTGCAAGGAATGGGTGGTGGGTGGGTGGTGGGGCTGCAGCTCACCCCCTGGCTCCTCGCTGTGGGCAAGAAGGTGCCGGCACCATGCGGCTGGGACCCCAGTGCTGGGCTTCTGCTCCCCGCTTCCATCAGCTTGGCAGGGCATGGCCCCTCTGCACCCTTGTTGGGGAGCTGCTGCTCACCAAAAGCCTCCTTGGTGCATGGAAGCCCAACCCTCACCCACTGCCAGCAGCTCACCCAGGGTCCAGCTCCCCTCAGCACCGGGGTTTGCTGAGGCCCCGCACCAAGGGCTGCCCAGGCACGCTCTAGGACACCCCTGCTTCCCGCTGCACCCTGAGCTGGGGGGGAGCTGGGGGATCCAGCCCTGGCAGGGAGCAGCATTTTCACTGGTGCTCAGGAATTTGCCTGGAGAGACAATCAGCTCAGACCCCGAGCCTTAGCTCATTACAATAACATCAAGATTAAATGGGATATAGAAACAGCTGTCCTAAAGCTCCTTAAAGGATCTGAACAGATGTAACAAAAATAGATTTATGTTTAATTTATTAAGTTTTTCCTCCCTTAACATTTAGATCATTTGGGGTTTTCTTTTTAATGGTGTTTTAGCTCTGCCTGGGCCTCCCCAGCTACTGTGATCTCTTCTCTTCACCCCAGACCCTCTTTCTGCAACACGGTCACGAGCGAAAGAGCCATCCTGGGGGCCTGGGGACACTGAGGTGGCCGTTCTGGGCATGTTCACATTCAGATTGAATGCCCAGTTGCAATTGAAATAGAGGTGAAGAGAAGAACTAGGGCAGCGTGATGCTCAGAGCAGCTTTGGACCTGACCTCGCTCGGGCTGGGCTGCCGAAGGCAGTCGCCTGAGGCTGAAATGGCTGATTTCAAGCACTGCATCTGCCCTAAGACAAGAGGTGAAAGAGAGAGGGGTTGGTTCAGCCTCACCAAACAGAGGCTGAGAGAGGTTCTAGCAACTCTGTAAATATATTTGGGGGAGCAAGTGTCTATGAAGGAGACAAACAGTTTGCCTTAAGTGATAGCATCAGCACAAGATCAAATAGCTGTCAATGAGTGAATTAATTTAGCCTGGAAATCAGGAAGAGGTTTCTGAGGGGGTTGGCCTCTTCTCCCAGGCAATCAGCACCAGAACAAGAGGACACAGTCTCAAGCTGCACCAGGGGAAGTTTAGGCTGGAGGTGAGGAGAAAGTTCTTAACAGAGAGAGTTGTTAGCCATTGGAATGTACTGCCCAGGGAGGTGGTGGAGTCACCATCCCTGGAGGTGTTCAAGAGGGAATTGGATGTGGCACTTGGCGCCATGGTTTAGTAGTCATGAGGTGTTGGGTGACAGGTTGGACTTGATGATCTTTGAGGTCTTTTCCAACCTTATTGACTCTGTGATTCTATGACCTGAGAGGTGAAAGTCTGGAGCAGAATCCGGGGAGGGGAACCAGGGTCCACGAGGGAGCTCAGTGGGTTTCTGGAGGAGTTTGTGCTGCTGAATGTTAAGCCCAGCACACACAGGGAAGTTTGAGTGTCTGATCTGTTGGATTGAGGGGTGGGGGAGGTGAGTTATGGCCAAGTGAGATGCTCAGGTGTGCCCAGGGAGCTGAGCCCAGCAGCACCAAGGTGAGGATTTGTGAAGCAGCCTCACTGTGCAGCGTGGGAAATTCTCCTGCAATGCCTCCACCTTGCAAAGGATGAAGGATGGGGCATTGAAAAGCATTTTCATGTCTTTGGTGCAGGAGAGACATGGACCTGTTAGAGCAGGTCCACAGGAGGTCATAGACATGATCTGAGGGCTGGAACCCCTCTGCTGTGAGGCCAGGCTGAGGGAGCTGGGCTTGTTCAGCCTGGAGAAGAGAAGGCTCCAGGGAGACCTTAATTGCAGCCTTTCAGTACTTAGAGGGGCCTGCAAGAAAGCTGGGGACAGACTTTTTAGCAGGGCCTGTTGTGACAGGACAAGGAGTGATGGTTTCAAAATAAAAGAGGGAGATTTAGACTAGGTCTAAGGAAGATATTTTTTATGCTGAGGGTGGTGAGACCCTGTCTGATGCTGTCCAGAGAAGCAGTAGATGCCCTGTCCCTGGAACGATTCCAGGTCAGGTTGGACAGGGCTCTGAGCAGCCTGCTCCAGTTGAAGATATCCCTGCTGACTGCAGAGGGGTTTGGACTAGATGACCTTTAAAGTTCCCTTCCCACTCAACCCATTCCATGAATCTCAGGGAGATGATGTCAAGGTGAAGCCAGATGCTATTTTTAAGTAACATTTCCCCTCTATTTACCTTTGCAGGCTGCTGAGGCAGGGTGCCTGCACCATGCAGCGGCTTGCAGAGCTCACAGGTGTCTATAAACTTCTCCTGCCATGCACAAGCCCTGTCTCAGGGTGACTGAGAAGAAAAACATTCAGCCAGGCCCCGGCTGAGCTCGACCCCCTTGACCTTGGCACAGCAGCCAGCTCTTGGCTCTTGGCCTGAGCATGGCTGGGCTGGTGGTTGGGGGATCACAGGGCTCTTGCTTCTCCCAGTCTCTGCTTCCCTCCTTGGGAGCTGCTGCTGGGAATGTCACCTGCAGCTGTAGGGTGTGGAGTGTCCATGTGCCTGGGCAGCCAGTGCTGGCTGCAGGCTCCTGGGCTCACCTTTTGCTCTTGCAAGATGATGTTCCCTATCCCTTGCCCAGCACAGGTTGCTGTTGCAGAGCAGGATGTTTTTATTGTCTTTAAAGGTTTTCAAACACAAAGCTTTTCCTTTGAGCTCCCCTGTTTGTGTTTTGATAGTGTTTGGAGCTCAGTGGTTGCTGCTATTTCTGTTGATGCATGACCTGTGTTTGCCAGGATGCTGCTTTGGGTGGTATTTGCATAGGGAACCCACAGAACAACATCTGTTAGAGCCTCTCCCGCTTTCCCTTCACTACCTAGGCTGCTTTTTCCCTTTCTTTGTCTCTTCCTCCTCCCTTCCCCTTGCTCTCCAGCCTTTTTCCTTATCTGTTGTTTCACTTCCACCCTTGAGAAGGTAATTTTGCTCAGATCTCCTCCGCATCCATCACAGCTGCTCTCTCAGGCCCTTCGGTGGGACTCTGCTTTTGCTGGAGGATCTGCTGAGTAAATTGCTTGGCTGGGAAATGAGCACCTGGGCTCATTATGGCCGAGTTCAGGAGATGGTAATTATCTGCCTGTGAGGAAGTGGGGTGTGGGACCTGCCAGGAGAGTGGCACTGGATGATGGGCTCTGGTGATACCATCTGTGGAGGACCAGGGATGCTCAGAGGGATGGACACAGGCCTAATGACCATCCAGCCCTGAACAAGGCTAGGTGGGTTGGACCTGATCTGAAAGATCTCTTCCAAGCAAATGAATTCTGTGAGACCACAAGGGGCTGGCAAAGGAGGAGGCTCAGCCTCTGACGCAGTGGCCTGACCCATATCCCAGCGTGATGAATCCTCACAGCCTGTGCTGGGAGGTCAGTCAGGATGTTTGGCAGCCCCAGCACAGAACCCTGCAGAAAGGAGGTTTTCCAGCTTGAACAGCCCTGGGCTGGGTTGTCTGCCCTGGTTCTCTTCTGATTGTGCCTCCCCAGCAGCTTTTCTCAGCCCTGGGGAGAGGAGGGTGCTGAGGACATGCTGCCTGGCCCCGGACGTGGGCTTTTGTCCTTCCCAGCGCTGCAGCCAGCCGAGGGGAAACAGGAGGAGGCTGTCATCTCTCCCGGCCGTTCTCAGATGACAGCCTTTTCTGCTGAGTGTTCCTTTCTCTCCTTGATGACGGCTGCTAAAAAGGCTGCCAGGCTGGGGTGGTGGCCACTCATCCTCTTCTGCTCCTTGATGAAGGATTTCAGGAGCATCTCCTGTGCCTGGGCTTGCCTGCAGCCAGCCCTCCACTCCTCCAGCGCAGTGCACTGTCAGGCCGGCTCGGGGCCAGCTGCCCTCCAGGACAGGTTTTAGCCCATTTTCCAGCCCCTCCGCCACAGACACCATCTGCCAAGCTCACCCCAGCGTGTCTCACAGCCCCGCACAGCCTCTGCTTCCGTGTCCTCTCCAAGCCCAGACTCACCACGGAGGTCGGATCTTGGTTTCATGGAGCTGCTGGGCACACGCCGCACTCGCAGTGTGTGTGCCAGGGTCCATCTGTCCCCCCGCAGCAGCCCTGAGCCCACTGGCTGATGGTAACCACATCTGACAGCTCTCTCAAGCATGTCATTCCAGCAAGTGTTCAGTGAGACAGATGCATGAGGGGACAAGGAGGGATTGCTTTGAAATAGAAGAAGGAGATTTAGACTAGAGAGAAGGAAGGTGTTGAGGTTGTTTTGCACTAAGGGTGGTGAGACCCTGGCCCAGGTTGCCCAGAGAGGAGGTAAGTGCCCCATGCCTGAAACCATTCCAGGTCAGGCTGAACAGGGCTCTGAGCAACCTGCTCTAGTTCAAGATGTCCCTGCTGACTGCAGGGTGGGGGTTGGACTAGATGAGCTTTAAAGATGCCTTCCCACCCAGACCATTCTATGATTCTATAGCAAGGCAGCTACCTGGTGGGAAGCTCCGATGCCCAGGCTCAGGGAAACATCAAGATGGATTTGAGGCTAAAGCTGCACTGTCAAGGGGAGGGAGCTGTGTGGAGATGGACACCTTGCACCCCATCACCAGGTGGTCAGGCCAGGCTGTGTCAGACCCCTCTCCTGGAGCAGGAACTTAAAAGGACTCTTTGGATAAAGACAAAGGGGCTCAGCTTTCCCGCAGCCCCCGCTTGCCCAGCCCCCTGCATGTCTGTCAGCTCCTCTCCCCCAGCCAAGGCGTTCTTCAGCACCAGCCTATTCCTCGGTGATGAAATGGCCACTCAGCCGCTGCCAGGCGAGAGACAGTGACCTTGTGTCTCCCTTCTCCATCTCCTGAAACAGCAGCTGAAAGATGGGGACAAGGTCAATGACTCCTGCTGGCAGGTTTATTGCTGAGGAGGGGTGAGACCTCGTCTTTGGGCTTAGCTGCCAGGGCTGGTGAGGATGCTCCTTGAGATGTTGCAAGCACATGCAGAAGTGCATCTGCACCTCCCCAGCTCGTGAGGTGCTGGTAGGACAAGGGGGAGCAGGGTTTTGTTGCATGACAGTGGGGCTGGTGGGGGTTGGAGGGCTGGATAAGTGTTTACTGCCTGGCTCTCCAGCCCTCCATCTTCCTCTGTTTTTCTCTACCCTTCATAGGATGGTTTGGGTTTGAAGGGACCTTTAAAGGTCATCATCCAACTCCATTGCAGTAAGCAGGGATGTCTTCAGCTAGATCACCTTCAGTGGTCACTGCCACACATGTAGGGCACCAGTCAGTGAGGTGGGAGCCCAAGGCACTGGCAGGTAGAACATACATCTCCTGCCTTCAGGTCAGTGTGAGGTGGTGTGGTGGTTAGAGCAAGGTCTGTGAGCCAGCCCTGTGGGTCTATCCCTCTCCTCCCTTTCCTTTCCCCTTCTTTTGCATTACATCAAGATGATCTCAGTCCTTCCTCCCCTGCGGGCCCTCGCGGTGTCCGCTGCAGATAATCTCAGCAGCTCTTTGCATGTGAGGAGGGAAATGGGTCAGCCATGGGAGCCGGCGCTCGCCCGGCTGGTGATTCAGAGGGTGGTGCTTCCTTCTGCTGAGCTAGGGCTGATTCAGCGGTGCCAGGGCACTGTGCTGCTGCAAGCCTGGTCTTCTGGCCATTCCCTTAGAAATAAAGGGAGTCTTTCTAGCTGGAACCATGTGAAGCAAAGTTTCTCATGTCAGAGAGAGTGTGTGAATCCCAGCGTGGCAGCCAGTGCATCCTCTGTGAGTACCTGCACTGGTGCTGCATCCCACTGAGCACAGAGCATTGCCCATCTCCCTGGGCACAAGATCCTGGCTGCATCCCACTGAGCACAGAGCATTGCCCATCTCCCTGGGCACAAGATCCTGGCTGCATCCCACTGAGCACAGAGCATTGCCCATCTTCCTGGGCACAAGATCCTGGCTGCATCCCACTGAGCACAGAGCATTGCCCATCTTCCTGGGCACAAGATCCTGGCTGCATCCCACTGAGCACAGAGCATTGCCCATCTCCCTGGGCACAAGATCCTGGCTGCATCCCACTGAGCACAGAGCATTGCCCATCTCCCTGGGCACAAGATCCTGGCTGCATCCCACTGAGCACAGAGCATTGCCCATCTCCCTGGGCACAAGATCCTGGCTGCATCCCACTGAGCACAGAGCATTGCCCATCTCCCTGGGCACAAGATCCTGGCTGCATCCCACCGAGCACAGAGCATTGCCCATCTCCCTGGATTTGAGGTCTTAGCTGCACTTCACCAAGTCCAGAGCATCACTCCTCTCCTTGGATATGAGGCCTCAGCTGAATCCCACTGAGCCCAGAGCATCACCCATCTCTCTGGGCACAACAACCTGGCTGCACCCCACCGAGCCCAGTGCATCACCCATGTCCCTGGGCATGAAGCCCTCAGCAGAACAAAGGCCTGGTCCTCACAGCGATGCTCTCCAATCTCCAGGTGCCCCCATGCATCCTCCCTATGTCATGGTGAAGGAATGTGTCACTCCTCTCCCTGGCCACCCCTGTCACCCACAGCTAGGTATGGACACTGCCATGATGGGGCCTGGGGGACAAACACCCTGTTTGCAATAAAATCCTGCTTCAAAGAGTTGCCACAACTCCTGCAATAAAAAAAGGACTCCACTGTCTGTAAGAGTTTTAAATCCATCACCAGGAGATTAAATTCTAAAGGGATTTTGGTTTTCAATATAAACAGCAGATTCTTAAGCACCTCTTCATTTTCTGCGTTTAGGAAAGACACAGAAAGGCCTAAAATCCTCCCAAATCCCTTAGCATCGTTGCAACCCTGAGCAGAGACAGGCCAGGCGCTGGGCAATGGGCTTGAGCCCACGGCTGGGAGCTCCCCGGGGAGCTGCTTCGTGAGGCCGCGGTGATGGGGCTGCATTTCCTGACTAACCGCATCGGGAACAGGAGAACTGGAAGGTCCCCAGCTCCCTCGGGGCAAAGACACAGCAGAAATACCAGGAGTGTTATGGTTGCAGCTTGATTGGAGCCAGGGAGAGAGGAGAGGTGTGGAGACAGCTGCTAGTGAGGAGGGACCAAGGATTCAGAGACCAGCGGGGAGCATCCTTAGGGGTGCGGGTGGGACAGCTCCCCCCGGGTGGGAATGTGCAGGATGCAATGATCGGGGTGGAAATTTCCCATGGGCTGCGTGTGCACATCCCAGACGAGGCCGGCATGACGATGCCTCGACGAGACACCAGCCTGCAGTCAAATTCCTGCTCGGGCTCTTTGTCTTCACCTGGGTGCGGACCCGAGTCGGAAACCAAGCCACGGGGCGTGTCGGCATCCCGCTGTCTGCCGCTGCCTTCCACCGCCCCGCTTTCATCTCCTCCACCCCCAGCTCCGCTCTCATGGCCCCTGGTTGGTAGGCTGATGGGCTCAACACCTCGCAGGAGGCGAGATGCCGGCGAGATGCCAGACATTCCCCCCCCGGGCGAAGGTGAGCCCGGCCGTCTGGCATCGCCTGAGTCACCCCCGGCTCGCCCCTCTGCTGGCCTCGGGACTGGCAGCAACGAGGGCAGAACTGGCAGCACCATCACAGCCAGCACCGTGCTGGGACCGACTGGTCCTGCCGCTGGGGAGGTGGTGGGCAGCTGGAAATGAGCTCTGCTCTGCTGGGCCTGGGTAATGGCAGAGCTTTCCTCCCTGGCCACTGGCTCTTTCAGGTCCACTTCTGGCATCTCTGTTGGGGTGGTTTTGTTGCTTGTTGTTTGGTTTGGTTTTTTTCCCTTATAAAGCCTTTGTTTCAAGGTTTGTTATTTGATTTTGTGTCTTTTCTTTTCTTTTCTTTTCTTTTCTTTTCTTTTCTTTTCTTTTCTTTTCTTTTCTTTTCTTTTCTTTTCTTTTCTTTTCTTTTCTTTTCTTTTCTTTTCTTTTCTTTTCTTTTCTCTTTGTTTTTTGGGGGTTTTGTTTTTATTTTATTTTATTTTATTTTATGTTATTTTATTTTATTTTGTGTTATTTTCTTTTCTCAAATGAAAACTATTGATGCAACTGCAGCAAGTCCCCGTGGGTGGACCCATGGCGACCATTTCCCTTTGCATGGTCACCATCTCACCCGGCATGGCAAGCACCTCACCTCTCATGGTGGCCAACTCACTCTGTGTGGGCAAGACCCTCCTTGCCCACACCTTGGGCGCTCCAGGTTTGAGTCTTGGCTGCTCCAGCAGGCCCTTGTCAGCCAAATCCAGCATGTAGGCTCAGGAGGATCCCTGCAGCTTTGCGGGGGTGGGCTCCTCTCTCATCCTTGTCTGCCAAAAGTCGCTGCCTCTGGCTCCTGGCCTTGCTGCACACTTGGAATTGCCCTCAGCACTGGGCTCCAGACAGCGAGGGGTTAACGGAAACGCTGCTTTGAAGGTGGTTTGTGTTTTATTGAAAGAACCCAAACAAAGCACTGTGGTTCTGCATGCAAATCACCCAACCAGCGAAAGAGGAACCACCTGAACACTCAAAGCTTGCTCTCAGCTCCTGTTTGTTTTTCTCCCCCGAGTAGCTTGTTCTGCACATTTGCCTGGGAAGCCACAAAGAAGAAAGGTTGGGTCATGCAAAATCCTGCACCCATGGCCAGAGCCCAGGTGGAGATGCCCCTGAGCGACCTTACCCCAGATGCTTCAGCTTCCTGGGGCATGTCCTGGGCTGGACCCGTCTCGTCTGGTAGTTTCGCCTGAGCCTGGAGCTGCCCAGGGGGGTGGGAGTAGGCTGGAGGGGCTGGACCCCGTGGCTCATCGCTCTACCAACCTCCTGGCCAGTGGGTGAGTAGGACCTGTCCATGGAAGTGTGAAAGTGGAAAGCCTCCTTGTGGAGAAGCTGACGTTAATGCAGCTGGAATTGGGACTTGCAGTTGAAGTTGGGTCATGGAATGATAAACTGGTTTGGTTGGGAAAAGATCTTTAAAGCTCCTCCAGTCCAACTCCCTGCACTCAGCAAGGATGTTTGGGTGACAGGTTGGACTTGATGATCTTTGAGGTCTTTTCCAACCTTATTGATTCTATGATTCTATGAGGTCTGCAACCAGAGCAGGTTGCTCAGAGCCCCAAACAATCTGAGCTGGAATGGTCCCAGGTATGTGGCATCTACCACCTCTCTGGACAACCTGGGCCAGGGTCTCATCACCGTCAGCATAAACGATTTCTCCCTTCTCTCTAGTCTAAACCTCCCTCCTTTAGTTTCAAACCATCACCCCTTGTCCTGTCACAACAGGCCCTCCTGAAAAGTCTGTCCCCAGCTTTCTTACAGGCCCCTTTAAGCACTGAGAGGCCACAAGAAGGTCTTTCTGGGCCCTTCTCTTCTCCTGGCTGAACAACTCCAGCTCTCAGCCTGTCTTACAGCAGAGGGACTCCACTCTTCAGATCATTTTTGTGGCCTCCTCTGGACATGCTCCAACAGGTCCACATCTCTCCTGTGCTGAGGACTCCAGAGCTGGGAGCCCCAGTACAGACCCCTGAGGGACACCATTTGTTACCAGTGGTTTCTCAAACATCAAGCTGTTGACAGCTACCCCCTGGATGCACCGATCAAAGTCTTTAGCCACCTCACGGTGGGAAGATGAAGCCCATCCTCGCTCCAGCACACTCAGGCTGCTGGATGAACCCAGTCTCTGGTGCTTTACCTTGCATTGGGGGTGAGAAGGGTCCGAAGCCACAACCCCAAAGCTGGAAGCCACCAAAAGAGCTCCTGGCCATACCCAGAAGCTGTTTGCAATCAGCTCTGGCGCTGGAGCCCGTGCAGATGAAACGCATTGAGAGCAATTATGAGGAACCAAGAAATTAGCGAAGAATCAGAGCCTGCTCGTGAACAATTCACAGGCAGGCAGGAAGGGAACAAGAGGGGAAAAAAAAAAAGGGCAAAACTCTTGGAACAAGTTGTTTGCTATAAATAGTTTGCCCCTTTCGACGAGCTGGTGACAAAGGCAGGCGAGGGGAGGCAGGGATAGCGCAGCACAAGCTCTGCTTTATTCATTCCTTTGACAAGTGTAGCTAAGTTTTAATTATTTATGATTATACTTCCTAATGTGCTAGCACATGTTCTGAGGAATATTTTCCTCTTGGTAATCCGAGCCCTCGCTCCAGCACTGTCCAGGCTGTTAAAGCCCCGCGGCTCAGCAGGGAGCGAAGGACTTCTCCGTGGACGCGGAGCTGGGAGCGTGGGAACCGGCGAGGAGCAGCCCCGGCCCCGCTGCGTTCGTAACCCAGGTAAGGCAGGGCCCGGTTTGAAAACACCCAATTGTCAACCTGACAATGTGCCTTTAATCTTTGTCACTTCACATGCCAAGTCCCAGAAGTGCTGAATTATTAAGTCTAAAGTTCCAAAATAAACTCTCACTCAGAAGATTATTTCCATATAATTTGAAATTTCCTGCTCTAATAACTCCTGCGCTCGCTCTGTCTCTCGCCCTAATCCTGCTCCGAAAGGCTGAGCCCAGCCTTGGGCCGGGGCTGAGCCCCTGGGGTGGGCTCACCTTCCCCTCTCCCTCCCCAGGCAAGCCTCCCTCTCCCCAACTGCTGACGGCTTAATTATTGCGTGGGGTAATTAGCGCGAGGAACCAGACTGAGGCCTCTCCAAACTCATTTCACTGAGGAAATCAATCTGATCCCTCCCAGAGGGCTCTGCTGCCAAACTTAATTCCAAATAATTGAACAGAAAAGTGCTTTAATGTTGTGGAAGGAGTGAAAGTGATGAGCTGGTGACCGGCCGGTGGCACTTTGCTCATGCCGCCGAGTGCTTGCCTGGGCCCCCACTGGAGTCTAAGCAGCCCCTCGCAAGGGGGCAGGGGGTGCTCAGAGGGGTGTGTAGCACCCAGGTCTTCCCACTCTGCTGATGCCCCATGAGGTGAAGTGCTGGTGGAGGTGGGATGAGGAGCAGGATGGGCAGCGCTGTTGGCAAGCAGGAACCCCAGTTCCCACCAGAAGATGCTCAATCCAATGGGGTGCTGGTGGAGATGGGATGGGGAGCAGGACAGCAGGCAAGGAGCAGTCAGGAGCCCCAAGTGCCACCTGGGGATGCTCCACCAGGTGAAGTGATGGTGGAGGTGGGGATGGGGAGCAGGATGGGAAGTACTATGGTAGGCAGGAACCCCAAGTTCCATGAGGAGATGCTCAGTCCAATGGGATGCTGGTGGAGATGGGATGGGGAGCAGGACAGCAGGCAAGGAGCAGTGAGGAGTCCCAAGTGCTACCTGGGGATGCTCCACCAGGTGAAGTGCTGGTGGAGGTGGGATAGGGAGCACTGTTGGCAGGCAGGAACCCCAAGTCCCACCAGGAGCTGCTCAGTCTGATGGGATCTGGTGGAGATGGGACGGGGAGCAGGCCGGGCAGCACTCGGGCAGGTGGGGCGCGGGCAGGAGGTGGGTGCCGCAGGCTGTGGGTGGGCTCAGGGAAGGATTGGACCCAGACAAAGCGATGTTTTTTTTGCCATGAGAAGGAGAAGGGCGCCTTTGCTCCCTGGATTATATATCTGTGTGCTTTTCCCCCTGCAGTAACCGGAGAATAGAAATAAAATACTGAATTATTAACTCTAATTACCCCCAGAATTACTTCAATAACAGCACAATTTCACAGGCGGCTGCTGCGAAGACAATGTGCAGGGATAAAAGGAGGCAGAGAATCCACTTCCACCACAGGAATGTTTGCCATTTATTATTTTCACATTAGCCCTTTCAGGGTTTCTTTTCATTTTGCTCAGCTTTTTCCTCAGCAATGGTCAAATTTCAAACACTCTGGGGGCACCCTCCCCACGTGTGACTGCGTCTCAGGAGTATCCCAGCTCCTCCAAGCTGCAGAGCTGGGGATGGAGATCACACAGGAGTTGAGGTTGGCAAGGGTGGAGAGGCAGGGGTGGAGTGGCTGGGAGGGAGCCATGAAGATGGAGTGGCAAGGATGAAGCAGAAGAGATGGGGCTTTGGGGATGGTGCAGCTGAGACAGAGTAGCATGGGTGGAAGGGCAAAGAGGAAGAGGCATGGATGGAGAGGCAGAGGTGGAGAGGCATGGATGGAGAGGCATGGATGGAGTGGCAAGGATGGAGTGGTAGGGAGGTAGAGGCAGAGGTGGAGAGGCAAAGGTGGAGAGGCAAATGTAGAGAGGCAAAGGTAGAGAGGCAGGGATGGAGAGACATGGATGGAGTGGCAAGGATGGAGTGGTAGGGAGGTAGAGGCAGAGGTGGAGAGGCATGGATGCAGTGGCAAGGATGGAGCAGTAAGGATGGAGTGGCAGGGGTGAAGAGGCTGGAATGGATTGGGTGTCAGGGATGAGAGGCAGGGATGGAGAGAAAGAGACGGAGCTATAAGGACCACATGGATTCTTCTGCCTGCATCCTTCACCACTCTGCTTCCCACCTGTCCTGGTGGCAATGGCAGGGCTGGGGCTCGCAGCTGCAGCAGGACCTGGCTCTTTGCAGGCCAGTCACAGCCCCAGTGAGGTGGGGGACACACTCAGAGCAGCTTTTCTGGCCCTTCAGCTCTCCTGGGTTCTGCTGCAAATCCGGAGCTGATCCTGTTTAATACCAGTTTGCCTGTGCTCTGAAGGGAGCAGGGCTCTACAGCAGCGGCTCCCCTCCCGCTCTGCAGGTGCAGCCACTTTCAGCTTTATTGGCTTTTGGCATTTGCAGCAGCTCCATGAAGTCGTTCAGCTACCAGGGAGCTCGGGGAACTTGAAAAGCATTTGATGTGAAACTGGGGAGTAAGCTTCCTGCTGCTTGCAGTCCAGCCTCAAGAGCAGCACTGGGGCTGGGATAGCCTTTCCTCAGGGGGCTCTGTACAGCCTTTGCCCAGTGCCTTGGAACATGTCACTCACTGGTACAGCTCAGCTGGCACTTGGAGGGTCTGAGCTGTGTCTGGGGGGCCTGAAACAGGAGCTTTGGGGGTGTCCAAACTCTGCCTGGAACATTTGGGGTGGGTGATCTTGCTCCCAGCCCAGCTGACTGTTGGGAACCAGGGCACAAGCAGAACTTGGCATCCCTGGGATGTTCTGGCTCCATTTCCACAGGCAGGTTAATCCAGAGCAATTTGTGCTCTGCTCGGCTGCTCTGTACCTGAGCTGCAGCTTGGGGCCATGTCCTGCAGCTTTTCACAAGCACTAAATCAAAGGGAGCTCCTGGAAGGGAGCTGGAGGAGGGGCAGAAGGGGAAGAGAGAGGGAAAAAAAAATCCACTTTACACTGGAATGTGACCAGCTTGGGTAACTCAAACCAGAAGGCAGCCAGTGGCAAGCAGGCAGCTGGCAAGGGGCTCACTGTGCTGGCATGGCCACAGCACTGACCTGCCAAAAGCCTCTCAGTACTGTAGAGAAAAAACCCAAGAAGCCCAGACCAGCAGACATGCTGACTTTGAGAGCAGCATCACTCTCTGCTTTCTGCTGGGGGCTGGGAGCTCTGCAACACTATGGTGGAGTGACTCAGTCCAGGAACAAAGGGATTTTGCAGCAGGAGGGTGATGGGTGCTGTGCAAAGCTCACAGGGTGGGCAATGAGCCCTGCAAAGCAGCCTCTCAGCCCCAGAGCTGCCCATGCAAGGCTTTGGAAGAGAGCTAGGCTCCCAGGGGCTCACAGCACCTCTAGGGCCATGGATAAAGGGGAGGGGATCCTACCTGTATGCTCACCCAGAGCTGCTGGAGGGTGGTCTGGTCTCCTGGTGCTGTCTTGGTCCCCATGGGTCGGATGATGATGGCACCCAAAGCATCTCATTCTCCTGCTGTCATCATTCTGTGTCCCCTCACCATGGGAGCATCCTCTCCAGGGCCCTCTCTTCCCTGCTTTCCATCTCTTTTACCTCTCCAGCTTCTGTTCTGGCTTCAGCAGGTCCAAGAGCCTTCAAACGAGACACCGGGGCCAGGGCAGACCCTGCACACGTGCAGGTGTTGGCATCTCTGCTCCATCCATGGCTCCTTCCTCTCTGTGCTGCTGGTCCCGGTAAGGAGGGAGAAGGAAGCTATCAGGCTGCCTTGCTGTGCTGTGCAGCCACCCTGCCAACAAGCCCTGCAGTGGAGACCATCCAGCTTTCCCCAGGGAGCAGAGGTTTTGGTGAGGATCAGCTATTTGAGGACCTGGCTTTGAAATGGGAGGGGAAATCCCCAGCCTCTGGCAGGCTGCTGCTGAAATGCTGTGAACTCTGCACTCCGATTTTCCCTTCTCTCCACCTTTTCCCCCTCACCTGCTGGCGAGCAGCAGCTGCTCCAGGGGACAGAGCTGGCTCTGGGAACCCATCTGCCTTCAAAGCAAGGCTGTTTCCTTCCCATGAAGATAGCAGATCTCCCTCTCTGCTGCATCCCCCTTTCCCAAACGGAAGAGTTAATCCGCTCCTGGTGTTTCCTCCCCAAAAGCTGGCTCAGCCTCTCCTGCAAGCACTCCTCTCAAGGCAGCTTCCAGCACCCCTGGACTGCTCTGGCTGCCTGTGTGCTGCCTTCCCACAAGCCCTGACGGCTTCACTCCATCATCCTTTTGCCACTAGGAAATGCTTTTGCTCGGTGCTGCATTGAAGGGATTGTTGGTTTAGTGACCGTGCTCAGATTTCCCTCTCTTTGTTTTCCTGCCAGGCTTTAGGGGAAACCTAAAGAGATAAATCAGTGCAGGGAGCAGGTGGGGGAGACAGCTTTTCCTGTGCTGCTGGGAGCTCTGTGGATGCTTTGAAGCACAGACCAGCAGATCCAGCACAGAGCCTTGGGGGGATGGACATTGCCCACCTTGGTCACCCCAAGAGCTGCTCTGCAGTTCTGCCATGCTCTGCTCCACATCTGGATCCAGAGAGGGGGAAAAGTAGCACTTTCCACTGGAATGTGACCAGCCTGAGCAACTCAAACCCGGGGATGGGGAGCTGAGCTGCATGGAGCTGGGCAGGTGGCCATTCCATCAGCTGCCTGGACCGCTCTGGGCAGGAAAGTGGTGGTCCTGCGGTGGGTGAGAGCTGTGGTGTCTGCTACACAGTCTGGCTGCTGCTGGGAAAGGCAGGGGGTTAGGGTGGTGGGCAGCCCTCCAGCCTGCAAAGGAGGCATCCAGCCTGGGAAGCATGGGGCAGGGATGGACACAAAGCATCCAGACGTGCTGGTGCTTCCCCACGGCCCGGCACTAGCCTGCAGTCAGGGCCTTCAATGGGAGCTTTCAGCCCTTCCTCCTCCAGCCCTTCCCGCCTGCAGCCAAGTCAGAACCCTGCCTTTGTTCCTCTCTTTTAAAATAAATCATTTTTGGGGTGAGTTTCATGCCAGCAAACAATGCCAGCCGTGGCAGGGGCTATAAGGGCTCTGTTATTCACAGCAGACTCCCAGCATGGCTGAAGGCCAAGCTGGAGGGAAAGCACCCCCCTGGGATGCTGAGCATCCTGCCCTGTCCCTGTGGTGGGCAAAGGCTTGGCCCAACCCCTGGGGGATGCTGTGCCCTTCCCTTTGCCCCTGGGGAGACCCCAAACTGTGCCATCAGGGCTGTGCCAAGGACTCAGCTTCCTGGTGGCTCCTCCCAGCCACGGCTTGGCATTGCTGGTGCTTTACTGGAAAGGACTGGGATGCACTGGAGGAAGGACTGGGACTGCAAGGCAGGGTGGAGTGGGGGAAGGGGCCAAGGAGTGGGGCTCATTCCCAAAACACAGATAGCTTTGATAATTAGCCAGGAAATGATGAAAGGTAGAAGGGATTTGTTTAAGCACAGCATGTTTTATTGCTTTCCTCTTCCAAAGTCTCTCTTTAAAGTGGTTGGAAGATTTTTTTGCTCTTCTTTTGCCTCAGATGTTGCACTTCAATTACTACCAAAATACCTGTGATGTAAATAAACCATGGAAAAGATTTTCCCAGGGATTCCCACAGTCCCCAGGCTCTCCTCACCTCGCTACCACACACTGGGGTCCCTTTGCAGACCCCAGCTTGGCCCCACGGGATGCCTGCCCATCTTGGTGCTGTGGTGGAGCTGCTGCCCATAACCCAGAGCCAAAGCTGGGCAGAGCCTGGCAGCCTTCCCTGAGCCTGAGAGCCTCAGGGAAAACCTGAGCAGCCCAGAAACACCATGGTGGGAGGCTTCACCTTCCTCTGCCTCTTGGTTGTTTAGCCTGGAGGAGAGGAGGCTCAGGGGAGACCTTCTTGCTGTCTACAGCTACCTGAAGGGTGGATGCAGCCAGAAGGGGATTGGTCTCTTCTCCCAGGCAACCAGCACCAGAACAAGAGGACACAGTCTCAAGCTGTGCCAGGGGAAGTTTAGGCTGGAGGTGAGGAGAAAGTTCTTCCCAGAGAGAGTTGTTAGCTGTTGGAATGTGCTGCCCAGGGAGGTGGTGGAGTCACCATCCCTGGAGGCATTCAAGAGGGGATTGGATGTGGCACTTGGTGCCATGGTTTAGTCATGAGGTGTTGGGTGAGAGGTTGGACTTGATGATCTTTGAGGTCTCTTCCAACCTGGTGACTCTGTGATTCTGTTGTGCCTGGAGGCAGCAGCAGGACTGAACACAAAGAGTGTTTTCTAGATGCCAACACTCCTCTTCCTGCCCCATCACTGCCTCTGGCTGCTGCAGCCCAGGGCTGGTGGGACATCCCCCTCTGGCATGAGGAAGCCCCCCCAACCCCCAGCCTGCTGCTGTCTTCACCTTACCCACCCACAATTATTGCAAGGGATCACTGGAGTCTGTGTGTGCTAACTGCTGCAACAGAGGCATTGAATCATGGAATCCTTTAGGTGGGAAGGGATCATCAGGTCCAACTGTTAACCCAGCCCTGCCAGGTCACCACTCAAACATCTCCCTCAGCACCACATCTGCACAGCTTTGGAACCTCTCCATTCAGCACTGCCCTGAGCAGCCTTTTCCAGGCCTTGACAACCCTTTTGGGGGGAGAAATTGTTCCTCATGTCCAACCTAAACCTCCCCTGGGCAACTTGAGGCCATTTCTTCTTGTCCCATTGCTTGTTTGTTGTGAGAAGAGACCAGCCCCCAGGCTTGCTCCAGGCTCCTTTCAGGGAGCTGTAGAAAGTGAGAAGGTTGATAGTTCCTTTCCTGGGAGAAGGTTGATAGTTCCTTTCCTGGGAGAAGGTTGATAGTTCCTTTCCTGGGAGGAAGTCAGAGTGATGGTCCATGGTTTGTTCCTCTTCCCCTCATGCTTGAGCTCTCCAGGTTGGGTTTGAGGAGCCAGGGCAGCAATGCTGATGGTTCTCACTGGGCTTAGGCTGTCAGCTCCACCAAGGACAGCCAGAGCTGGCAGACAGCCACAGGTCTTCTGGGACAACCACTGCATGCCAGGCTGGTGAGGGGCTGCTTGCCTCAGCCTATGGAGGATGGGGGCCTGGAGTGAGTCATCTGATGAGGAGGAGCCTGCAAACAGATGCAGGGTGGTGGAGTGGGGTCAGCTCCACCAAGGCCACATCCTGCTTTGACTTGGTGGGAAAAGGAATGGAGGGCAGGAGAGGCAAGGTGCTGCTGCATCCCCCCAGCAGCACTCCCTTAGCTCTTGTCTCATTGGTTGTTCTCACCTGCAGCAGCAGTGCTCAGGGTCCTCTACAGCCAAGAAGAGCCAGGGGGTGATGTCTGAGGTGCTGTGCTCCCAGAAGCAGCTCTGGCAGCCCCCAGTGCTGCTCCTCAAGCCCTTCTTGCCATCCCACATGGAGGTGAGCACAGACAGGACATGAGCGACTCCAGCAGTGAGGGGACCCCAGCTCTGCTTGCTGAAGGCCAGGGAGATGCTGTAGAAGGCTGGATAGGAAAGAGCCCAATTAAGATAAAATCACAGGGAACTGATTATTAATTAGTGGGTAATTAGTTATCTCTCTGCCATCTGGAGGGCTGGATCTGCTCGTGTGGCAAGCTGCTGTCGGCTGGGTGTCCCCCACCAGCCAGACTGTCCCCAAGGCTCTCCTGCCCTGTGCCACTGGTGGGAGGCCATTGCCTTTGCCCACATCTCCTCCAGCATCTCTGCTTCAGGCTCTGGGTTGCAGGAGCAGGTATGGAGGCCCCTGCTTGCTGCTCCAGCTCTTACTTTCTGGGTCTATCCTGCCAGGCTGTAAATGGAGAGCTCCTCCATGGGCCCATCCTTGGTGGCCTGCTACCAACGGGTTTGTGTGCATCTTCTGCTTGAAGCTGGGACTGCCCAAGCTCAGCCTCTTCCCCAAGGAATCTTAGAACCATTTGGGTTGGAAAAGACCTTTAGGATCATCAACTCCAGCCGTTAGCCCAGCACTGCCAGGTCACCACTTAACCATGGCCCTCAGCACCACACCTACAGAGCTTTGAAAGCCTTCCAGGGATGATGATTCCACCACTGCCCTGGGCAGCCTGGTCCAGGGCTTGACAATCATTGTTCCTCATGTCCTACCTAAACCTCTCCTGGCACAAATGGAGGCCATTTCCTCTTGTCCTATCACTTGTTCCCTGGGAGAACTTGGGAGAAGGAGATGTTCACCTGTGCTGGAGCCAGAGTGGTCAGTTTTCAGCACTGTTATTAGGTGGGGAAGAAAGAGAAGACATCAAAACTGGGAGGTCTCCCCTTTGCTATCCAGTGTCTGCAGTGTCTCAGACCAGGCTGTGCCCCTCACCTGGGTGGTGGCAGGGCCAGGAGCAGCCCTGGCAGACTCCTGGCTGTCCTGCCATGTGTTTTAAACCTGCTCACTTCTATGTGGCTGGCTCTCCATCCTGCCCACGCTCCAGAAATGCCATCAGGCACCTGACTTGCTCTCAGCCCCCTCTCCTGGGGCTAGGCAAGGGTCTCCCACAGCCTCCTGTCAGTGCTGGGGGGTGGGGGAGAGAGGGCTGGGCTCACCTCGGATGTTTCCAGACCGGTGAGCAATTGATGGCACGCCTGAGAGCACGCAGGGAGCAGGGAGGTGAGGCAGCCAGCAGAGTCTGATTGCCTTTGGATGACTTCTCTGGAGGGGATTTGTCTGACAAACAGCAGCAGCACAAAACAACCTGAAAGCTTTCCTTTTAGGTGGAGGAATAAAAGGGCTTTGAAGACACCAAGACGACAAACACCATCTGCAAGCATCTGGAGGGGCTGTGAGTTGTGGGGTGCAGCCTGTGTCTCACCCTCCGACAGCAGGGCTGGGGATGTGAGCCATAAGCAAGAGCTGGTGGGGCAGGAGGGGGCCAGCATGGCTGGGGAGCCAGGGTGAGGGCTTAGGGAAAGCTGTCATCTGTCTGGCTCTGTCCTTCAGAGGCTGGATGCTGAGAATATTGGCTCATCCTTCTCTAGCCTTGGTGGATGTCAGGGAAGTTTAGCTACAGGCAACTCCTCATCTTCCACGGGTGTCCTACCCACAGGGACAGGACTTGGTGCAGCACCAGGGAGCTCTGACCCTCCCTGCTCCATCTCCAGCCCTGCTGTGATAAAGTCAGTCCTGAAATGGGGCCAAGGAGTTTTCTTTAGATCTCCTTGTGGTGAGAGCACGCTGGAGAACTTGAGGGCTTTGCAGGACCTTGCTGGGGCTTTGCTAAGGAGCCCCTCCCAGTGCCACACATTTCATCACAGACCCAGAGTGAAGCCACAGAAGTCCATGGAGAGGCATTTCTGCTGCTGCAGAGACAGCAGAAAGGTTCACATGCAAATGTGTCTGGGTTTTTGGCTCCCATCTTGGAGCCCAGAGTGGCCTCATGCCTCCTGTTTGCTGGTGAACAGAGCTGCGCAGGGCAGAGGCTTGAAATCTGAAGATGTGTGTTGTCTGTCTGCTGGGAAGAGACCAGAAGGGAGCAGCTGACTTGGCACTTGGAGGAAATCAAAGCCCTACCCGAGGGGAAGGGCTGAGCTGTGCCTCCCTCTATCAATCTCTGCATTGTCCCTGTGGACACTCCCAAGTGAGGCACAGGGCTTTCCCAGCCTCCCTGCAGGGAGGTACACCTTGGCCAGCTGATTGTAGTCTCCATGTCCTTGGAGCCCTGGTGTCCTGGTTTAGGAGAGTGCTCTTTGGTGTAAGTGCAGTCCTTGGGCAGGCAGAGCCACCCCTTGCCCTCCCATTGATGGACATTCTGCAAGAGTCACATCAACCACCCCAACCTTCCTGGGCCCTTCAGTGTCCTGTCATTTGCAATCCATGGCCTCCTTCCCTCCCTGCTCCTCTCCATCTTGCCATGGTACCATGCTCCACAGACTGAGACTCACCTGAGGGCCACTAATGCTGTCCTCCACAGGGTGAGGGTGCACCAAGGGAGCCAGCTGCATCTTCTCCTGTGCTTGTGCTAAAGGAGTAGTGGAAACCTTAGGTTGCCCCCACATCCTGTTTGATTCCTCCTCCTTTACTCTGTGGCTGGTTGCTGCTTTGCTAATTATTCAGCACTTTCTTTGTTGGTGAAGTGACAGCCTGTGAGAGCAAGTCACAGAGTCCTGGAATCACAGAGTTGTTCTGGTGGGAAAGGACCTTCAAGATCATTGAGTCCAACCATCAACCCAGCACTGCCAGGTCACAGCTGAGCCATGCCCCCCAGCACCACATCTTTTCTACCCTCAACAGGGATGGTGGCTCCACCACTGCCCTGGGCAGCCTCTTCCAGGGACTGACAATGTTTCTGGGGGAGAAGTTGTTCCTCATGTCCAAGCTAAACCTCCCCTGACACAACTTGAGGCTGTTTCTTTTCATCCTGGTGCTTTCTCCCTGGGAGAAGAGCCCAGCACCCACCTGGCTCCAACCTCCTCTCAGGGGCTCCTGGGGAGTGAGAAGGTCTCCCCTCAGCCTCCTTTTCCCCAGGCTAAGCAACCCCAGTTCTCTCAGCTGCTCCTCACAAGACTTGTGCTCTGGCCCTGTGCATAGTTCATGGACCATGAAGTCAGACATCAGTGTAGCTCCAGATGGAGAGCAAGGCAGCCCTTTCCCATCACTCTCTGGCTCCTGGGCTCAGGAAGGTCCTTTCTGCCCATTTTTGGCCTCCAGAGAGGACCAGATGGCTGAAGGAAGGTCGCAGAAGAGAGGAGAAGGCTGGCTTTCAGCTCCAGGCTAGGAGGGAGCCATGGTGGTGATGTCAATGGGATGCTGGTGTCAACCTGCCTTTCCTTCAGCCCTGCCTTGACCAGCCACAGTTTCTGCTCTGATTTCTGCTCCCTTGTAATGTCTGAGTTGTGGCAAAGTGGCTGTGAGACTGAGTTCATGGTTGCTGCCCCTTTTGAAGGAGAAAAACGGCTCCATGAGTGCTGAACATGAGCAGCTCAGAGAGAGAGACTGATACCACCAGGAACCCCTCGCCCCACAGGGATGGGGCTCTGGGAACACCCCACCACTGCTCCAGCTGGTCTAGAAGGGCTGATTTTCTCTGCCCATGTGGATTTGCTTCTCTTTGTTTGGCTGTCACTTCACCCCTGACTAGGTTTTGCCCTCTGCAAACAGCACAGGGCAGAGCCAGGAGCAGGTGGCAGGACATTGGCTAAATCCATCAACTAAATGGGAGCACCAGCAAGCCTGGGCTGGAGCCAGGTCCTTCTGCTGGTGTTTTAATGACGATAAATGCAATCAAGAATGAGAGAGAGGAACATTAAATTAAATAAAGTACCCAAAGCTGGAAGATTCTTAGCTGCTGGGGTCATAACCATCCCTTGGGTTTCTGTAGGCAGGTGTTGCTGGACCACTTTCCACCTGTAGAGCTGCTGTCTTGTCTTTCTGGTGTTCTGCTGCCTGCTGTAGTGTAGCCTGACTAGTCCTGGTCTTGTGGCACACCTGCACTGAGCACAGCACCAGGTAACCCCAAGTCATCCAGCACCCCACCCCATGGGAGAGGGTATCCCAAGATACTGGAACCTTCTCAATGCTTATCAATATCTAAAGTGTAGGGGCAAGAGGACAGGGCCAGACCCTTTCCACTGGTGCCCAGTGACAGGACAAAGGGCAACAGGCACAAACTGGAACCCAGGAGGCTCCATTTGAATGTGAGGAGAAACTTTTGTGCTGTGAGGGTGCCAGAACACTGGCCCAGGCTGCCCAGAGAGGTTGTGGAGTCTCCTTCTCTGGAGAGATTCCAAACCCACTTGGATATGATCCTGGGCAACCTGCTGTGGGTGACCCTGCTTTAGCAGGGAGGATGGACAAGATGAGGAGCAGAGGCCCCTTTTAACCCTCACCTTGAGGTGATTTTGGGATGCTCTGACTTTGTCTAGTGAGCACCCACAGGCATCACCCCACAGCTGGGAAGCTCTGGTGGTTTGCTGGCTGGAGCTTCATGCTGCATCTCCATCAGTCTCTGGGGCTGTGATGGTACCAGTGTCCAAACACTGCTGGAGGGGAAAGACCCCAGGACACCCAGAACCCAGCTGGAGCTGTGCTGAGCCAGTGTTAGCATCATGTAAGGAAGCCCCTGGTGGTCCCAGCTGGCTGTGGGCTTGGCAGCTTGGCATTTGCCAGATCCCACAGGGGCCACGCAGCTGCTGGGCATGGTGCCTCTGTGTCTGCCTGTGCCATATCACCTCTATCTGCTCCTTCAGCCTTACCAGGGGGCAAGGAGGGGGAAAAGGGGTTTGTGGTGGGGCTGTGCTAATTGTCAGGCTTCCCTCACGCTGGCCTGCTGAGCTTACAATCAGCATTAGCGTTCCTAACGAAGTCCCGTGGGCTTCCCACCTTCCCCTGCCCCTTTTACAGCAGTCCCCCTTCCAAGAGACTTTAAAGCTCCTTTTGTTAGAGGCTAAAAATGGCCTTAAAATAATCATTAAAGACTGGAATTAAATTCATTTAAAAGGGAGCCATTCAAAGCTGGCTTTCTTCTGCCCTTGACAGGTTTCCCGTCTGGGTTTGCCTCACCTTAGATGAGTCCACACCTCTCAGACCTGCCTGAGGGAGGTTTCCTCACCCACTGCATGCAGAGCACACTGTGTAGGGACATCTAGCTCAGGGTATGCTGGCTGTCCCCCGTTGTGATCATAGCTGCTGGCCCTGGGGGCTCAGCAGAGCTGAAGGACTCTACTGTGGTCACCCAGGAGCATGACATCAGCCAGGAGCACCAGTTGCTCCAGCCTTGCTTTGGAATCATGGAATTGCTTTGGGATTGGCTGGAAAAGACCTCTGAGGTCACCAAGTCCAACCATCCTCTAACTCATACTGAGTCTGGTGCTAAACACTGTCCCTCAGCATCACATCTTGGTGTCTTTTAAACACCCCCAGCAATGGGTGTTTTGGAATCACAGAATTGCTTTGGAATCACAGAGTTGCTTTGGAATCATGGAATTGCTTTGGTTTGGTTGGAGAAGACCTCTAAGGTCACCAAGTCCAACCATTCTCTAGCTCTGCCAAGTCTGGTGCAAACACTGTCCCTGAGCATCACATCCAGGTGTCTTTTAAACACCCCCAGTAACAGTGGTTTCGGCTCCTCCCTGGGGAGCCCATTGCAGTGGTTGATAACCCTTAAGCTGGGCCTTGTCCACCTCCAGGTGAGCCTCATTCTCACCACCCCAATGTGACTGAGCTGCAGCTCTGAGGCTCTGCATGCAAAGCCCAACAGAATAAACGTGCCAATTTGCTTCTCAGGAAGCCCTTGTCCAGCCCAGCAAACTACACCACCACTCATGGATTTTCAGGCCAGGAGGGATCCCTGTGACCAGCCAGGCTGACCTCCTGCGTTCCACAGCCCGCTGCCTTGGCAGAAACTCCGCCACTCGTGCTCAAGCCGAAACATGTTTTTATTCAGAGAGGTACTCAGTCTCCATTAAAAACCTTGGAGTGGTGGAGATCCCACTCTGTCCTGAGGGATTCATTCCAATGCTTCATTGCTCTGACTGCTAAAACTCTGCTGCTTCCTTCTAATCTGGATTTGTCTTGTTTCGGCTCCCGGCTCGGGATGCTGTAATGCCTTTTCCTGCTAGATTAAAGAGCCGTCTGCTATCAGAGATCTCTTCCCCGTGCAGTCCGCCTGCAGACCGTGAGCAAGCCACCTCTTGGTCCCCTCAATAAACTAAACAGCCAGAGCTTCTTCCCCCTGTCACTGTAATGCATATTTTCCACTGCCTTGACTCACTCCCAGCTCTTTTCTGAACCCGTTCCAGGCTCTCCTGCTCCGGCTGGAAGCGCGGATGAGAGGCACGGAAGGCAGCATCCTTGCAGCAGGCTCCTCGTGCCATGTGGCCGGGTGACAAGGCTTCTCCCTCCTCCTGGGTGGATGCAGCCAAGGATGATGCTCATCTCCTGAGCTCACGTGCTTGGTGCTCAGGCCGAGCTGCTGCTCTGCGGTGTGGCCTGCCAGGGCATGAGCAGGACAGGAGGACTTGTCTGTGGATGCTCTTGCACCTGCTAGGTCCACAGGACCTGGATATATTTAGGCTAGAACAGGGATCATCCCCCTGTGCTTGGCACTGGTGAGGCTGCACCTGGAATGCTGGGTTCAGCTTTAGGTCACTCACTCCAAGAAGGACATTGAGGGGCTGGAGCAGGTCCAGAGAAGGGCAGCAAAGCTGGTGGAGGTCTGGAGAACAGGTTTTGTCAAGAACAACTGAGGGAACCAGAGTTGTTCAGCCATGAGAAAAAGGACATTGAGGGGAGGCCTTCTTGCTCTCTACAGTTCCCTGAAAGGAGCTTGGAGCAAGGTGGGGACTGGTCTCTTCTGCCAAGGAACAAGCAATAGGATGAGAGGAAAAGGACTCAAGTTGAGTCAGGGGAAGTTTAGGTTGGATCCAAGGAGCAATTTCTTCCCCAAAAGGTTTGTCAATGCCTGGAAGAGGCTGCCCAGGACAGTGGTGGAATCCCCATTCCTGGAGGGGTTTAAAAGCTTTGTAGATGTGGTGCTGAGGGAAGTGGTTTAGTGGTGACCTGGCAGTGCTGTGTTTACAGTTGGACTTGATCTTAAAGGTCTCTTCCAAAAACCAATTCTGTGCTGCTTTGATTCTCTGGTTCTTTGATTCTTTGATTTGTTGATTCTTTGATTTGTTGATTCTTTGATTCTGTGACACTGAGTCCACTGAGCTGGAGGCAGGGATGCTCAGGGCAGGTTTAGCTGTACCACCAGCTCTGCTTGAGGCATGGCTGCATGCAGGGCTGCCCAAGAGTGGGACAGCAGAGGGAACCCAGCCACCCCTGTCCACCCCTCCTAACCCTGTCCTCTTTCACCCAGTTCCCCAAGTGTGGCGCTGCAGTGGGGTGGGATTTAAAAGGGCCAAGCACAGCTCGGCAGGGGTTGGTGGGGTGGCTGTGGGAACAGGGGTGGGGGAGGAAGTCTTGGCTGCCGTCCAGCTTGTCGTTAAAAGTCAGCGTGGAGGGATTCACCCCCTGCTCATTAGCGCCGGGACTCTGCGAGCTGTTGGAGCTGGGAGAGCAGGATTAATCATCTGTGGCCCATCCGGGATGTGTTTTGGTCTCCGTTCTGAGGCCTGTCCTGTTCCTGCTCCCTACCCACCACGCAGGCTGGGCTGGGAAGCCAGCCCGAGGTCGGCGTTTCTCTTCCCTTCAGAACAATGGAGCCCTGGGCTGCAGCAGCCGGCACATCGCAGCCTGCTGATGCTTGCCAGCTGTGTTGCCTTAACATCTTCCCATTATCTCCCAATTGCTGGCTAACCCTGTCTCGGGGAGAGCTTCGTCCTGCCTTTGGCAGAGGAACGAGTCTCCCTCCCAGCATGGAAAGTTGGCTGGGTGCTGGCTCTCTCTGCCCTGAACATCTGCTGCTGGCTTGGCGGGGAGCGGGGCTGCACGTTGGCTCTGATATGGGGGGAGCAGGATCACACACAGCCCTGCTGGGCCACGCTGTGCCCTCCTGTGCCCTGCTGCCCACTGCCCACCCCAAGCTAGGGGCATCACCTCTAGAGCTCAAGCCTTCTGAGGAGCAGCTGAGGGAGCTGGAATTCTTCAGCCTGGAGAAAAGGAGGCTCAGGGGAGACCTTCTGGCCCGTTACAGCTCCCTGAAAGAAGGTTGTGTTCAGGTGGGGGTCGGACTCTTCTCCCAAGGAACAAGTGATAAGACCAGAGGAACTGGCCTCAGGTTGCACCAGGCAAGATTTAGGTTGGACATGAGATGCAATTTCTTCCCCAAAAGAGTTGTCAAGGCCTGGAACAGGCTGCCCAGGGTAGTGGTGGAGTCCCCATCCCTAGAAGGGTTTCAAAGCCATGGAGATGTGGTGCTGAGGGCCATGGTTTAGTGGTGACCTGGCAGTGCTGGGGTAAAGGTTGGATGTGACAATCATAAATAAATCATTTTGATCTTTTCCAACCAGAACAGTTCTTTGATTCTGTGATCTCTCTGCCTCCCCAAGACACATCCATCTGTGCCCTGGCCCCACTGTGGGCACCACGCACACGTGCACACATGTGCAGGCTCGTAGCCCTCGCTGGTCACGCTGCTGCAGAGCAGAGCTGGTCTCTGAGCACACAATTTGCTCTACATCAAAGCAGGAGCAGCCAGAGCCTTGGATAAGTGCAAACAAACGCTGGTTTTGAAGCCTGTGGTGGTTACAGGCCCGTGTATTTCCTCTTGGTACTTTCTCATGGCTTTCTCCACCGTGTGCAGACTGGAAGCAGACTGAGAAAAGCAGAATTATGCCAAGAAAAGCCCTTTCTGCTTGATACAAAATGCCTGAAATGCAGAGGGGCTGAGTCTGCACACAAATAGCAGGGTGGCCTTTGCCAAGGGGAAGGTTGTCCATCTGGCATCCCCCCTCGTTTTGTCTGGAAGGACCCAGGGGTTTATCTCAGTCTTCTTAGTGAGGTCTGGAGCTCTCTGGATGAAAGTGCCAGGGCTCAAATCAGTTAAGGCAGGAGTTAAGCCCCCGAGCTGGTCCTGGCCAGCGAGCCGCAGCGTGGGGTGGGACATAGAGAAGCCAGACCAGCAGGTCCAGATAAACCAGGCATGCCTCTGGCCATGGAGCTGCCAATGAGGCTGGCCAAATGTTGGAGGGGTGAGGTGGGAGCAGGAGTAGTGTTGTACTTAAGAGAGGATCTTCTCAATGCTTATCAATATCTAAAGGGCAAGAGCCAAGAGGATGGTGCCCAGTGACAGGCAGTGGGCACAACCTGGAACTAGGGAGGTTCCATCTGAACATGAGGAGAAACTTCTGTGCTGTGAGGTTGCCAGAGCCCTGACCCAGGCTGCCCAGAGAGGTTGTGGATCTCCTTCTCTGGAGAGATTCCAAACTTACCTGAACATGATCCTGGGCAAGCTGCTGTGTGTGCCCTGTTTTAGCAGGGAGGTTGGACTGGATGATCTCTAGAGGTCTGTTCCAACCCCCACCATGCTCTCATTCTGTGCTAATTCCCACAGGACCCTGTGAGCTGCAGGGGTGGAACAGATGGGCATGGCGTGGGGCAGCTCCTCGCTCTCCCTGCTGCAATGCCGGGGCGGGGGGTGGGGGATAAAGCCTGCTGAAAATGCAAGACGCTGCAACACCCCCCGGGGCTTGGGATGCCCTTTGTCTTGTGGCATGGAGTGGGGCAAGGCTGCAGCAGCCCTCACGTCCCGCTTGTGCCGGGGACAAGAAAGCTCTGAGCTCCTGGAGCCTCTGGCCGTGCCCCTTTCGCCTGCCGGCGCTGCTCTGCGGATGGGAGAGCCGAGCAGCGGGGAGCAGCCGGCGGGGGCGGGCGGCAGGGAGGGAGGCTGGGCGGAGGGGGCCCTGCCAAAGTTGTAGCACGAGAGGAAAACCGAGAGTCCCAAATAATTTGAGAACCTGAACGTCTCTTGCTGTTCAGGTTTTGGTGAACATCCTTAACGGAAACACATGTGGAACACGCTCTCTGTGGATCTACCCGAGAAGCCTTTTCCGTTTTTTTGCTGCGTTAGCAAACTGCAGCCGACTCTTTCTCTCTCCACCCTGAACTACTGAGCAGGGACCCTGGACTCTCTCCTCCATTTTCATCCAGAGCCTCTGCCAGCGTCATAAACCCAGTAAAACGTTATGGCACTTTGCACCCACTGGGAAACCAAATGTATTTTAATGTACATTTAATAGATTTCAGGTCTTTCTGTTATTAAATTTGCTTTTTCGTTTGCCCCCTCCTCCCCCTATCCACCCCCCACCCCTTCCCCCCCCCTACTCTTTGGTGCAAGAGACTCAATGGGAAATTTTAAGTGTATTAAACCAGCATCTCACAGAAACAAATCCAGATGGCCTGGTACGAATCAGGAAGGGAAAAAAATGGCATCAGAATCTATTAGAATCTGAGCCCAAATGCAATCCACATTTCAGCAGGCGGAGACCGCCCCGTTACTCAGCTCCTTGCTGCATGACAGCCAAGGAAACATGTGCTTTCTTGTCTGGGCTTCTTGGGAAGGTGATGGATTTGACAGCCTGGAAGCTGTGGGCCAGATTCCCCTTGGTGTGTGCTGGTGGAAATAGGCTCTGAAGGGGCTGGGGTCAACTGGGGTGTTTTGATTTGCCTTTGTTCTAACTGGGAGACAAAGCTGACACTTCAGCTCTCAGAGGAGGGCAAGGGACAGTGAAAATGTTCCAGACCCAGGGATTCCTCTTCCCTTCAGATCTGGAGTCAGGTCAGCCTGCCTGGATCAGCTGCGACCTATCCCCTCCAGCACGCAGACTCCATTCCCACCAGTCTTCTACTGTTAGTGTTTGATGTAGGCAACTGGAACCCAGGGCCAACAGTTTTAAACTAGAGAAGAGTAGATTTGGATTGGACATTAGGACATTAGGAAGAAGTTCTTTACTGTGGTGGTGGTGGAATACTGGAATAAGTTGCCCAAGGAGGTGGTGGAGGCTGCAATCCTGAACACTTTCAAGGTTAGGCTTGATGGGGCTCTGAGCAACTTGATCCATTTGGGGATGTCCCTACTCACTCCAGGGTGGTTGGACTAGATGACCTCCAACCAGTGCATCCTGGGAGTCTATAATACTGCTTTTGTGCTACCAGAAAGAGCTCAAAGCAGAGGTGAGACTAAAGCAGGAGTGTTGACGGCTTTGGCAGGGGCTCCTCCCCCTTGCCATCATAGCATCAATAAATGCTTTGGGTGGGAAGGCACCGTTAAAGATCTAGTCCCAACCCCCTGCAGTCAGCAGGGACATCTTCAACCTTCAGAGCAGGTTGTTCAGAGCACTGTCCAGCCTGACCTGGAGTGTTTCTAGATATGGGGCACCTACAACCTCTCTGGGCAACCTCTTGGAGTTGGAATTGGCTGGGAATCACCACCCTACCTAGGGCTTTGCTGCTAGCAGAAGGTGCTTGCCAGGTTGCCTTAGCCGTGTCCTGGATGTCCCAGGAGTGAAGGTCCTCCAGGTGGATGAGATTAGAGAGGGTTAGGTTGGGCTTGATGGTCTTGGAGGTCTCTTCCAGCCTGGCTGATTCTGTGATTCTGTGATGCTGTTCACAGATGCTTTGCAAGGTCAGTCTGGCCATCGCTCCCCAGTCACTTATTGTCCACACTTTATTAGTGTTTCAAGCCACAGCTCCTTCCATCCTGGAGAGGCAGGACAGCCCAGATCACCAGGTGAAAAGAGCTCACTTGCCTGCCTTCTGAAGTGGACACAGTGATTTATTTCATCTGCTCTGACATTTGTGAAGGGCTCCTCAGAGGAATTCCCCCCTCCCCTCGCTCTGCCTGCCCGTCGCTCCGGTGTGCTCAGCTGGGCTCTCCCGCACGCCCCGGCTCTGTTTGCCTTCAGTTAATATTCAAGCAAACAGAATGAGTTATGAGGAGGAATGTCCATGGAAACAGTGAATTTTAAGGCACTCTTGTAAAATATTCATAGAAAGCAAATTCTGAATTAATACAGAATGTGTGCACTGAAGACCCAGTGCTAAGAGTCATCTACTCAGGGAAGGGAAATAATCCCATATGACCTATACGGCCAATAAAGCAGCTTGACTTTTGAATTCTTGCAGTAAACTGCCTGTGAACAAGACACAGGCCAAGAATTATTTGCAGAAATTATTCATTAAGGGCCAAAACTCAGAGAAGGCAGTGGAAAGATTCCCGCCCCCCCCCCCCCCCCGCTTCCTCTCCACCACCCCCCACCTCCAGTGTGAGGCCTCAAATAATTTTGGGTAATGAATACATTTGAGAAAACACTGATCCTTTACTGGAGAGCTCAACAAGCAGAAAGAAAGAGTTGCAGGCTGTAAATAACCATCTGAGGAGCTCTCGCCCCCACCACATCTGCTGCTTCCCGGCCATGGGAGGTGTGTTGGGTGCTGTAAGGATGCACAACAGCCCTTTCACTCAGCCTGTAGCTCTCATGGGAATGTGGATCAGCAGGAGATGCCTATGTGGAGACAGTGCTGACCTAGTCTGGTGTAGCCCTTTCCATGGGATTCTAGTAAAGGCAGAGCTTGGAAATAGGATGAGGTCAAACAGCATCCTGGCCTGTATCAGCAAGAGTGTGGCCAGTAGGACTGGCACAGGGATTGTTCCTCTGGACTTGGCACTTGCGAGGCCACACCTCAAACACTGGGTTCAGTTTTGGGCCCATCACTCCAAGAGGGATATTGAAAGGCTGGAGCAGGTCCAGAGAAGGGCAACAAAGCTGGTGAAAGATCACAAGTCTTGTGAGGAGTGGCTGAGGGAACTGGGGTTGTTCAGCCTGGAAAAAGTAAGGCTGAGGGGAGACCTTCTTGCTCTCCACAACTCCTTGAGTGGAGGTTGGAACCAGGTGGAGGTCAGTCTCTTCTCCCTAGTAACAAATAATAGGACAAGAGGAAACAACCTCAAATTGTGTCAGAAGGGGTTTAGGTTGGATATTGGGAACATTTTTTCCCCCCAAAGGGTTGTCAAGGCATGGAGCAGGCTGCCCAGGGCAGTGGTGGAGTCTCCATCCCTGGAGTGGACTAAAAGCTGTGGAGATGTAGTACTAAGGGTTTAGTGGTGACCTGGCAACACTGAGTTAACAGTTCAACTGAATGCTCTCAAAGGTCCTTTCCAAGCAAACCCATGCTGTGATCCCCTGATTCTCAATCCTGCCTGCTGACTGCTCTCCCTCCCACCCAGCTCATCCCTTCCTGGGTAAATCACCCTGAAGAGATGCTTATTTGTGGTGGCTTCTCCATGGACCTAATTGCAAAACAGCCAGGAGAAATAGGGTGGCAGGAAAATGTATGATCATTGTTATTGCTGTTGCTATTATCATTATTCCTATTCCTATTTTATAACATGGCAGTAATTCCATCAGCAGATCCTGGTGACACTGCAAAGCAGAAGAGCAAGGCTTGAAATGGCCCAAGGCCCTCCGTGCCAGAGCAACACTCTTAATAGTTGCACATTTTTATTGCCACATTTAATACCTATACATTAAGCCCCACAAATCTTGCCTTGTTATTAAATGCTGCTTTTTTCTACCCTGCTTTGGTTTCCTGTGCTGTGCAGGAGGATGGGTGGATGATGCTGGTGGCTGGGGGGGGGGGGGGGGGGAGTCGACTTGGCCTCCAAAAAGTGGGTCTGATCTCCTGTGGTGGTGGAAGGGAATAAGCTGAGGGCTGAAAACAGCCAGACCACAAAAGCTGCCATGGCCTTGGAAGGTGGAGAGGATTGTTCCCAAACGCCCTCCTCCTAGTGGGATGGATTTGGGGCCAACCAGGAACCACAAGCAGGCAGCAGCCGTGAACTAGAGGCATGGGTATCACAGCACCACAGGGACCAGCAAGGGAAATGGCTTAGAAAAACTCCCCCGAAACACCACCCTGCTGTATTTGTAAGCTATCTCTATAAACCATATCTGCATCCAATATCGGTGTAATGGGAAGCCAGTGTCAGGGAGTGTGACCCCCAGTCCATCTGGATGCAATTCTGGCTTAACATCTGAAAATCAAATACATATTTTTGAAGCCTATCAGACAGAAAGGGCTCTTTTTATTTTTTGTTTTTTCCCTTCCTCCTGCTTCTCCCTCAGCATGTGCACAGTTCTGGTGTGTTGGGGACATTAATGAGGTTATTGTCGTGTGGCTGTGATGGTATTGCTCACAGGAGGCCCAGCTTCCATCCCCTGGCTGGGTCAGCTTCGTGCTGCCTGCTGTCTTAGCCAGAGTCCCCCAAGTCCCCTCAATGACAGTGCTTTTGTGGGTTCACAACCAGGGCAAGGCACCCTCTGGCCCTTCTTGGGGACCCAGCCCTGGGAAAGGCTTCCTTTCTTTAACTGGAGGTCACGGATCTGCAGCCAGAGTGGAAACTCACCTTCGGGGACTCCCTCGTGCTCTGTATAGCTCGGAAAACTTGGAGCATGGGGTTGGCAAGTCCTCCCTGTCTCCTCTTCCAGCGCTGCCACTGTTTTTTATGGGCTTTCATGCGCTTGAACATCTCCCACCCGAAGGCTCTGCAGCCGGGGAAGGGGCCGCGCGGGATCCCTGCGAGCATCCAGGGCGAGCCGCGCGCCGCCAAGCCGGGCACGGCGCAGGCACCACGTGGCCGATGGCAGGCGGCCAACCCAAACGCCATGGTACATGAACTACAAGTAAACACAGCTTGAGTTTCACATGTCAAATATGCTCAACAAACTGCTGGCGGATAATCTACAGGCCAAGAAACCAGACATAAAAAGTAGATGATGAATCAGTCGCAGCGATGAATAAATTAGGGACTGGAGCGGATTGCCCATAGGCGGCTCGGAGAGGACCAGGAGGAAAAACCCGGCACACACACACACACACAAGCTGCTTGCTGCCAGTGATTCGCCCAGAGCTCTCTTTCCCTCCTAGTAAACCTTCTCTCTCATGGCCCTAAGGGTTGGGGCAGGCTCCGTGTTTCTTCTGTAGGGCTTTGGATGAGTGGCAAAGCAGTAGTTGGTGTTTGCACAGTGTCAAATCAGGAGCTGTGCAGAGCATCCCGGGTGGCTTGCCCGCTCCTGCAGTATCTCTGTGACAGTGAGCAGCCCAAATGGTGCTTCTCTTGCCCCTTCTCCACCCCTTTTCTTGGTTGATCTCATTTCATCCTGTTGAAACTTGTGGTGCTGTGTTGGTCAGTGCCTGTCAAGGGGTTGTTGGTGGTGGAAGACAGAGAATGCACCAGATGGTCTCCCACCCAATGCTCTCCCACCTAATGCTCTCCTAGCTGATGCTCTCCCACATGCCACCCGATGCTGTTCCACCTAGTGGTGTCCCACCCTATGCTGTTCCACCTAGTGGTGTCCCACCCTATGCTGTTTCACCTAGTGGTGTCCCACCCAGTGCTGTTCCACCTAATGGTGTCCCACCCAGTGCTGTTCCACCTGTTATTCTCTCTCTCAATGCTCTCCCACTCATTGCCCTCCCACCCACTGCTCTCCAACCTGACTCCCTCCCACCCGGTGCTCTCCCACGCCAGGGTGATATTTCCAGCCCCCACTGATTTAATTGGCTGGAGCCTCACATGGCAGCTGGAAAGCAAAGTTCCCATCTTCCAAACTCAAACAGGAAGATTCATTAACCATAAAAATATACAGAGCCCCAGCCCTTCAAAAGCCTGCAATTTATTTTACTCAAGGCAGCCAAACTTTATATAATCTGAGATGAATGCAGGGGAGCAGGGAGCGGGCGAGGAGGAAGGGGCCGAGAGTGAGCGCAGGGGACGGCGTCGGGGACGGAGGTGGGAGAGGAGGAGGAAGGGGAGGAGGAAGGCAGCTGTTCATGAAAGGACCAACGCTGGGGGAGCGAGGAAGATGGGGGAGCTTTCCAGGAGGACGGGTAAGGTGGGGGCAAGGCGGGATGATTGATGAACAAAGGAGCTGAGCAATCAACGTGCCACTTCAGCCAGCCAACAAACCCGGAGCCGTTGGTATTTGTACAGGCCCCAGCCTGATTATTATTGTAAGGGAGATTTCTCTAATCAAAACTCCAAAATTACACACAGGCCTTGCTGATTAATATTCCATGATAACAGCAGTGGGGCACATCTGGCAAAGGAGCTGTTTGCACTCCTAGTGTCCATTTATTTGCCTGATGGAAGGATAAAAACCACCTTGCCAGGGCACCCCCGAGGTGGCAGGTTTCCATCGTAGGGTACTCGCCGCGCAGCTGCATCCCAAATGATGTTTGGCTGGCACCATCCCTCTGCTCCAGGGCCTGGGGAAGCAGTGCTGTGGCTGGAGCCATGCTGGTGGCAGTGCCAGCAGCTCTGCCTGTGCAGCCTTGCTGCCTGCTCGAGGGCATTCCAGCTTTGGGAAGCTCGTGTTGAGCTGTTTGCTGGCTGTGCCACTCCGTTTATCCCTGCTGCGATGGGACTGATGCTAACGTGGTTTGTTTTGGAAGGCAGGATGGAAACACTCTAACCTCATATTATAAAACACAACAAAGGCAGGCAAGGAAATTCTATCTGGGCTTTTGGTGCTGCGAGCTCCTCTCTCTGGCTTCATGGGATGGCCATTGGCTGGTGACAGCTTTCAGCTGGTGTTACACCATGGTGAGGGATGTTTTCTCTTACCTGATGGAGGTAGAGAGGCTGGGACCAGCTTCCACCTAAATAAGAGGAATGTTTTCTTTCCTGTGAGAGTGCTGGAGCCCTGGAGCAGGCTGCCAAGAGAGGTTAGAATCTTTCCTTCTCTGGAGATATTCTAAACCCTCTCAGATATTGTGAACCTGGGCAACCAGCTGTGGGTGATCCTGCTTTAGCAGTGGGGTTGGACTAGATGATCTTCAGAGGTCCCTTCCAAACCTCACCATGCTGGGATTCTGCCCCAGCATGTGTGGAAATCCTCAGGAAAACCTCAGGATCTTCCTCCTCCTTACAGCCAGTTGGGCTCTGTCCAGGCAGGGTGCTCTCCATGAAGAGGATCTGATGACCAGCTCTGCTCTGTCTCAGATAGCAAGAGGTGTGTGCCTTTTTGGAGGGATAGGTTAAGCATCTTAGGCTACAAAAGGGTGACATCCTGCATGACTTTGGATGCACTTTGGACTGGGAAGCATCCAGTGCCCCTGAAAACTGGGAATAAATAACAGTTGGTGCTTATTCCAATCCACCCCATCCTGCACATCTCATACATGTTTGTCAGAGCAGCTCTGGGCAGGTCCTGGCAGGAAACATGCCCATGCGTGGCAGCAGACCATGGAAGAAGGTGCATCAAAGGAGAGATGCCCTTTTTACACCCCTCAGACATGCAGATGGGAGAGGACTCTGTCTCTTTCTTTTCTTTCTGTGTTCTGGACAGAGGGATAACTTGCCTCCTTTGTTGTCTCAGCAGTCAGCAGCATGGCAGCATGAACAGAACTGGAAATGCCTGTGGAGAAGACTATCCTCATGGGAACTGGGTGTAATGGGAATCTCACAAGATTTCCAGCTCAGCCATGAAGCTTAAATGGGCTTAGGAAAAGCTTTGGATGAAAACTGCTGCATTTGGACGCTTTAACCAAAGACTCCCATAGCACAGGGTTGCTCACCAGCCAGGAATGGGGCTTCTGGATGGGCAGGTACCAGTGTGCCTTTTCTGACCAGAAGTGGGCCTCTTCCCACAGCCTCCTTCTTTGTGACAGTATCTGCAGGCAGTCCCACCACCCCAGCAGCTGCTGCTGGCTGCCAGCACCCTCCTGGAGACCATCCTAACCTCCTCTGCTCTTCCAGGAAGAGCCTGCACAGGATAGAACAAAACAATCCTCCACCAACCTCCTCCTGGCCTTCGTGTACCCACAGTTTGGTTGACCAGGCAGTGGGGAGCAGCCACTGTATTGAAGCACGTGGAGGAAAGATCCAAGCCTTGGATGGAGCAAGGGGGGATCATGATGTCTGCTTCCAGAATAGAGCCCACAGGACTACAGGATCTAAGCTGGCTTCTGCTGAAGGCAGCCAGGCTGCATTCAAAACCTGTGGCAACAAGAGAAAGAGGAAAATAGTGGAATCATGGAATCAAAGAACAGTTTTTGATTGAGAGAGACCTTTAAGATCATCAATTCCTACCATTAACTCAGCCCTGCCAGGTCACCACTACACCATGATCCTCAGTGCCACATCCATACAGCTTTTAAATCCCTTCAGGGATGGTGACTCCATCGCTGCCCTGGAGAGGAAAGGTGCAAAAAGGAATCCCCAGTTACATCATGGGCATGGAGGGCAGATGCTGCTGCTTTTGGGTGCTCACAGCCTCAGACCATGCAGCCTGTCACCCATTCACTGTCCTCCTCCTCAGAAGCTGCCTTTGGGGTATCTCAGAGGGGAGCAGCTGGGATGCTGCTGGGCAGAGCTTGCTGGGCCAGGGGGATGGGCTGGCTACAAAAGTCCTGTCTCTGGTTTCCACATTGCTGCCAAGTTTGGTTACTCTCCAAGCTAAGTTACCTGGAGCTGCTCTGCAGCCAGCACGCAGGTTATGCATTATCAGAGATTTATGGGGCATGATTTATGGAGCTCCGTTGCCGTGCTGGTGTTACAGCCCCTGACTGAGGAGTCCAATTTTATGCTTAAACTCTATTCTTGGATCACTGTACCTCCAGAAACAGTGGAGGTTCAAAAGAAAAGCACATTTTCCCCCCTGTCACCCACTGTTCCCAGGGCTGGGGGGTGGAACGAGGGCTGGTTCGGTGCCATCGCACAGGCTGCAGTGCACAGAGGGAGCTCCTGAGAAACCTCACCCAGTAGGGCTGGCCTTGGTTACTGCATGGCAAGCCTGATCCCAAGACCTGAACAGAAAGACCCTCACTGGCTACGATTGTTTGGGATGCTGCAACTGTTTGGGATGCTGCACCAGGAAGGAGGTGGCAATGGACCTGGCAAGTGGCTTGTCACAGAATCGTTTAGGTTGGAAGAGACCTTTAACACCATCAAGCCATGGGATTGGTTTGGTTGGAAGAGACCTTTAAGATCATGGAGCCCAATAATTAACTCAGCACTGCCAGGTCACCACTAAGCCATGTCCCTCAGCACCACATCTCCACAGCTTTTAAACCCCTCCAGGGATGGGGACTCCACCAGTGCCCTGAGCAGCCTTTTCCCGGCTTCGACAACCCTTTCTGCCCCCGGATCCCAGCTCCTGCTGCTCCCCAGCAGCTGCCCCTGAGCAGAAAGCAAATCCCTGCCGGCAGTGTGTGTGGGGGGAAAAGGCCAAGGACCATTCCATTCCCTGAGGGACACAGACCATCTGTCCCCTCCGTCCTTGACATTCCAGCAGAGCCGCTCAGCGGCTCTCCGGCTGCGTCCCGCTGGCAGTCCCGCTCATCCCGCAGCCCCTCAGCAGCCGTGCCAGGCAGCGGGGACGCAGCTGCCGCTGGTGCCACAGCCCGGCCGGAGGGAGCTCTGTGTGGGGGTGGGATGGAGCCACCCCACACCTGTTTGCACTGGCTGGGTGAGGCGGGGGCGAGGGCCGGCTGCTTTCATCCCGCAGACAGGGTCGTGCTCGCGGCTTCGCTCCGGAGGGCCCCCGGGGTCAGGGCTGGAGGGGCTTTGCCACCTGGCTCCCATTAGGAGGGCTCCTAGGCGCGGGAGAGGGCTGTGTCGTTCCTCTACTCGTGTCAATTATGCCGCCAGGTCTCGGTTAGCCTGTGAAAAGCAGAGCCTCCCCGCCTCGCCTTCTGCCAGCTGAGCAGACCTGGCCTTGCCCAGGCGCTTTCCCACGGGCTGGCCATCCTTGAGTCGCAGAGTTGTCCTGCTTGGAACAGTCCTTTACGGTCATCAGGTCCAACAATTACCCCAGCACTGCCAGCTTGCCACCAAGCCATGCCCCTCAGCACCACATCTGCTCCCCCTCCAGGTATGGGGACTCCAACACTGCCTGTTCCAGGCCTCGGCAGCCCTTTTGGGGAAGGAATTGTTCCTCATGTCCAACCTAAAACTTGGGTGACAGGTTGGACTTGATGATCTTTCAGGTCTTTTCCAACCTTATTGATTCTATGATTCTATGATTCTGTGATTCTATGATTCTATGATTCTATGATTCTAAACCTTCCCTGGCACAACTTGAAGCTGTTTCCTCTTGCCTTATGAAGGCTGCGCTCCCTGGGTTGTGGATAGGGCACATGGGTGCTTGCACCTTCCCCTTCCTCTGACTGGGGAAATTGGTCTCGTTTTTCATCTCTGATCCCTTCTTTTCTCTTCTGTCTGGATGACTGGTGTGAGATGGGGCTCCTTGATGAGGCTGAGGGCCCCTCGATGAGGCTGGATGCACTCAGGCACACCAGCAGCTGCAGGGTGTCAGCCAGAACCATGAATTTGATGGTCCAGAGCCCTCCAAAATTAAGGCAGAATGATGGTCCTGAATAGAATATGCAACAGCCCCTCACTATCTACAGCAGCCTGGCTCAAGGGGAGAGAAACACTCTCAGAGGTGCCATCTCCAAGGCCTCCATTATGATATTCAGAGCAGAAAAGCAGCTCCTGGGCTGCAAGAATTTTCTCCAGCTGCTCTTGGGCTGCTCCATCACCATCTCTCTGCTCCTGGGGAACAAATGAAGTAGCAAACCACTGAGGTTTGCTGCATGGTTGCCCTCCCCACTGCTCCCCAGGTAAGTGTTGCTGTAATAGGATTTGGTCCACATCCCTGGAAACCCCTCTGAGGAGGATGTTGAGTTTTCAGCATGTTAACTCCTTCATGGACCAGAGAGGGTGAAACCTCACCACTCTCACATGAAGCCTCAGGCTTTGCTGAGAGCCTTGCCCAGAGTGCTCCCACTCTGGGCAGCAGCTGTTGGCTTTTGGGAGATGGAAGGAAAGACAGAGATTTCCCATGGGAAAAATCATTCCATGGGGAGCAAGCAGGTAGCTGTGGCAGGTTTGACCTGCTGATGCTGCTCCAGAGACCACCAGCTTCTCCCCAGTGTGGAGCATGCAGGATAGAGTCCCTGGCTCTGCCACCAGCACAGCTCTCAGCCTCCTGTGACAGGCTCACCAAAGGCACTCAACCTTTTCTGCATCTCCCTGTTCACATCCCGTGGTGGGAGCCATTGTTTAACAGCAAAAAAAGTACCAGAGGATCTAATCTGAGGATAAGTTAACTCTCACAAAGAGAAGGTTTTGGCATGACCTTCTCCTGTGGGTTTCACTGGCTCGACTGGAACAGTCCTTGGTGTGGGGGGCTGGGGCTGAGGCTGCTCCAAGCAGGGAACATCCATCACAGTGCAACCACCATATCTGGGGACTGTGGAAGACAGAGAAAGGGAGGCTTTACCTGCTTATGGGCATGGAGGGGGGAAGGCAATGTGAGAGCAGAGATAGGTTCTCAGAGCTCCTCACAGCCTGCAGCAGAGTGGTTCCCCTCCCTGCACCCCCCCCCAAACATCTCTGCTTTGGGCTTGGGAAAGGACAACTTCCTAAAAGCTTGTGTTTATCCCAATCAGCCAAGAGTTGCCTTCAGGCCAAGCTAGGGGTTATGTGAGGCTGCTGTCTTGTTCATGTTCCATTAGAACAAGAAATGAAGAAATCCTCCAAATCAGAGTTACAACAGCCTGCAACATGTTAGGAGAAAAACCCTCCATGGATGAAATTGAGACACCCAGCATGGAGCACTCTGCATGGGGCTGAAATCCCAGCTCTTAGCCAAGGCATGTCTGAACTCAGCTCAGCTGCACAGCTTTGGGTGCTGAACCACGGGGGGGATGGCAGAGGGACACTGTGCCCCCCACCACTGGGTGTGTGGCAGAGCCACGCTCTCACCATCTCTGCCATCATGATGGTTAACCCTGCCTAAGTTCCATGCAAGGGGATGGCAGCAAACCAGGGTGGGAGGTGGCCAGGAGATGCTGGGGGGTGCTGCCTGTGCAGCCCATGGAGAAGACATCGGAGCAGCTGCCCACTATGGGATGTGTGACCGTGGGACCCCAGAGCTGCCAGACCCCCAGACTGGAAATGGGGAAGATTCACAGCACAGAGACTGAAGACTATAAAGGGAGCTGAGGAAACTCATAAGGAGGTGTAAATTGGAACAATATGGGCTGTGTCGTGTCCTGATTTGGCTTCAGGGAATTAAGAGCTAATCTTTTCCCTGAGACTGGGATTGCTGGAGCTGTGCATGCAGCACACAAGGGAGTTTGTGATCCCTGAGCAAAGCCAGCCAGGGCTGATGCAGGAGATGCAGCACTGAGCCCTTCCATGATGAGTTTTACATTTGCTCTTTCCGTGGTTACTGAAGTGCAAGGGGAGAGCTAAAGCCTCCTCCTGCAGATTTGCTTTTTAAGTGGAGGATCCCTCTGTGCTCTCAGCCGAGAGAAAGAGCTAACAAATTGGTGACAGCGAGCTAGAAATCAGTGGCAGTGGGCTGTAAACTGGAGGCATCTCACAGGGCTCCTGTGCCACTAATCAAAGTAATTCCCACCCTGCAGTGGGGAGACTGGAGGTGGCTGGGCTGGGAAAGGAGTGCTCTGGTCTCCTGCCCTCCATCTAAAGAGGGGGTTCTGGCTCCTGGGAGTGAGGTTTGCTTTCCCTTTGCACCTAAAGAGGGGTTTTTGTCTCCTGGGAGTGAGGTTTGCCTCCCCTTTGCACCTAAAGAGGGGGTTCTGGCTCCTGGGAGTAAGCTTTGCCTTCCCTTTGCACCTAAAGAGGGGTTTTTGTCTCCTGGGAGTGAGGTTTGCCTCCCCTTTGCACCTAAAGAGGGGGTTCTGGCTCCTGGGAGTAAGCTTTGCCTTCCCTTTGCACCTAAAGAGGGGTTTTTGTCTCCTGGGAGTGAGGTTTGCCTCCCCTTTGCACCTAAAGAGGGGGTTCTGGCTCCTGAGAGTGAGCTTTGCCTTCCCTTTGCACCTAAAGAAGGGGTTCTGGCTCCTGGGAGTGAGGTTTGCCTTCCCTTTGCACCTAAAGAGGGGGTTCTGGCTCCTGGGAGTGAGGTTTGCCTTCCCTTTGCACCTAAAGAGGGGGTTCTGGCTCCTGGGAGTGAGGTTTGCCTCCCTGCCTGCATGGAAATGTGCAAGTGAGCCTCTGTGTGTGCTGACATCAGTGTGTACACACAAAGACAGGAAGAAACTCCAAACCTCACAGAAAACTTGGCTTTGAAATGCTGTATCACAACAATACAGGATGGACTCCTTCCATCTGAATGCTCTGCAAGACACTTGGGGTTGATAGCTTTTTATTTGCTTTTTCTCAGGGTTTTCTGTTACTGCTCCCACAGAAGGCTCCAGAGGTTTGGGGTCTCCCCTTCTCTGCCCTCCACTCTGTGTCCTGGCCAGAGGCTGCCTTGCTGCAGCCCTGGTCTTCCCCACAGCCCTGCAGCCAGCCTCCTTCCTCTCCTGACAAATTTCTTCACTATCTAGGTCAAAGATTAGCAAGAGCAATAAAGAAAGAGAGAAGGGAAAGCCAAGCCCAGCATTGTGCCTTCATGCAGACATCATTTGCTGCTCACAACTGAAAACACAACCCCCTCTGCACTTCAGCTTCCAGCCTTCCCCACTTCCCTGCACACACCACATCTGAGCAGGAGAAGGAGGAGGAGGGTTGCACGCCTGAGGAGGGTTGCATGCCTGAGGAGGGTTGCATGCCTGAGGAGGGTTGCATGCCTATGGAGGTATCAGCATAGCCAGCCTGAAGGCAGGACCTTTCCAGCCCCAGGAGCACGCCACAACCCACCCACCACCTCGCCCAACCTGGTTTATGATGCCTGTGGATGTTCTTGGGAGGGGGCTAAGCCTGGCCTCCCCCACGAGACCCCTGGGTAGGTTATATGTGCATGGAAGAGGTCTCTCCAGAAGTAAAACTCTTCCCCTGAAAGACACAAAGGCTCCAGCCCCCTGATGGCAGGAGGTGCATGAGATCAGCATCCCTGGGCCGTGGCGGGTGCTGGGGCTGCGGGCAGCGCTGAGAGGCTGATGAGGTAGTGAGAAGGTGTTGGTGAGGGAGGGGTCTGCTGAAGGCAGCTCGGTTGTGCCTGCCAGCCCGGATTGTTTCAGCCCAGCGACCTCACAAGTGGCTTTGCTAAAGCTGCAAGTTGATCTCATGGAAGGAAATTGAATTGTCGTCGGGGCCGGGTTTTATCTGGGCTTTGGGCTCCGCTGCCTGGCTCGCTCTATTAACGTTTGCTTGTCTGATTGCAGACACAGCTTGGGGTGAGAGGTCAGGTTTAAATCATGCCTCTTTCCTTTCTCATCAGAAAGCCTGTGGCTGAGGAGCTGGAGATGTGTGGGAGGAGTGGGGGTGGTGGGCAGGCCCCCAGACAGCTGCCCGTGGCTGTCCATGGGACATGGTAAGGTAAGCTGGGGGATGCCAGGTGAGCTGGAGGGCTGACAAAGGGGATCCCCAGCATGGGCAGAAGCTTCTCCAGGCACCAAAGCGTTGCTGAGAATCCTGTGGCTGCTCAGGGATGATGTGTGGCTGCAGGGAGCCCAAGAAGGGGATTGGACATGGCACTTGGTGCCATAGTGTAGTCATGAGGTCTGTGGTGACAGGTTGGACTTGATGATCTTTGAGGTCTCTTCCAACCTTGGTGATCCTGTGATCCTGTGATACTGTGAAGTGCAGAAGGGGACTGCAGGTCCCAAAGTCTCACCCAGTGGGCAGAGGGAAGAAATGAGCACTCATTGTTAAAAGACCAGGGCAGGGAAGAGTGAGGCTGGAGGGGGGCACCCACAAGTCCCCACATGACTCATGCTGTGGCAGTGGGTGCTGGATCAGCTCCTCCTTAGCAGGGCAGAGGATCTGGGGCCTCCTGGTCATGGGCAGCATCTGCAGTGCCATGGCAAAGCTGTGTGGTGAGGTGGAAGTGCAAGCACTGAGTCCACAGACACTGCAAGAGGGGCTTTGCAGCACCAGGTGACAATGATTTTTCACTGGGAAGGAGACTTTTTTCCTTCTGCTCACCTTGTGGTGTCTGGACCTGCGGGGATCCTGCTTCAAAAGGTGTTTTTCTGCCAGACACAAATATGGGTGACCTACTAAATTTTTTTCTTCCAAACCCAAACAAATTAGAAGAGGCAATCCCCAAAGAAGCCTTTCTGCTGTAATCACAGGACTCTGGGAGCTAAGAGATTGAAGGATATATATAAATAGAGCGAGAAGATGCTCACTGGCATCATTAAGCTGTGCAGGGAGGCTCCTCCAGCTGCCTTGGGAAGCTGTGAGCACTGGGGCTGGCCAACAGCATCCCCACAGTGATGGGGCTGGACCAGGCTCGTTAATGCTGGTGGAACCCAGCCACCCCCTTCCCGTCCCCCCGGTGCCCCCTGGGTTAGGATTCTTTAATGACCTTAATCAGCAGTTCATTTACAGCCCTCACTTTCCCCACTGCTGCCCTCCCCCAGCATGGGAAGAACATCTGCTGCCCCACATTGCCCCTATAAACCTCTCCCCTTCCACATCACAAAAAAATATACAGCGGGGCATTATACTTGCTCTGGTTTATGGGGGAACTGTCAGACAGCTTCAGCCTGGGCTCTGACCTGCTTCAAAAGTTGTGCTAATCAGGGGAGGCACATCGAGTGTGTGCCCAGCCCACATCTCCACTCCTCTGCGTCACCCCCCTGCTAGGTGAGGGATTGGGGACTTCTCCAGGGTGGAGGAGGTGGGAGAGGGGTGCTGGGTATCTGTGCTCCATGGGTAATGCCTTGTTCTGACAGTGACCAGTGGGATGGGAGGCAAAAAGGATGAGGAGGGAGGGCTTGGAAGAGACTCAGATCCTGCTGAACCAGGTTTGGCAGCACTGGAGTTAAATGCAGGGTGTAATGGAGGCTGAGCATGGAGGAGAAAGAAGGAGAAGGAAGGGGAAGGGGAAGGGGAAGGGGAAGGGGAAGGGAAAGGAGAAGGAGAAGGAGAAGGAGAAGGAGAAGGAGAAGGAGAAGGAGAAGGAGAAGGAGAAGGAGAAGGAGAAGGAGAAGGAGAAGGAGAAGGAGAAGGAGAAGGAGAAGGAGAAGGAGAAGGAGAAGGAGAAGGAGAAGGAGAAGGAGAAGGAGAAGGAGAAGGAGAAGGAGAAGGAGAAGGAGAAGGAGGAAACATTCCAGGCCAGATTGGATGGGACTCTGAGCAACATGATCCATTTGAAGATGTCCCTGCTGGCTGCAGGGGGCTTGGACTAGGTGATCTTTAAAGGCCCCTTCCCACCCAAACCATTCCATGATTGTGTGATTCTGGTTTGTGGGCTGCTGCACCACACGGATAGCAAGATGCTCCCAGCCCTGCAGGGAGCAGGCACCCAGGGCTGTCAAAAATGGACCTCTTCTGCCTTTGCCTTGCTGCATGGGCACAGCTCCTGAGCCAGCACCTCCAGGGTGGCCCTGGCACCCCTTGGCACCCCGTGGGCTGCCCACACTGATTTGCATAGGGCTGGGTTTTGTGTGGCCCTGGGTGGGTGCATTACTGGTGGGAGGTGCTTGAATTTCCCTGCCCTGCCCATCTGGCAGCTCTTAACCACCAGATACTAATGAAGTGTCCCCTGATGGTTGGTGATGCTGCCAGCAGAAACATCCCTTCCCTTCCCCTCCTCACCAGCCCAGGAGGAAGAGAAATGAGGCTTCACCACTGTAACTCAAAACAGCTCTGAGAGTGAGAAGGATCATGGTGAGCAGGATGCTGCTGGGGCTGCTTCATGTACCCCAAGCCCAGTCCTCAGCCCTGGCCCATGCCCAGCCTGGGAAAGCTGTGTTCTGCCAAGTTGGCTAAGGTGGGGAAAGCCACACTGGGGTAAAGGTTGGGTGTCAGAGGGTCCTGAGATGTGCTGGGTAAAGGTTGGGTGTCAGAGGGTCCTGAGATGTGTTCTCAGCCAACCTGCACCTCCTGGAGATGGGTGCCAAGGGGATTGGTTTATATCCATGCCCTGGTGGGGCAGGCCGGTGCATGCCACCAGCCCAGGCTCCCCAGCATGGGTGACGTGTTGGCTGCAGCACATCTCTGAGCTGGGACCCCCACATGCTGCCCAGGTCCCGGTGGCCATGGTGTGATGGGCAGGATGAGCAAGTGCTGACACAGCCCCATGGATTCCCTCAGCGTGTGCCTGCAGCCTGCAACAAGTTGGGAGATGGAGCAAGGGTAGGTCACGACATCTTCCTGGGTGCAGGGGGAGGGAAGGGCCCCCTCCTGCCCTCGGGGTGCTGATTCAGCCTCCCAGGACCATGTGCCTGGTTGTGCCATGAGTCATGGGGTGAGGAGCAGGCACCCGCCCAGGCGCGTGGGAGCAGGGCTGCCGCTCTGGCCGGGGTCCCAGCGCCGCCTGGCACCCACTGCGGCCACACTGAGCTCCTGGGGGACAGGGCATTGGGCACTGAGCCTCCCTGACCACAGGGAGCTCCATGCCAGGGCCAGGAATCTGATGTGGAGTATGTCAGGAATGAAAGTGTTTCTGAGGCCAAACCCCACTTCCATGCACTTGCTCTGCATCAGGCAGGGGGAAAGCAGCACCCAGGCACGGAAGGGAGGAACTCAGCCAGGGAAAAGCAGGTCCCAGGCAGGGGAAAGCGGCACCCAGGCAGGGAAGGGAGGAACTCAGCCAGGGAAAAGCAGGTCCCAGGCAGGGGAAAGCGTCACCCAGGCAGGGAAGGGAGGAACTCAGCCAGGGAAAAGCAGGTCCCAGGCAGGGGAAAGCGTCACCCAGGCAGGGAAGGGAGGAACTCAGCCAGGGAAAAGCAGGTCCCAGGCAGGGGAAAGCAGCACCAGGCAGGGAAGGGAGGAACTCAGCCAGGGAAAAGCAGGTCCCAGGCAAGGGAAAGCGGCACCCAGGCAGGCAAGAGCAGTGCCAAGGTAGGCAAAAGTGGCAACCAGGCAGGGAAAAACAGAATGCAGGCTGGGATAGCAGAACCCTGGCAGAGAAGGTGGCACCCAGGCATGGAAGAGCAGCAGCTAGTCCTGGGCTTCCATGGGGTGCAGCTGTGCCATCACCTGTGCCCTGGCCATGGAGTCAAAGCCTGCAGCTGGCACATTGTGTTATCCTTGGCTGCTCTGCAGCTTGCCTGTGCTCACCTCTGCTTCTTACTCCCAGAGGGGTTTGGACAAAAAGTGGAGCTTCACCCCCTGGGGAAGGGATCAAGCAAAAGTGAAGTCTCCTGGTCCTGTCCTGGCCATGGCTCTGCAGGGTGCTGGACCCCCCAGTGCTCCCCCACCAGAGGCTGACCCAGGAGCCTTCCTTCTGAGCTAGGAGCCCACCTCAGCCTGCAGAAACCCAGAGCCCTTGTTTCTTCCCTCTTACCACCCTTTGTTGCTGAGTTTTCCTATTTCTGCCCTATCACCTGCCAGGATTCTTGGCTTTGCCAGCCCCTGACTCCCAGCAGCGAGGCTTGCAGCTCTGGCTGTGCCAGGGATGCTCGAGGGATGTGTGGTGAGATGCTGCCTGGCCTCCTGCATCCTCCTCCAGTGCCCTTGGCCTCGCACAGTGGGGCACCGGGGCTGCAGACATCAAAGGGGCTGTTTAATGGGGGATTGAGTGTTCAGGGCTAGTGCCCAGGGTATCTGCTGCTTTCCAGTCCCCCCCCAAAAGGCCCTTAGTCCCTAATTAAAGTGTACACAGCATTCCTTCCCCACCACACCTCGTAAAAACAAGGAACCCACAGCAAACAGGCTGTGCACACCCAGGGTAATGATCACAGCACCGTGCAGAGAGGGCTGTGACTCCAGCCAGGAGCAGGGACCCTGCCAGAGGGGAGTGTGACCCAGGGCAGGGGGTCTGCTTCTTTCTGTGTCACCCACTTGGCACTGGCATAGGTGCAAATAAGGCAGAATCCAGCCTAATGAGAGCAAATAAATACAGTGGGTTTGCAGCCACGCCTTGGGGGCTGTGTGCAGGAGGTGTGATCTGCATGGGGTGTCCCACGGAGCTGGGCTGTGCTGCTGAGCACACTGTGAGCAGGGGGAGCTCACCACGCTGGCTGCTGCTCTGTCTGTCTGCCCTGGCCGCTGGGATGCAGCCTGGGGATGTGGCAGCCCTCAGTACTGCTGAGTGGCAGCGACTGGAAGGGGGGAGTGGTAAATGTGATGAGGTGAACCCGGACATGCATGGCCTCTATCAGCAACAGGGTGGCCAGCAGGACCCCAGCAGGATTGTCCCCCTGCACACAGCGCTGCTGAGGCTGCACTCGGACTACTGGGTTCGGTTTTGGGGCCCTCACTACAAGAAGGATGTTGAGACACTGGAGCAGGTCCAGAGGAGGACAACAAATGTGGTGGAGTCTAAAGCACAAATGTTGTGAGGAGCAGCTGAGGGAACTGGGGTTTTGCAGCTTGGAGAAAAGGAGGCTGAGAGGAGACCTCACTCTCTACAGCTCCCTGAAAGGAGGTTAGACTGAGGGAGGTGTTGGTCTCTTCTCCCAAGGAGCAAGGAACAGGACAAGAGAAACAGCTCCAAGTTGTGCCAAGGGAGGCTTAGGATGGACATGAGGATCAATTGCTTCCCCAGCAGGGTTGTCAAGCCCTGGAGCAGGCTGCTCAGGGCAGTGGTGGAGTCCATGTTAAGGGACATGGTTCAGTGGTGACTTGGCAGTGCTGGGTTATAGTTGGACTCAATGATCTTAAGGACCTCTTCCAACCCAAACAAGTGTCTGATTCTGTGTCAAATGGGAGTCTTACATTTCAGAGGCCTGATTTGGACCAGGATCACCTCAAACCTTCCTGCTCTCTGCAGACACACAGTTGGGACCAGGAACACCTCAAACCTTCCTGCTCTCTGCAGACACACAGATGGGACCAGGAACACCTCAAACCTTCCTGCCCTCTGCAGACACACAGTTGGGACCAGGAACACCTCAAACCTCCCTGCTCTCTGCAGACACACAGCTGGGACCAGGAACACCTCAAACTTTCCTGCTCTCTGCAGACACAGTTGGGACCAGGAACACCTCAAACCTTCCTGCCCTCTGCAGACACACAGATGGGACCAGGAACACCTCAAACCTTCCTGCCCTGTGCAGACACACAGTTGGGACCAGGAAAGCCTCAAACCTTCCTGCTCTCTGCAGACACACAGATGGGACCAGGAACACCTCAAACCTTCCTGCTCTCTGCAGACACAGTTGGGACCAGGAACACCTCAAACCTTCCTGCTCTCTGCAGACACACAGGACCTGAGCTACAGTTTATCCCTTTGTCCAGAACATCCTGGTGGAGCTGAGTTCCACCACAGCAATAAAACCCTTTCTGTGCTGTGGGCTGCAGCAGGATGAGACAAGACAATCAGAGCGATGCCGGTGATTAGTGTCCCTGTGAAACCTAGTGAACCAGGGCAGGTTTTTAGGACGATCAGCCCTGATGAGCTCTTGATCCCTGTGTGCTGAGGGTGTCTCATCCTTTCCCAGGCTCTGTCCAGTCAGGAGAAGCTCTCACTGATGCTCCTCCAGCCAGATCCACCGTCCCCCTTTAATGTCTTTCACACATGTGAGGAACAGCGAAGGAATTTGTTTCTTAAAGCCTGTTTTGATTGAGCTCCCCTCACGCTTGGGGCCTTCCTCCCAGTTATGAGGATTTTTTTCATTTTGAGGGAAGATTATGTTTCTTAGGCAAACAGGAAAAACAACAGGGAAAAAAGGGCTCTGTTTGTTTCCTTTAGCTTGGGGCTGAGCCTTGGAGCGGTTCCCCGCGGCGGGGATGACGGTGGAGGCATCGGGGGGGATCCTGCTGATGAGCGAGGGGTTGCCTTGGGGTCACGTTGTCATCCTCTAAATACAAATGACCTTGCAGGGGGACAGTGCTGGTGAAAGTGGGTGCCCAAGCAAGCCAGGTGAGGGCGTGGGGCGTTGGAGATGTGAGGCCAGCAAAGCCCATGCCTGTGTCGAGGGTTTTGGTGGTTTGCACAGACACTTCAGACATGATGCTTGGATTTTAGGGGCCAGAAAGGGCAGTGCACCCTGCAGGCTGGCTCTCAGGTGACAGCAGCCCTGCTGAGGGGCTCTCCTCAAAGGTGTTTCCAAGTCAACACTCTCCTCTGTCTTTGAACAACCCTCATGGCCACCAGCACAGAGGTACAAAGGGACACACAGGCAATCATAGGGTGGCTTATGATGGAAGGGACCTTAGACATCATCTACTCCAACCCCCTCACTGTGGGCAAGGAGATGTCTCAGCTAAGACTTGGCTGCTCAGGGCCTCCCTGGCTGCTGGTTATCTGGTGTGAGCACAGCACCAGAACAAGAGGACACAGTCTCAAGCTGTGCCAGGGGAGGTTTGGGCTGGAGGTTAGGAAGAAATTCTTCCCAGAAAGAGAGATTGGCCATTGGGATGTGCTGCCCAGGGAGGTGGTGGAGTCCCCATCCCTGGAGGTGCTGAGGAACAGACTGGATGGGGTGCTTGGTGCCATGGTTTAGTTGATTAGATGGTGTTGGGTGAGAGGTTGGACTCGATGATCTTGAAGGTCTTTTCCAACCTAGTCTGGTCTATTCCATTCCATTCCATTCCATTCCATTCCATTCCATTCCATTCCATTCCATTCCATTCCATTCCATTCCATTCCATTCCATTCCCCTACCCTATCCCATCCCATCCCATCCCATCCCATCCCATCCTATCCTATCCTATCCTATCCTATCCTATCCTATCCTATCCTATCCTATCCTATCCTATCCTATCCTATCCTATCAGACCATTCAACCTACCCCCACATCTTCTGTCCCTCTTTGCCACGCCATGCTTGGACCTATCACAGCCAGGACTTGCCTTCAAACCAGGATCAGAGACTTACAGAATGTTAGGGCTTGGAAGGGAGCTCTGGAGACCATCAGCTCCAACTCCTGTGTCTAAGCAGGATCACCTAGGGCAGGTCACACAGGAACACATCCAGATGGGTCTTGGAAGCCTCCAGAGAAGGAGACTCCACAACCTCTATGGGCTGCCTGCTCCAGGGCTCCAGCACCTTCTGTTTTGGCTTAAACCTTTATTAGAATAAACCAAACCAGGTTGGAAGAGACCTTCAAGATCATTGTGTCCAACCCATCAACCAATCCAACCCACCTAAACAACTAACCCATGGCACCAAGCACCCCATCAAGTCTCCTTCTGAACACCTCCAGTGATGTTGACTCCACCACCTCCCCGGGCAACCCATTCCAATGGGCAATCACTCTTTCTGTATAGAACTTCTTCCTAACATCCAACCTGAACCTCCCCTGGCACAGCCTGAGACTGTGTCCTCTTGTTCTGGTACTGGGTGCCTGGGAGAAGAGACCATCATCCGCCTGTCTACAACCTCCCTTCAGGTAGTTGTAGAGAGCAATAAGGTCACCCCTGAGTCTCCTCTTCTCCAGGCTAAGCAACCCCAGCTCCCTCAGTCTCTCCTCACAGGGCTGTGTTCCAAACCCCTCACCAACTTTGTTGCTCTTCTCTGGACTCGTTCCAGCAAGTCAACCTCCTTCCTAAACTGAGGGGCCCAGAACTGGACACAGTACTCGAGGTGTGGCCTAACCAGTGCAGTGTACAGGGGCAGAATGACTTCCCAGTGAAGAAGTTGTCCCTCACGTGGAGGAGGCCGTAGGTAGTCCTGCAGCAGTGCCTGCAAGACCATCCAAGTAACTTTGGTGTGCAGGCAAGCGAGACTGAGCCAGCAGGGTACCTGGGGGAGGTGCTTTTCTCTCCTGGAGGAGGGAATGGATGGAGCTGCTGGAGGCTCCACAGGGCTGGGGGCACGCGAGCAGCATCCCAGCTCCCGGCACGGTGTGCGAAGGCTGCTGCCGGTGGGAGCGGGAGCCCCTCTCGCTGGGAAGGAGGAGGCGTCTGCAGGTCATTCCAGCATGTTGTCCCAGCCCAATATTTGCCTAGTTAATAAATATATTGTTGGTTTGAGGGAGGAAATGGGGAGCCTGCGAAGGGAAATAATGAAAGGGCCTTTCTTGTGCGGGGCTGCTCGGCAAGAGCCTGGATCAGGCCCTCCACCTTCCCCTTGGCCCTCATGCTGCAAGCAACCCTGCTGTGGGTTTCACAACGGCATGATTGACAAGATTAGGAATTATCTCCCCCTCTCCCTGCATATAAGGTTTCTGCTGCTCCAGGCACAGTGTGAAATTCCCCTTGCCGGAGCTCATTAAATGGGTCAATGGACGCGTTCCAGCTTCTCTGCAGTTCACAAAGGGCTGAGTCCTGGCCACCCTACCAAACTCTGTCCCAGGCTGTTGACGAGTAAGTGCTTCCATATGGCTCACCTCAGCATCTCCAGAAAGATAACAGAGAGCTAATGGCTTGCAGATTCCACGGATGCTCGTTGTCAAACGTGTGGAGGAGCTGGGGGCTTGGGGCTGCCTTCAATCACAGCTGATTGGGATGGAGGGGACCCAGTGGGCTCCCTGCCAGCCTCCACCTCGGGCTGGGGGACAGCAGGAAAGGGCAGCACGTTCACACAGCCACACTGGGAGCTGGCAGCGTTGGGAAGGACAAATGGGCAACCCCAGGAGATGGGGGATGAGGTGATGCTCTCAGACACACAGCTCTGAGTTTTCACAGCATCTCCAAAGCCCTGGGACAAGCAACAACAGGTACTGAACAGTGGCAAGAACCTTTTGTTGTACTGGCTGCACTCATGGTTTATTCAGAAGCCTTCAGGCCAGAAAGACACTGATGTGGTTTTGGTGATCACAGAGTCAAGGAATGGTCTGGGTGGGAAGGAGCCTTTCAAGGTCATCTAGTCCAAGCCCCCTGCAGTCAACATGGGCATCTTCAAATGGATCAGGTTGCTCAGAGCCCCATTCAAGCTGCCCTGGAGTGGTTCCAGGGATAAGGCCTCTCCCACCTCTCTGGGCAACCTGGGACAGTGTCTCACCACTCTCAGGATCAAAAATTTCCTCTTTCTATCCATTCTAAACCTCTGCCTTTTAGTTCAAAGCCATCACCCCTTCTCCTGTCACAGCAGGCCCTGCTAAAAAGTCTGTCCCCAGCTTTCTTACAGGCTCCTGTAAGTGCTTAAAGGCCACAAGAAGGTCTCCCTGGAGCCTTCTGCAGGCTGAACAAGCCCAACTCTTTCAGCAGAAGGATTCCAACTCTCTGATCATGTTTGTGGCCTCCTCTGGAGCCACTCCAACAGGTTAATGTTCTACTTGTGCTGAGGACTCCAGAGCTGGCCTCAGGACTCCAGGTGATGTGAAGATGGAGAGAAATGCAGTGTAAGAATTCCTTCCAAGTGGTTTTTTTTTGCCCTTTCCCCCTTCTGTTGTGCTTTAACCTCACTTCAACGAGGAGATGACTTCCCTGAATCCTATTTGCTGTGAGGAACAACCCACAGATTCCTCCCTGACATTCACTCCTCTCTGGGAGTCTGCTCGTAGAGCCCATGCCCTGCAACTCCATCCTGCAGCTCCTGCTTGTGCTGGCCAGCCAGGGGCATCTCCTCCCCCTGGCAGATGGATGGCTCCTGTCGCCTCCTGGCACAGGGAGCGTTTCAAATGCACCCAAACAGGTCGCTCAAAACGGTGCTGCTGCTGAATGTTTGAGCGCAGAAATTCATATTTAATGAGCACGTGTGCTGGGGGAGGCTGGAGCCCCAGCATTAGTCATGCAGCAGAGACACAATGGGGTCAGGAGCACAGGTGAAGGGAAGCCGTCCCTGTGTTGGAACACGCATTCACGGCGCCCAGTTTTCCCTGCTCACGCTGCTCCATCCCCTCCAGCCAGCTCTGCCGCCCTGTCCCCACCCCTTCCCCCGCTGCAGGGAGGTCGTTTGGGATGCTCCCCCTCCCAGCTTTTGGAAAGCAAGGTCTTCTCAGCTCTCCCATCGTCCTGTGGTGGTGCTGGAGATGCAGATGAAGTCTTGGGTGGAAGAAGGAATTCCTTTAGCCCCAAGAAGTGTCTGTGTGTGACTCAGAAGCAGGAAGGCTTGTGGAGTGGTGATTGAATGTACTGCTGGAGGAGCTGTGACCTGTGTGGTTTATGGGCTCCTAATTACCCAGCTCAGCATCATCACCATCCAATTAGGTCCCTTCAGTCCGGGGTTTTTGTGTAAATAACCACCCATTAAAGTCCCTGTTCCAGCTCCTCCAGCTGCTTTCCTTGGGGCCAGCTGGTTTGATGAAGGCTGGTGGTAGTGCCTGGGAGCTCTTGAAGTAGATCTGGGGGGAGCTGACTCCCCAGAACCACAGTCCTTACTCTCTGTGAGCCTGTGGATGGGCTGCAGGCACAGCCCCACCAGGACTGATCCAAGCAGGCAGCGAACATCAGCCCCCGGTCCCTTTGCAAGGGATGGGTGCAGAGCACAGCTCTGGGGATGCTCTCCCCTCTCTGCCGATACTCTCCCCTCTCTGCACCTCTTTCCATCTGTGAAACTGGGCAATTCCAGTGAAGGATGCTCAGGCACTTCCAGCACAAGGCTCTTGAAGGCAACAGTTCCCCCTGGGACAACCTTCTCCCTCTAAAACTGCTCTCCAAGTGGCCCCACGTTGCTGTGGGACCCTGGTTCCCAGGTGAGCCCCAAAACACAGCCAGGTCTGGCTAGAGAGGATGTGGCCCCAGGACAGAAAACAGGACTGGCAGCAGGTCCTGCTGCTCACAGGCATCTCAGCTTCAGAGCTTTGTGAGAAGCTGGACCCCCCCCATCCCTGTCTGCTTTATACACTGAGGCTGGAATAAATGAAATTACCTTTAATTATTCTCATTACTTTCCTTGGGAATGCTGGAGTGAAAGGCAGCATTTAGCTGTGAGCTACAACAGGGCTCTGCCCTTCCTCCTGCCCCCCAGCCCTGCTGCCAGGGGAGCCAGCCCCCTGGCCCCCCATCTCACCTCCAGTGCCCTGGACACACACACAGCTCTCTTCTCCATGTGGGCAGGATGAAAGGAGGGGAACAGGAGGGGAAGGCACTGGCCAGAGTTGTGGGCAGGCATAGGGGGAGAGCTGGAAGCAAGGAGGACCAGGGGTCAGGGGCTGGGGGCTTGCTGGGGTCAGAGCTGTCAGCCAGGCAGGGACGACTTGGACATTTGCAGACCACCTCTGGGCCCAGGGGGCATTGCAGTGGGGGAAGTGGGGCAAAGTGGGGGTGTGGAGGGCAGTTGCCCAGACAGGAGGTTGTCCATAGGGCACTTCCCTCACAACATCACACCCTCCCATCTCCTGTTGGTCCTATCCTGCAAGGTGCTGAGGGATGGATCCTGCAGCTCCCAGCACCTCAGTGCCTGCAGCAGGACGATGGGCAGCCTGAGGGTGCTGCCCTAGCTCCCAGCCCCAGCCCTGCTGCAGGAGAGCTGCCAATTATTCTTCCCTGTTTAATGATTTCTGGGCCTGCAGCTTCCTTACGTGCTGTCTGGCACCTTTCAGCAGGTGCTTGCTGGGATATTTATGTATACAGGTCAGGCAGGCTGGCTCTGGAGGGGCTGAGAGGCTTCATGTTGCTGTGCTTGGTGTAGCTGCCCCTGTCATGCCCATCCAGGGGTGAACTGAGAGCAGGACCAGGGGGATGGGCAGCTGGGTGCTCCCACCAGCTCCCTAGAGCAGGCGTTGCTCTGCAAACAGCTGCTCCCCCTTAGCTCTTCTCACCTCCTGCCCATGGAGAAGGAGGATTTTCCTCTTTCCAGCATCAGAGCTGGAGAGAAAAAATCCCTATCTCCCTCCTGATCTGCAAAGGAAGGAGACTCCAACCTTGCAGCCAGCTCATGTCCAGCAAGGAAGAAAGGGTAAATAAAACACCAGCCTCACAAGACCTCCCAAAACAGACCTTCCCTGAGTGCCCCAGCAGCAGCAGAGGAGTGGGAAAGGGGGGTAGGGGGAGGCTGGGAGCCCAGTCCCAGATGGACACTAGGCCATTCTTCTGGAGAAGTTCTTCTTACCCCCCCCAGCAAGGTCAGCCAGGAGTGACACTGAAACCTCGGGGGCCTTTGGGAACGAACCTTGAGACACGTTTTGCTGTCAAATGGAATCTATTAAAAGGGATTAGAGGCTTTTTTTTCATCAATCCCCCCTGACACCATGATCAGCTGAAATTGCTGCAAAAACATCATTATTAAAAATGGGCCTATTAGGGGCAGAAAGGACAGAAGCTCCTCGCTGGTCCCAGCAGCAGCCACCGGGGCTGACCGGGACCAGAGGGGAAGCAGGGCAGGTGGCCCCTGGAAGGGGCTGTGGCAAGCGTGGGTGAGGTGGGAGCAAACACCTCCCTGCTGAGGACAGAGCAAACACCTCCCTGCTGAGGACAGGCTGAGAGAGCTTCTCCCTACTCATAGTATCATAGTTATCAGTCAGGGTTGGAAGGGACCACAAGGATCAGCTAGTTCCAACCCCCCTGCCATGGGCAGGGACACCCCACACTAGATCAGCCTGGCCAGAGCCTCATCCAGCCTGGGCTTAAACACCTCCAGGGACGGGGCCCCAACCACCTCCCTGGACAACCCATTCCAGGGCTTCACCACTCTCATGGTGAAGAACTTCCTCCTCACCTCCAGCCTGAATCTCCCCACCTCCAGCTTCATTCCATTCCCCCTAGTCCTATCACTGCCTGAGATCCTGAGCAGTCCCTCAGCCTTTTCCTCATCACTTGTGACCATTTCACCAATCCAGTGTCCAACTCCTTCCTTGTCACAGAATCATGGAACAGTAGGGGTTAAAAAGGACCTCTGAAGAGCATCAAGTCCAACAGGCAGGTAACTATCCTGATGCATTATGTCCTGATGTCTAATTGACATTACAGTATCACAGTATCACTAAGGTTGGAAGAGACCTCAAAGATCATCAAGTTCAACCTGTCACCACAGACCTCATGACTAGACCATGGCACCAAGTGCCACGTCCAGTCCCCTCTTGAACACCTCCAGGGACGGTGACTCCACCACCTCTCTGGGCAGCACATTCCAATGACAAATGACTCTCTCAGTGAAGAACTTTCTCCTCACCTCCAGTCTAAATTTCCCCTGGCACAGCTTGAGATTCTGTCCCCTTGTTCTGGTGCTGGTTGCCTGGGAGAAGAGACCAACCCCTTCCTGGCTACAACCTCCCTTCAGGTAGTTGTAGAGGACAATGAGGTCATCCCTGAGCCTCCTCTTCTCCAGGCTAAACAACCCCAGCTCCCTCAGCCTCTCCTCACAGGGCTGTGCTCAAGGCCTCTCCCCAGCCCTGTTGCCCTTCTCTGGACACCTTCAAGTGTTTCGATGTCCTTCTTAAACTGAGGAGCCCAGAACTGGACACAGGACTCAAGGTGTGGCCTAACCAATGCAGAGTACAGGGGCAGAATGACCTCCCTGCTCCTGCTGGCCACATTATTCCTAATTCCTAATTAGAACTGTTGGAGAAGACCTCTAAGATCACCCAGGGCAACCATCAACCCAACACCACCATGGCCATTGAACCACATCCCAAAGTGCCATGCCTAGATGGTTTTTGAACACCTCCATGGATGGTGACACCACCACCTCCTCCCTGGGCAGCCTGACCTTCGTTGTATTGCTGAGTAGCAAAGGATTGTGATAGACAAATGATAAAAATCAGCTTTCTGGGTCGTTTTTATCTGGCAGTGAACAGAAAGATCATAGAGTGGCTTAGGTTGGAAGGCTCACAGGATGTTAGGGGTTGAAAGAGACCATTAAAGATCATCAAGTCCAACCCCCCTGCCAGAGCAGGGCCATAGAATCCAGCACAGGGCACACAGGGATGCATCCAGATGGGGCTTGAAAGTCTCCAGAGAAGGAGACTCCACAACCTCTCTGGGCAGCCTGCTCCAGAGCTCCAGTGAAGAAGTTCCTCCTCACGTTGAAGTGGAACCTCCTGTGCTGCAGCTTACATCCATTGCCCCTTGTCCTATCCCAGGGTGCAGCTGAGCAGAGCCTGTCCCCTGCCTCCTGACCCTTATCCCTCAGATATTTATAAACATTGATTACATCCCCTCTCAGTCCTCTCCTTTCCAGACTGAACAGCCCCAGGGCCCTCAGCCTCTCCTCACAGGGCAGTGCTGCAGTGCCTTCAGCATCCTGCTGTTGTCTGCTGGCATCCAGGGACAAAATTCACTCTTGGAGAACTTTTGTTGTTGTTGTTGTTGTTGTTCAAATTTGCTATTTTGATCTGCAAAGCACAGATTTTCCCACCAAGCAAGATGATGATTATGGAAAGGTTTCATTGCCACAGCCACCGTGGTGCTTGGTTTTATGAAGCACTGATGGCTTTGTTCTTTTTGCACGGAGGCAAAGCCAACCAGGGACTGCAGCTGTGCATCATGGAAGATGTATGGAAAATAAAGTGATTTTAAAATCCCCTCCTTTCACCACCACCTCTCCTTTCCCACCATACCTGCCCCTTTTCCACCCCACCCACCCTATTTTCCCCCGTTTGCCCTCAAACCCACAGCACCTGGGCTCTATTGGAGTCTCCTCCCACCCCAGGTGTGGCTATTTTGCCCTCCCCCACCCACTCCCCTATTTAATTCCCTCCAGGAAAGGCAGCAGCCCCAAGCTGAGCCCTTCTGGGCTGGAGGATCCTCCTCTGATCTCAGGTGAGTGCCCCTGGTGCACACTGGGTGATGGTGGTGGTGACTACAAAGGCCGGGGGGCCTAGTGGCCCCCCGGCTAGCTAGGGAGACTACTCCAACATTGATGCCTTCCGACATTAATGCCTTCTCCACTATCATCCACGGGTGCTGGTTGGGGCTCCTGACTGGGGCTGAGCTTGGAGCAGAGAAGTCTGAAGGGCAACCTCATTCATGCTGATAAAGATGTATAGAGTGAGTGTGGGGATGACAGAGCCAGGCTCTGCTCAGGGATGTCCAAGGACAGGACAAGGGGCACTGGGTGCAAGCTGGAGCTGAGGAGGTTCCATGGGAACATAAGGGGAAACTTTTTCACTGTGAGGGTGACAGAGCCCTGGAGCAGGCTGCCCAGGGAGGTTATGGAGTCTCCTTCTCTGGAGATATTCCAAACCCACCTGGATGTGTTCCTGTGTGAGCTGCTCAAAGTGCTCCTGCTCTGGCAGGGTGGGGTGGACTCAATGATCTTCTGAGGTCCCTTCCATCCCCTAATGTTCAGTGATTCTGTGAGTGCCAGGGGGAGGTGACAGAGTGAGTGTCTGGACTTGCTGGAGTGGGTTCAGGGGAGGGCTACCAAGAGGGCAGGAGCAACTCCTCTGTGGGGACAGGCTGAGAGAGTTGGGGCTGTTCAACCTGGAGAAGGGAAGGCTGCAGGGAGACCTAATAGCTCTATTTCAGTATCTGAAGGGACCTATGGCAAGGCTGGGCAAGGATTGTTTAGAAGAGCTTGTAGTGATAGGATGAGGGGAAATGGTTTGGGACTGGAACAGGGGGGAGTCAGGCTGGACAGCAGGAGGAAGCTCTTGACAGTAAGAGTGGTGAAAGACCAGAACAGGCTGCTCAGGAACATGGTTAAAGCCCCATCCCTGCAGGCATTGAAGATCAGACTCAATGTGTCCCTGGGCAGCCTGCTCTGCTTGGAGATGTCCCTGCTGACTGCAGGGGGGTGGTGTTGGACAAGGTGACCTTTGAGGGTCCCTTCCAACCCAATGCAATCTGTGACAGTGGAGCTGGCTGGGGTGGCTGCCAGGCTGGGTTTTGCCCCTGAGCAGTGCAGCTCTATCAAACCCCAAGGGCTGCCTGGGAGTGAGCTGGGCCTGGCAAAGTTGTTTCTGAGGGGGGGAAACGCTCCTGAACAAATCACTTTAACTCCCTTGCTTTATTTTCTTCACAGCAGCCAAAACAACTCCTTGGATCTCTGTCTGATATAAATTCCATACAATACAATTAATCTAATATTTATAACACCACCTCCTGCATTGACTTTGTCAACTGGAAACATTTAGCTGTTGACAAAAGGATTCAAAAATTCTCTTTCATGAAGCAGGCTGCACAAATCCCAAACACTCTGCTCCTCATGCAATGCAGATTTTTGCCTTTGGAACAACCTGGATACGATGCACAGCCCCACAGGTCCTGGCCAGGGGTCCTGAGGAGCTGGTGGGGTTCAACCCCACCCAGAATTCAGCCTTGGAGGGGGTGGGTTTGGAAGGCAGGCAGGGCAGAGGATGATGCAGCAGTGGCCCCCCAGCACAACCAGCACTCTGATGGGTTTAACCTGAGCTGCTTTTCTCTGGGCCCTTCCCAGCCTGCTACAAAGCACCAGATGGTATCTGAGATCCAGCCCTAAATGTTAGCTTTGATAATCAGCTACATACCATTATTGTAATTAAGCCTCATTTGTGTGCAGGCCTCCCTTCTGCATCCTCTTTACTTCCTTTCCTTTATTTCCTTCCTTTCTTGCTTCATTTTCTCTCTCTCTTTATTGCTTCATTTTCTTCCCTTTGCTTGTTTTCTTGATTTGCTTCCTTTCTTCCCTACTTTCTTGCTTTATCTTTCTTCCTTTCTTCTTTCTTGCTTTCTCTTTGCCTGCCTTCTTGCTTCCTGCTTTCTTCCTGTCTTTCCACAGGTGACTCCACTCTTCCCAACTCCTTCAGACCTCCCCTTCCAACCTCACTTGGAGCAGCAATGATGTCATCTCCTAGGTGAGACCCTCAGCATCCCATGCACCCTGACTACCTCAGCTCCTGCAGCAGCTGCAGCCAGTGGGAACAAGGGTGCTGCTACGTGGGTGCCATGGCTCTTGGTTGTAGATCCCAGCAAGTCCTCCCTATGAAGAAAGCCAGAGGCATCCTACTGCTGGGGTCATTTGTGGCCAGTGCTGGTTTCCCCTAATTGGGTGGATTCTGGTAATTTGCCTGTGGGCACTGTTTGCCTTTCCCCACACTCACTCCTCCTCTGCACTAATTGGATAATTTCCCACAGAACTTGGCCAGCTCCCCCTGTTCCTGCTCCCCATGAGGTGTGTCCAGCAGCACCCACTCTGCTGGGGGTGTTCTCCAGGGCTGCTAAGAATGGAGGGTGGGTGATGTCCCCATGCCCAGCTGCCTCCCTCTGTGTTCCCTCACACAGTTGGTGCCATGCTGCTTTTTCCCTGAGCTGTGGATTTCATCTTGGAAAACTCAAGAAGACACTGGAAAGGCCACCAGTGATGTTGAGTTTGAAGGAAGCAGTGGAAGGACCTGCTATGTGATGTGTCACAGCCCATCTGTGCTTACCTCTCCCTCTGCTCTATTGAAGCCTTGAACTCCCAGAGCCAGACCCTTCCTGGCATCTTCTCTCCCTGTCACCCTGCCTGGAGGGTGGTCTCATGGCTCTGCTGCTAAAAACATGCCCTAGGATAGCAAAGCCTCCACTTGTCAGCTGGTTTGGGCTTTGAACTCGGACTTCTAAGGGGACAAAGCTCCTGCAAGAGCCAGACAGCTCCCTTGAGCCCCCTCCATGCCAGCAACAGTGGAGAGGACCTGGGGTCTACTTCTTTCACTCCATGACAAGATGCTGAGAAGCAACACAGTCCCTGTGCAAGCCCTCGCCTGGGGTCGGCTCTTTTGCTTGCGTTCCCAAAGAGCCTCCTTGAAGCCCCACGCAGAGGCTGCTCCTCCCCGGCAGCATCTCCTGGCTGCCACCTGGCCGAGCAGGGCTGCGGGGCCGGTGGGCTGGCCGGGGAAGGGGCGGCACAGCGGCGTAGCTCCGGGCACAGCCACCTCCTAAACCAGGCGTTTTAATTAACCGTAGGAATAAAGCCGTGGCCAGTCTGTAACCATGGCGACGTGGAGCCAATCCCGGCGGATCCCCAGCCAGCTGGAATATTTGCTGGATGGCAAAGCTGCAGACCAACGTTTAATGGTGCTCGGCTCTATTCGGGGAAACAATTACATGCTCCATTTTCAACGTACTCAGCTGAACAATAGATTAAATGAAGCAATTTAGGCAGAGGCTTCTCCGGCACTGCCCGGCCCGTGGGGCTGCTCCTCCGCCGGACCGCGCCGCTGCTTCTCTTGGAGAGCTGGAGCGAGGTGCTGCCCATGCCGACGGCTGCCCTGGCAGTAACAGAAGAGCTCCTGGCGCTGCTGCTGGCCCCTCCTGGGCTTCCTTGTGTGGCCTGGGCCAGCAAAGGGGTGGCCTGGCTGCGCTCTACTCTTCTCTCTGATCATGACTAGTGCTGGAGGGATGAAAGCACTACAAAAGCCACTGCTGCTGGCTGCTTCACTTGGCCACCGTCCAGCACAGACCTGGAATCACAGGATGTTTTGGTTGGAAAAGACCTTTGAGATCGTCAAGTCTAACCATTATCTAACTCTTAACAGGTCCGGTGCTAAACCATGTTCCTCAGCACCCTAGCTGTGGGTCTTTGAACGCTTCCAGGGGTGGCGATTCAACCATCTCCCTGGGGAGCCTGTTTCAGCGTTTCAGAACCTTCTCAGTGCAGAAGTTTTCTAGTGGAGTAGGAGGTCCCTGTGACCGTTTTGGGCTGTGCCTTTAAGAAAGGGACAGTTGCTGGAGCACTCTGGCTGAATGCTTTGAAAACATTCAGATATTCTAAAGGAATTTCAGTGGTAGATAGGTTAAAATGCAACTTTAAGTTTTAGTTCAGTTTGAGTCTCAGTCAGTTCTGCTCTGTCTGCCTTTTCAGCCGCTGTCTTTGAGCAACAGCTGTGGGACAGAGTTAACCTTGAGCTAACAGAGAAGAAAACTAATTCTTGCACATGCTTTGAGCTAACAGAATTTCCTCCTTAATAATTACCTTTTCTCTCTCTCTAACCCTTTTTTGGGGGGGGGAAGGGAGGTGGGGGGAGAGAGGGGGTACGGGGGGGTGACCCCTCCTTGCTGGAGGAGGGAGTTTTGTTCTGTATTACTCTTTGCTGTATATTTCTGTATATATTGTAAATACTGTATGTATTGTGTATATGTTCACTGCATTTCATCCTGCTTGTAAATACAGCTCTTAATCCATTTTGCTTCTCTGACTTTGTGGGGGGGGGGGGGGAAAGAACTGAACTTTCACCACCACAGCCTCCCTCGTTGATCTCCTCCTAGCTCACTTTGCCTCAGCCCCTGCAGGCTGCTGTCTCCCTGTGCTGGTGGGACTGTTGGTCTCCTGCTCCCTCTCCCTGACACAGGCCTCTCAGATTCTCACCTCCCTGTCTCAGAGCTCACCCTCCCTCAGCCCCATGACCTCCTTTCCCGTTCAGGAAGAGCCTGTTCCCACACTGGTGTGTCATCCCCATGGCACAGGAACCACCTCATGGAGGGGAGCTGTGCCATTGACACGGATGCCTCTTAGGGCTCGCTGGGCTCGATGCCTTTTAAGGCAAGCTGGGGTGTGTAATTAATTGCTGCCTTCATTTCATTAGTATAAAAAAAATGCAGGTCTCTGAGATGACCTCAGTGCCTTCAGTTTGGATCTGATTATTGTTATTATTTCAGCTATTCAAAGAACGTGAGGAGTGAGGGAGGTTAGTGACTCCCTGCCTGCCACCACGCCTTGCTCAGGCTCATTTTCCCTTCTCCCTGACCTCAGCATGTCCACCACCATGACCATCCACCCTGACCTCCTCCATTCTATCCTCCTTTTTTCTTTCTGCCAGCAATTGGTTTGCTCCCTTGGTGGTTCACTTTATCGAGCCCAATCTGAATCCTCTCAGCAGCCTTTCTGCTCTGTGGTGTGCTGCAAGGTCCATTATCCACTCCCCCTCCCTTCCTCAGTTTCCATCCCAGCCATTTCACCTCAGCTTTTACAGCCATGGGTAGGGCTAACAGTTTAATGGACAAGCCTGCTCTTGCACAACTGCTCCCTGAAAATGGCTCCTGGCTTCACAATGAGGGTTTGCCCAGGGGCTTGGAGAGCAGAGGGGCTTGCTTTTATTCCTCTGGGTGCCTATCTCCACACCTTTGGAAGCTGCCTGCCCATGGGGAGTGCACAGAAGTGATTGCTCTCAAAGTGCCCTCAAGTTGGGCTCATGAAATCGCTGGCTGCTCTTGAAAATGGAGGCTGTTACTCTCCTGCCAGTGACTCAGCTGACACTAAGCATTAATGGAAGAGTGTTATTAGGTAGAGTTGCTCAAACCAGGGTTACTCAACTGGTTATTTATCCCCATGAGAAGAGCTCTTCCTCCCAACTCACCCTTTTCTGCCTCTTTTGTCAAAGCAGACTCAAGGGCTTGTCTCAGGTCTCAGCATGTAGCGTCTTGAAGAGAAAGATTTGTCTCTAGGGCAGGAGGAAGCCATCCAAAAGCCACCTTCTCCTCTTCCTCCTCTGACTCTACCCTTTCTCCACCCAACTGTGGACCTCTGGCACCACCACACTCTTGCAGCTTGGAAAAGTTGTAGGGAAGAAAGCAGGAAAGAATATTTCCTGAAGTCCTGCAAGCTGCTCCCTGGTCTGTGCCCTAGGTGGGGATGGTGGCAGTGGAGAGAATGGAGGAGCTGCCCAAGGAGGAGGGTGGTGGTGGTGGTACAATCACATACACACAGAGCCTGTGGGGTGAACCACTAAGTGCAACCACACCAAAGGGGAGTTCTCGTTTCCACCCTGCAAAGGGAAGAAGCCAGGCTGTGCTGCTTGAGACCAAACTGTTGCTCAGTGTTTTGCAGGAGGCATCATCAGCTCTTTAAAGAGGCCAAACCCAGAGGGACTTCACAGAAGAATCCTCACAGGGGGCTCTGCTGGAAAGAATTAGTTGCTATATTTGCCCAATGTACACATTTGTCTCGAAGTCTCCTGTATTTTTTAAGCATGACATCAAGGTCTTTGCCTTTGTTTGGCTTCTCCTTAACTACCAGGGTTTATTTTTTATCATTCTTTGAAACCATTCCTCTCCTCAAAAAAAACCAAAAACCAACCACCCAACAACCCCCCCCAAAAAAAAACACAAACCCAAAAAATAAAGAGGGGAGAATATTTATTCAGGGCATAAAAATCCCCTCATGCCTTTGGCAGAGAAGTGGTGGGCTCATTTGTCTGGCCTGCCATAAATACTCCTGCTGCCACGTTGCTCCCACCACAAACTCAACCATTGTTTAATTTCCAGCTCCAGGTTTTTAAGCCCTAAATGTTCTGAGCCGAGTTAATGTCCTATTAATTTTTCAAGCCAACAAGGGCAAACCAGCTCATGACATCAATATTTTACCTACCCTTTATAAATAATGTGGCTGCTCACAAGGATAAAAAAAAACCAACCCAACAAGCCCAAACCCAAAGCCCAAACCGACTCAGTTGGGTCACGAAAGCTGCAGAGGGTTCGTGCTCGCAGCGAGTTGTGCGTGGTCTGGCAGGAGGCAGGGATCTGATGTGGTCTTGGACCTGCTGGAAGGATTTCAGATCTGGAGGAGTTCTGTGCTCATTTCCCCTCAATCTCCCTGTTTCCTGCAGCTCAGCCTCAGGAAAACGGCGCTGCAGCTGCTCCTGACTAGAAGGGAAATCTCTTCTTGACTTGCTCCCATCCATCTCCTGCCTGGTCGGGGCCTGGATGCTTTTGGCTCTGCTGGGATGGGCGTGCTGCTGGCCACAAGAGATACTGAGGCCGCCACATCTTGATTCTGCTGGGGTCACTCCCCCAGCCCTGACCTAGGAAGTGGACCAATTCTTCTCCTGTTGGTGTTGGATGGTTTTGGTTTTGGTTGGATCTCACGCTGAGCTCACCCCAGGAGCTTCCAGTGCAACCAGTGGTGGGCTGCAAGGCTGCAGACGGGCTGGCAGCTCCCAGTCCTGGAGCTGTTTGGAGAGCAGCGTTTCCATCAGGGAAAATTCCAGGTGAGCAGAGCTTGCCCCCGTCCCTGGTGGGAGCCTGAAGGTCTGGAGCCAGGAGGGTGCACGAGAAGGGAAGAGAAACTTTGTGAATTTCACTTTCAAACAAGTGGAGCCAGCACTAAACAAACAGGTCACCCTTTGTGAGGGGCTAATCCTTGCATTGAGATGTTAACATTAGGAGTTCTAACAAGGCTTTGGCTGTTTTCTCTTCAGAGCAGGAGCAGTAATTCCGTAAGTACATCTTGGGAAGGTTTCCAGAGGGTTGGGAAGTGACAGTAATAAAAGCAGACAGGTTCCTCTGAGGGTAAGCATGGGGGATGATGGCCATAAGCCCATCAGACCTGGCTGTGGAGCCCTCCTGGGTGTTGCTGATGGGCTGCTGCTTTGGCCACAGGAGCAGAGCAAAGGAGAGCTGGTGGGGAAATAAGGATAATAACAGAAAAGTGGGTGGGATGGGAAGGGAAGGCTGGGAAGGGGTGCAGTGTGATGGGATGGGATAGAATAGGATGAGATGAGGTGGGAAGGATGAGATAGAAGGGATGGGAAGGGATGCAGTGTGATGGGATGGGATAGAATAGGATGAGATGAGGTGGGAAGGATGAGATAGAAGGGATGGGAAGGGTTGCAGTGTGATGGGATAGGACAGGATGAGATGAGAAGATATGGAATGGGATAGGATGAGGTGAAATGGATTGGGATGGGATGGGAAGACTCTTCTACACCAGTCTGAGTTCTGAGTGGCCTGTGGTTATGGTGGGAGATGTGGCATGCATGGTAGTAGCAGGAGAACCATGGAGGTAACTGGGCAGAGCCTTTGGAGTTTGGCTAACTGGATCAAAGGAGCCAAACCTATGTCCTCAGCCCTCTGACTGCTTTCTTTGAGCTTGAGGCTGATCTGATAGTTTGTTCCCTTATGAGAGTACCCCAGGGGGGCAGAGCCATTTCCTCCTCAGACTGGGTGATTTTATAGCTGTTTGCATGTTTCCCAGCTTGCTTCAGCTGGGAGGCAGCCTGGAAGAGATCCCCATCTTTCTGGGAACACATGGGAAAAGCAAACACAAGGAAACCTCCTCTCTCTCCCATCCCCTTGACCTATGGGGCTGCTCCTGCCTCTGCCACCGTGCTAATGGACAGGCTGGCTTTGCCCAGTGATGCCATGAGCCTTGCATGGGTGGCTGAGGGCTCAGCTGTGCTGCAAGGTGCTGAGGGAATCACAGCATCCAGGTATCCTGCAATCCCATCCCCCTGCATGCTCCTCCTGCCTGCCAGGGTCCATGTAGCTACCTGCAAGCTCACCTGGCTTCCTTCCCCATCCCTCCACCTGTAGGCATTTTGATGGATGCTCTGGTCCCCAGGCTTCCCAGTGCAATGCCTTTGCCACTGTTGGTTCACACAGATGATGGGCTTCTGCAGCCTGAAATAGAGGAAAGTGCAGTAGCCAGCCTGGTAGCCCAGGGAGCCTCTCAGGGGGTGAGCAGGGAAGCATGCCCAGAGCCCTATGCCCACCACCTAGCCTGTGCCTGGCGTGGAGGAGCCCCACGGGCTTTGCCAGTCTGGAAGAGGAGCTAGTTGGGGCTGAGTGAGTTAGCAACAGCCTCCTCTCCAGACTTGAGGGTGAGCAGAGACTACAGGAGCTGCTGTGTCGCTCCTGGGAGAGCCTGTGGTGGAAACAGCACCACGAGGAAGATGTCATCCGATGACGGGAAGCGCTGGGAAGCTCCACTGAGTGTGGTCGAGGAGGGACAGTATCCAGGCATCCAGGGATGTAAACACCAAACACACAGAGGGTTGCCAGAGGAGCTGGGCTCGGGGCCAGCTTTCCGGTGGCACAGGGATTTGGGGTCTAGCAAAGCATCCCGAGGGGATGAGGCAGGCTTGGAGGGGACTGGGAAGTGTTGCTTTGGGTCCCTCAGTCTCCACTGCCTCACTGGGGAGGTCTCCACCGGCCCCTCCAACACGAGTGGTGAATGCTGGGGGAGAAGATCCCCGGGCAGCTTCCTGCCAATGTGCTGACAGCGCTCCGGGCTCCCTCTGAAACGTGGCAGCAGCTCCATCCAGAGCAGCTGGGGCAGGAGGGACAGTTCTGCTTCCTGACAATAGCCGGCTCCGGGCCAGCTCGAGTGCCCCTGGGCGTTCTTCCACCCTGCGTCCCCGAGACGTGCTGGGGTGGTGAGACACCGATCCAAGCCTGGAGGTTTCCTCTCCACCTCCCTCCTCTCATCCCCGTGGCTTGTCTTGTCTGCATCCGATGCTCCAGTGAGAGTATTAATAGAGTTGCAACATCTGACGTCTCAAAGGATTCCCTGTTGGGAAAGGAGCTGCTCCAGGGGCTGGCAATGAGGCCAGGGCATCCCTTCCAAAGGGCTCCACGCTCTCAGAGCCGCTCCCAGCGCAGGGCCTGGGCTTTATGGGGCTCCTGAATCCAAACCTGAATTATAGATCCCCCTCCACCGCACCCGTATATTTAAGCATTTAATGGGGTTTTAGGCAGGCTGTTTTTACAACTTTAATGCACTTAGCACTAATTTGGGGGAAGTTTAATGCAAAACACATAAATGTTGGATGGGAGAGGGCCGAGGTGTTTTACAGCCTCTGGGAATTGCCCCAAGTACGTGGGGCTCGTTTCGACTTCTGATATCACTCAGCACAAAATTACCTTTGCCTGGCCGGGTGCCAGGGAGCCGCGGGCTGCGGCTGGCAGCCCTGATGTATTGCAGTGTCACTCTCAGGGTGGCGACCGTGGCCATATATAAAGCCCAGGCCCAGGCAAGGGGGCTCAAAGCCTCCTTAATGCCTTCCCTAATCTGGCAGGATCAGGTTTGCCCGGCGCGCTCGGAGCCGCTCCGCCTCACATCCTCTGGTTTGTGTGGTCGCCTCATTACGTGTTGTGGGGAAAGTGGAGAAGGCTTTGGTGCAAAGAAAACACCCCAGAGCAGCCAGGGGCTGGGAGAGGGGGGAAAAACCCACTGAGAAAGTCAAGCAGGACGTGATGGACCAGGGAGCAGCTGAGCCAGCGTCGTGTCTCTGCCCGTCCCCTCACACCTCGTCCATCTCCACAAGTCCATTCTGCACCTCGTGGTTTGAAGGGTGGGAATGGCTCTTTGCTCTCAGCTGTCCTCCACACCGTGGTGCTTCTCCCATGGCATGAGGCATTGCTTCACTATCAAAGCCAAAATGAGGCTAATGTTAAGACAAACTGGTTGGGTTCTGGTCACAGCGTGCCTGGAGCCAACAGGGAGACTGAGAGGCACCAACCGACCAAGCTGAAGGGCATCCAAAAGCCTGAGGGGTGGGAGAATGGACCCATTGCTGACCATGTCCCCAGGAGGAGTTTTGAAGGAGTGATTGAAGGATTTGACTGTGGGTTTGAGCTCAGCCTCGCTCACTGGTCTCTAAACTATGCTCCATTTACATCATCGCAACTCCAATGCCCTGGGAAGCTGCAAGGTAGAGCTGGTGGGAAAAGAGATGGCCTGGAAACGCCACCTCTGATGGATGGCCAAGCATGGATGCCAAGGTGAGCCTGACCCCTGTCAGCCAGACCATGTCCTGAGAACACAGGCTTCCCCTGCATGAGGCTGGCACACTGTAGGCAGCACTTGCAGGAGCAGCCTCGTTGATGCTCCTTTGCAATGGGGAAGGAGGTGACCTTCAGCACATCCTCCATGTAGGAGGGACCACCAGCACCTGCTTGCCCACCACACAGCTCCTGGGTTCTGGAGAGCAGTGAAAACAGCCTGCATGGCTTGCCCTGGGTACAAACAATTAGCAGGGTAAGTACCACTTAAAAGCAAGTGAGAAATTATACCTCAAACATTGGTTTCTCAGTGCTTTAATTGAACACAGCAGCTGCTTGTCCCCTGGATGAGCAGGCTTTCCCTTCTCCAGCTAATCCTGAGGAAGCTGTTATGGCTCTAGGAAGTTTTGTGTGCTCTTCCCTTCCCAAGGAGTCATTATGAGTCAGAAAAAAAAATCTCATCTTTTTCCAACCTCAGCCTTCAGGTAACCACCTTGAACAGTGTCTGCCAAGCAGGCACCAAGCCTTAACTAATCAGGTTGTGTCCATCAGATCTGTAGTGCTACTTTCAGGACTCAGGAGATGAGCTAAGAACCAGAGATATTCGATGCCTTGTCCAGGGCTAGCAGCAAAGCCAGTCAGTTGGGCCACCAATTCACTCCAGGGAGGCATGGAATCTCTCTCTGCAAGGGGAGACAGCTCCAGCAATGAGGAACCCTCAGCTGTGAGGTGAGATGGAGCCTGAGGAGCAGTCAGGGTGTCTGAAACCCAGCAGCTGAGGTTGGGCCAGCCACAGAGGGACTGAGCTGGGAATATTCATCTGGGGATGCAGGAGGAGGCAAGAGGCCAAGAAATGATGGGGAAATAGGAAGGGAAAGGAGGATTTGAAGCAGCTGAGGAATGTCTATCTGCCTGGGATGGGCTGTGGCACAGGATGCAGTGTGGGCTGCAGTGCCTTATCTGGATAGAGCTGAACTGGTGTCAGTGTGGCTGCAGATGCCTCACTGCACCCTCCCACACATCTTCACTGCTGCTCTGGTGCAAGGGGTGGTCACACCTGGGTTCTCAGCAGGTCTGTGCCAGGGAAGGGAGATGGGATAGATGGGTTGGCATGGTGTGGCATGAGTTATGCAGCCAACAGCATCTCTCTGCCTTTGTGAGCTGCAACAGAAGGTGTCAGGTAGGTCCCTGGGTGTATGTGTGCTGCTCCTGATGTTGCAGTGAAGCCCTTCCACCTTCCCTTTTGTTCCAGGTTCAGCCTGCCCCTCGATGACAGCAGGGCCAAGGGGCATACCAGACCCACATCTCTGGCCCAGCAGCAGCGAGCTGCTGTCCCCACGCAGCCTGGTTAATCTGGTTATCCTACAACTAAACAGCTTATCTGTTCCTGGAGTGCAGCCAGGGCCTTCTGCTTCCTCAGCACACATCCCAGGGCAAGAGACAGGCCGTAGGCTGTGCAGTGACCCCAGCAGCACAACTTGTCTCAGCCATCCTGGCAGTGACTTTTGTCGTCCAGACACATCTCAGACGCTCGGCCAAGCGGGGCAGCTTCCACGCTCCCTGCCAAATTCCACCCAAGCAGCCAACCTCACCGGCCACGGTGGTCTGCTGCCCACCAGGACTGCTGTCTCAGCCTTCATCCTTGCTTCTCACCTCCTGAGGAAGTCCTGGCAGGTCCTGGCTTCTTTCCTGCAGGCAGAACTTGCTGCCTCTCCCAGGCACGTGGAGCTCTGGCAATGCCTTGTGCCTGCAACCTCAGACAAACTCTGCTGCTTCAGCCTCTGGTTATGCAGAGCAGTTTAGAGAAGATTTTAAGCTGTTGCACTGGAGCTACCTTCTCCCTGGGGAATTCCCTCTCAGCTCTGGTAATATTTCTTCCTTTAATTCTTTGCCTTTTCTTCCTTCATCTCTTTTAATTACTTAAACAGCACCCCGAAATGAAATGGCACCAAATGAATTCATGCTCCCAGGAGGGCCCCAAGAAGCCATGTGGCTGCAGGAAATTCAGAGGGAATTTAGACCACATCTCTGAGATCATCTGGGGCTTCATCAGGAGTGGCCACAAGTCTCAATGCTCCTCTTACGTTTCCTTCACCTCCTGAGTGTCTCATTTATGCTCCCCAGGTTGGGGTGGAAAGAAGGTGGATGAGCTGAGGATGCCTTCCCCTGGTCATCTGCAGCACAGACATGAGGAAGCCAGTCTGAGGGACACCTGGGAGCTGGGGGAAGGAGAACAACGTGGTGCCTTCTTCTCAGGATACACTCTGGGCACCAGGGCAGCAGCTTTGCTCCATGGCCTCATGTCCAGCTGTGTCCTGGGCTGCATCCCCAGCAGTGTGGGCAGCAGGAGGGGATTCGGTCCCTCTGCTCCACTCTGCTGAGACCTCACCTGCAGAGCTGGGTCCAGCTCTGGAGTCCTCAGCACAACAGAGGCATGGAGCTGTTGCAGGGCCTGAGTACACCACAGAAATTATCCAAGGGCTGGAACCCCTCTGCTGTGAGGCCAGGCTGAGAGCGTTGGGGTTGTTCAGCCTGGAGATGAGAAGGCTCCAGGGAGACCTCCTGGTGGCCTTTCAGTACTTAAAGGAGCCTGTAAGAAAGCTGGGGATGGACTTTTGAGCAGGGCTTGTTGTGAAAGGACAAGGGGTGATGGGTTTGAAGTAAAAGAGGGAGATTTAGACTGGATATAAGGGATAAATGTTTTATGCTGATGATGGTGAAACCCTGGCCCAGTTTCCCCAGACAGGTGGTAGATGTCCTTTCCCTGCAAACATTCCAGATCAGGCTGGGTGGACTCTGAGCAACCTGCTCTGGTTGAAGATGTCCCTGCTGACTGCTGGGGTGTTTAACTAGATGATCTTTAAAGGCCTCTTCCTGCCCATTCCATGATGCAGACCACATTCACATGAGGCCATGATTGCACTGCACCACCTCCCATGCCTGCCCTAGCACCCCTGAAGCAAACACATCTCTTCTCCAGCAGCTGGCAAAGGGTGTTGGTTAGAGGAGGAGCAGTTCACACCATGGCTTGCCCTACCTGCTCTGCTGCTGGCTGTGACTCACAGCTGCAGCAAGAGGCAGCAGGACCAGGCTGCAGGGCCGAGCCCAGGGGCTGGCCAGACCTGCTGCAGGGAGCAGAGGGCGAGCGGGCAGGCACACACATGCAAGCCTGGTGCCAGGGACGTGTCTGCAGACAAGAATTAAGCAGAAATAAAGTTCATGGCTGCCCACCCCCACACACAGGCTGGTGATGGCACCAAGAGCCCTGCAGCATCAGTGCTCTCCCTAGAATCATGGAATCATGGAGCGGTTTGGGTTGGAAGGGACTTTAAAGACCGTTTAGTCCAACCACATTGCCAAGGGCAAGGACACCTTCCACTAACCCAGGTTGCTCAAAGCCCCTTCCAGCCTAGCCTTGGACACTTCCAGGGAGGGGACATCCCCAGCCTCTCTGGGCAACTTGTTCCATCACTGATCCTTCCTCTCCTCCTCCCTGCCCTGTTAAGAGGTGTCAGCAGTGTCCCCTGTCTCATCTCCCTAATCCACACGTGTCTGGGGACCTCCTTGCTCTGTTTCAAGCCTGATACATCCATCAGTCACTGCTCCCTGGGAGCAAAGGGGAAGGGAACTCCAGGGCTTCTGCTCTCCCATGCCACTGCTCCAGCTCTGTGGCTCATCCCTGCTCCATCCAGCTTGGCTGGGCTCCCTGACACAGGCAGAACCATCCTGGCAGCAAATGAAGGGACGTGCTTGTAAACCCCACAGGGACCTTGGTGATTCTGTGGTTCTGTGACCTCTGCAAGAGAAGTAGTAACCTTCAGAGCTGGTGGGACACTGAGCTGGGGTCCCCAGGCAGAGAAGCATGCATCCTGCCTCTGTCCCCTTGGGTATGTCACTCCCAAGGGTAGGGAGGTCCCCAACCTGCCCCAGCAGCTGGTAGCAAGCAAAGTGTGGATCCACGCATGGGCATGCATGCTGTGGGGCTATGCACACTCTGTGCACCCCATGGGGCTGCCCTGGCAGGGGAGTCCCTGCTTTTTCAGTCCTTTCCCCTTTTAGAGAGCCCACCCCTGCTGAGGCCACACAGACAGACACCCCGAGAAGCCCTGCAACAAGTACCAAGAGTGACGCAGACAAACCCTCCCCAGGGACCACAGTGGATGGCAGACATCTCTATCTCACTGTGGCTGAGCTGAATGTCAAAGCAGGCACCACTGCAGGATGGAGAGGCTGCTGGCTGGGCTCCAGCACCCCAGAACCCAGGTCTATGGGTTTAGCTGGGACCAGTAAGGCTCCAGTGAAGCCTCTGTGCTGGGTTCAGCTTGGTGGCCAGCAGCGAGGGGAGAGGGGACAGCCTGCTGCTCCATCTCGCTGCCAGCTCCACATCACTCTGCTCTTCCCATGCCACCTGCATATGAATGAAGGGAAAATAGGACATCAATTACTTTGGTCAGAAATGGAAGTGGTTCTTCAAATGGGCTGGGAGGGCCCCGGGTGGCAGCTCGGTGCACCTCTAATAGCTGCTTAGTGCTGGAGAGCAAAATGCTAATTGAAAGGGCCCAAAGTTCCAGCCCTGCTCTTGAGCTGCTCGCTGAGAAATGAGCATGTGTCTAATTGCCACCAAACTGCCTCCACTGCAGCAGGTCACCATCTCCCTGGGACCTGGTGGCAGGCTGGGGAAAGCCCAGGTGTCACTGGATCAGGTGGCTCTGCTCAGCCTTGCTCCTCACCCTGCTGTTCCTCACCTTGCTGCTCCTCACCTTGCTGCTCCTCACTTTGCTGCTCCTCACCTTGCTGCTTCTCACCTTGTTGCTTCTCACCTTGCTGCTCCTCACTTTGCTGCTCCTCACCTTGCTGCTCCTCACCTTGCTGCTTCTCACCTTGCTGCTCCTCACCTTGCTGCTCCTCACTTTGCTGCTCCTCACCTTGCTGTTCCTCACCTTGCTGCTCCTCACCTTGCTGCTCCTCACCTTGCTGCTTCTCACCTTGCTGCTCCTCACCTTGCTGTTCCTCACTTTGCTGCTTCTCACCTTGCTGTTCCTCACCTTGCTGCTCCTCACCTTGCTGATATCAGATAAGGTAGGAGACAGCTTCACATCCAGCTCAGAGGGCTGTGTGTGTGCCCTGAACATCACAGCCAGGTGGAGGGAGCTGCTGTGTGACACAGGAGCATAGTGCTCCTCCTCGGGAGCAGGGAGGGCCGTGGTTACCGTAGCCAGGCAGCCTGTTTGTTTGGCTTAGGTGCTTGAAGGGGATGGGAACAGGATGTGAGCTAATGTTGGATTGGGGAGTATCTCCACAGCCACTTCCAGCAGAGCTGCACCAAATGCATCTTTAGGGGTAAAGGAAGAAAAGTTCTTGCCAACTTCTTACATCTTGGATACAAAACACTGAAACCAGCCCACGGCAAAGCTTCCAAGCAGAGGGGCTGGGCCTGGACCTGGACCCTACAAGCCCTGTTCCTGGAAGGGCTTTCTTCTTTTTCATCTTGGACTGGGAAGGGCAACCTTGTAATTAGATGGCTGGAAAAGACACCAAGTCTCTGAGATGTTTGGCTGGCTGCTGGGGTGTCCAGAGGGCAGTAATCACTGCTCAGGAGAAGCTGCATCCAGAGCAGCTCACCTCTGCACCAGGGCCCTCTGCAGCCTCTGGAGAACCACCATCAGGACAGGTCTCCCCTCAGCCCACTGCTGCTCTCTGTTGAAGTGAGTCCAGGGTTTGCTGGAATGAATGCCCCACAGTTACCTTTCTCTTTGGAGACTTCTCATCCCATCTACCTGCACCATTATTCTAACTGGTTTGAGGATGTTGGGAGGCTTTCCAAATGCTGTGCCCCAATAGAGGACTGCAGCAGTGGCAGAAGGATGTGTGGCTCACTCTGCTGGTTTCAAGCTGCTGAGAGGACACAGAAGAAATTTAGGTGACCCTGATGGGTGACCTGAGTGGGGGAGTAAAGGTATCAAGAGACGGACACACTCCAACTCCATGCCATCCTCCATGAGCAGAGCTCTTGAGAAGCCTGCTTCTGATGAAGGATGGATCTGGAGTGGAGATGCAGTGTCCTGTATCCCATGGGCATGTGGCTCTGCCCATCCTAAAGCCCCATGCCAGCTCACCAGGCCTCAGTGCTGCTGGTGGTTGGTGCCTTGCGAGGTCTGACTCTGGTGATGAATTACCTCCTGAGCCTGCTCCCTCCTTCACCTCCAGATGTAATTCCAAGTCTCTTAAAACCTCGGTGCTCTCCTCCTCCCTGTGCCAATTAAGCAGTTACACATGGCCCCAGGACAGTATTTTTTGGTGGTGTGCTCAGAGAATAAAAGCAGTGATAAGCCTTCCTCCTGGCCTGCTGCTCTTTGGTCTGAGCTGTTGCTGAGTGCTGGTCCCCTTGATGTGGGGAACCAGGGGACCTGTGAGGATGCCCAGCTGAGCAGCACCTCTGCAGAGCAGTTTGCCCCTGGGGTCAGAGGAGCCCAGCACTGCACTGCCCCTCCACCCTGCCCACATCCTGATGTCTGCTCTGTGTTGCCAGGACGACTGCAGGTAAAGCTGTCTGGGAGCATTTGCATAACCTGCTCCTTCCCCACCTGCACCCTGCCTTTGGAATGTAAAGGAGAGGGGGGGAAAAAAACCCAACAACCCAACCCAGTCTAGAGGAAACAAAGAGTGAAGCCATCTGGTCTTATCCTGCTCCTGGGGTCGGTGCCAGCACTTTCTCCTTTTGCTTTACACAGCAGCAGGATCCAATCTGGTGGAAATGAAGGGTCCTGTCACCCCTCTGTGGGTCCTTGTCAAGCTGGTGAAGGGCCTAGAGAAAAAGTCTTATGAGGAATGATTGAGGGAACTGGGGTTGTTTAGCCTGGAGAGAAGGAGGCTCAGGGGAGACCTTCTTGCTCTCTGCAATTCCCCAAAGGAAGGTTGGAGAGAGGTGGGGGGTGGGTCTCCCAAGGAACAGGTATGAAAGGAAACAGCCTCAAGCTGTGCTGGGAGAGGATTAGTTTGGACATGAGGAACAATTTCTTCACTGAAAAGGCTGTCAAGCTCTGGAACAGGCTGTCCAGAGATGTATTGGAATCCCCATCCCTGGAGGGGTTTGAGTGTTGTGCTGATATGGTGCTGAGTGACACGATGTAGTGGTGATCTGGCAGTGCTGGGTTAAGAGTTGGACTCGATGATCTTAAAAGTCTCCTTTCCAGCAAAAATGATTCTTCAGTTCTATGATTCTATGCTTCAGATGCACATGGTTATACCTGCTGCCTTGAGGCACCCCCCAAACCATGCCTAACTGGGCATCCAGCCTGGAAAGCCATTGATGGATGAGTCCTGATGTGGTCCCTGGGTCAGGCTAGCTGCATAGTCTGGCTGGGGATAACAGACCTTGCTGAAGCCCACTCTGTCCCACTCCACACTGTGCTGAGCTCCAGAAGAGCAGGGATGGGTGCTTGCTTCCTGACCCATCACAGAGCAGTAGAGGTTGGAAGGGACCTTGAAAGATCATTGAGTCTAACCCCCTGTGCCAGAGCAGGATCACCTAGAGCAGGTCACAGAGGAACACATCCAGGTGGGTTTTGAATATCTCCAGAGAAGGAGACCCCACAACTTCTCTGGGCAGCCCATTCCAGTGTTTTGTCACCCCCATCACTTCTCATCCTAACCAGCCTGCTGCAGGAGAGAGGAGAGAAAAGGAGGGAGAGAGAGGCCCCCCATGAAATGGAGATTTATGGTCACTGGCAACACGTTTGAAGGACTCACAGAGACCTCCAGGTTTTTATGAGCAATGGTTAGCATTGAGTGGCTGCTTCAGTAGATCTCTGCAAATCCCCAGCACAGTGTGTCCAGCTCAAATTGGAAGAGAAAAAGGTTTAGCTGAGAAGATAGGGAGGAAATGGGAGCATAAAGCATGTTTTACATCGTGTCAGAGGAACATGGCATTTACAGCACCGCTGTGTTAAACAAACGCTGGAGGCAAGCAGCAAAGCGAAGGGTGGAGCAGAGCAGCTCCCCTTGGAGCACCAGAGGTGTGGTTTGCTCTGGTGAGCTTTTCCCTGGGATGGAAGGGAAGGGCACAGGTGCTTCTCCTGCTCCTCTCCAGACAGGTGCTGGCACCAGGGGCACTGTGTCTGACTGTGGCAGGGGACAGCCGATGCCACCACATCCGTGTTAGGCAGCACGGGAGGATATTCCCCCGGGAGCCACAGGCTCTGCTTCAGTTTTACCTGCCAGTATGACTCTAACCTTCTTGTCCAGAGCTTGCTGGGCATGGATCCTTTCTTGCTGGGCTACGTGTCTCTGCCTCAGCCCCTCCTGTGCTGTCACAGCTGGGTACCTGGGACACAGCACCCCAGGGGCTCAGCCCTGTGCAGAGCCCAGGCAAGCACAGGCAGGCTGCTGTACCAGGTTACGTGCTCCCACAGCTACTCCCATCTCACCTGCCTGAGGGAGGAGACATAAACTCTCTCTATAAACCCTCCCCAGTGCAGCTGGAGGACCAGCTTGGCTGCAGCAGCAAAGGGTTTGCTGCAGGGGTTCTGAGAAAGGCAGCTTCCTTCTCCATCCTCTCCATTAGCATTACTGGAGCAAAGGTGGGGTGTGTTTCAGTTCCTGGTTTGAAGAAGGGCAGCTCTGCTCTGCTCTGCTCTGGTAAGACCTCACCTGGAGTACTGCATCCAGCTCCGGAGCCCTCAGCCCAGGAAGGACATAGACCTGATGGAGCAGGTCCTGAGGAGGGCCACAAAAGTCATCAGGGAGCTGGAACACCTCTGCTACAAGGACAGGCTGAGGGAGCTGAGGTTGTTCAGCCTGCAGAAGAGAAGGCTCTGGGAAGATCTAAGGGCAGCATTCTAGTACCTGAAGGGGACTACAAGAAGGCTGCAGAGGGACCATTTACAAAAGCCTGCAGTGGTAGGGCAAGGGCAGTGGCTTGAAATTGAAGAGGAGATTTAGATTGGATGTTAGGAACAGGTTCTGCACCAGGAGGCTGCAGGAACACTGCAACAGGTTGCCCAGGGAGGTAATTGAGGCCCCATCCCTGGAGATGTTCAAGGTCAGGCTGGACAAGGCTCTGAGCAAGCTGCTCTAGTGGAGGCTGTCCCTGCTGAGTGCAGGGGGGTTGGACTGGATGCCCTTTGGAGGTCCCTTCCAACCCAAACCATTCTATGACTCTGGCAGGGCAGTGAGCAGCCACAGGCCAGCCAGTGCTTTCCAAGGTGTGCAGGACCTTGGGGGTGATCCTGCTTTGTAAGGGAAAGCTTCTCCTCCCAGGGCTGCTTTGCCCTGTCCCCCTCAGGTGCCAACACCTCTGTAACCTCTCTGCCGTGACCCTTTTTGTAGCAGTGCTGCGTGAAGCACAATTAAGATGCTCATTTCTCAGCGTCTCCAGCAGCGAGCAGCCAGCTGCTTCCCTCCACACTGCTGGCTCTGACCTTCCTCTTCTCCTCTGCCACCGATCAGCCCTGAGGCCGCTGCAGATGGGCAGAGGGACGCAGGACAAACAGGAAAGTCACCGCCGGCTGCGCGCAGGGCGCTTCCAGCGCCGCAGCTCCGTGCCCAGCACTCAGCCCAGCTGCAGAGCAGGCAGCGGCAGCAGGCGGGGGGTCAGAGGCGTCAATCCCCCCGCAGACAGCCCTGCCTTGTGCCGGTGTGGCTTCCTGTCTTGAGGAATGCTTGCTTTCATTCACCCAGGGCTCTCGCACGGCAGCCCGGCAGCCCCAGGCTACCAGGAAATTTATTAGACTTGTAAAACTTCAGGGCTCAAATCTAATTGTCTCCTTCTCCCCCAGAGCCCCCGAGGGAAGTTCTTTGATTTAAGCCCTGATGCTAGACCGAGTGAGCTGGAGCTCCAAGTCAAATGAGCAATTTGTGTGAGGGCCAAAGGATAATCACAGCCCCCGTTGCTGGGAAGCTGGGAATCCAGGGAGCAGCTTGTGTCCTGGCTGAGGTGCACCCCTTCCTTGAGGACAGGGCCAAAGGATAATCACAGCCCCCGTTGCTGGGAAGCTGGGAATCCAGGGAGCAGCTTGTGTCCTGGCTGAGGTGCACCCCTTCCTTGAGGACAGGGCCAAAGGATAATCACAGCCCCTGTTGCTGGGAAGCTGGGAATCCAGGGAGCAGCTTGTGTCCTGGCTGCACCCCTTCCTTGAGGACATCACTCCATCTCACTTGCCCCAGACTGGGACGCAGCTAAGAGACATCTCAGTTCACCATGGCAGCAGCTAAGGGGACAAACAGTGCTTATTTCTTCAGCATCACCCTGAAGGTGAACAAAAGTCCATCTGGTGTGGGTTCTGCTTGTGTGGCTGCAAGCCTGGAATGTGCAGAGGATCAGGGAAACTGCTGTGATGGGGATGAAGTTGTTTTAGTCTCACAGGGACTTCCAGCTGAGTGAGGTTTTGCTCAGCCATACAAAGCAGCAGCTCCAGCTGGGTGGGAAGTGGAGAAGCGGCCAAGTACTGGGGAGGCTGGAAACAGAAGGTGCCTCAGCAATGAAGGGGCTGGAGGCTTCCTTTTTATTCAGGAAGAGGCAAAGGTCAGGAGCTGCAAGTGGACTGAGGACATTGCCCTTACAGAAAGAGATTTTTTGGGAAGACAGCTCTGCCTGGGGCTGCTGCACATCCCATCCTCTTCACCCATCCCCATCCTGACTTGTGAGCACCTAGCCTCAGAAAGGGTGAAGAGTGATACTCTGTGGGGGTGCTGGAGGAGAAGGGTCATCTCAACCAGTCCTCTCCCAGCCTGGATCTCACATGCTTTGGGTCCTTGCTCTGCTGGCCCGTGCCCATGGCAGCAGCTGAGCTCCAGGAAGGGCTGAAGTGTGGCTGCCAAATGGGGATGTTGAGCATGGAGGCCTGGAGAGCGGAGCTGCTGTCCTGGTGGCTCTGGACTTGCAGATGGAGCAAAAGCCCCACATGGTGTGCACATCTAAAGCTGAACTTGCAGCCTTCCTTGGCTTCTGGCTTCTTGATGCTGGCAAGCTCCTCGCAGGCAAATTGCAAATAAGAAAGGAAGTTTAAATTCGCTCACCAGAAATAGCTTATTTCTGGATTTGCAAGTTGTCTGGGAGCTGCTCCTCTCATTTGCATTTGGGAGGAGCAAGGCAGGGAAAGAGAGAAAGAAGAAAATGCAAAATACAAAGAGGGTAGAAAGCTGAGGTCTGGCTGGAGCCCAGAGCTGTGTGTGACAACAGAAGCCCAGGAGAAGTTGGTGAAGGGTCCGGAGCACAAGGCCTGTGATGAGCAGCTGAGGGAACTAGAGTTGTTTAGCCTGGAGAAAAGGACGTTCTGGGGAGGCCTTCTTGCTCTCTACACCTCCCCAGAAGAAGGTTGGAGGAAGGTGGAGGCATCAAAGTCCCCATCCCTGGAGGGATTTATCAGCTGTGTAGATGTGGTGTTGAAAACATGGTTTAGTGCTAACCTGGCAGTGCTGGCTTGAGGGTTGGACTCGATGGCCTGGAAGGTCTCTTCCAACCAAACCAATCCTGCGATTCTATTCTGTGGGATGCTCTGAGCAGTCTGAGCTGTGATCCCCAAGCACCAGGCCATGGAGGGAGGTGACAACAGCCCCTTCCCAGACAACCCTGCCACCATCATCTTTGGCAGTGCACTCAGCTGTGCCTCTCATTAACAGAAATTAATGGCTCCAGTGCAGGGAGTGGATCAGGGCAGATTTATGGGAAGGGATTAAAAGAACTAAATATACGTGGTTTGGTGGAGAGATGTTTAAAGGAAAGGGCATGTGTGTATAGGGAGGGAGTGAAGAGTACAATAACAGTCTATAAATATTTGAAGGTGTAGGCACCAAGAAGCAGATTGATTTATTCATGGCAATGTAAATGGGATGTAGCTAAGAGGGAGAGAGTCACGATGGGGAGAAGTCACAGAAGTTTCCCTGCAGAAGGAGCAAGGAGTCCACATCCTGGGCTCAGCGCCTGCAGGAGATGCTGAGCAGGAAGGGCCAAGCTGTCCAGCTTTGGCCCAAGTGTGCCATAATGTCTGCAGACATCGCCTGCAGAGATGGTCTAGGCCCAGGCCCTGTGGGCTCTATTAAACTCAGTATACCATCAGGCATCCATAACGGAGCTCAGACGATGCCTCCTCCTCCTCCTCCTTCCCCCCGCCCCTCATGGTGCCAAGCTGTTCATGTGTAAGGCGAACATGTTGGGCAGGACACGAGCTCCACGTCCTGCCCGGTTTTGTGGCATCCCTCCCCCCTCCCCCTCATTCTCAGCCCACCACGGGGGTGTCATGTTCCCCCTCCCAAGCGTGCCACGCTGGGTGGCAGAGCCTGGCTGGCATCGCCACAGCCGCCGCGCGCGGTGTGAAGGCGACAGATGGGAGCGGGGAAGGCTCAGGCTGCCTGTGCCAGGGTGAAAATGGCTCAGCTGCAAATGAATATTTCCAGAAACCTCGTCTTCCTTGCTTTATAATTATGAGCAGATTTTCTTGTGGATAAAAGGGAGGCTGCTTTCAAGAAAGCAATGACCCTGTGTGGGAAGAACTGATTCTTCTTGGAAAAAAAACATGGTGCCTTGAGTGGGTTTAACTCTTCTGCTTCCTCCAGGCTCCAGGCAGGAGCAGATTCGCTGCTTCCCAATTCCCATCAGCCAGCTCTGAGCCTGAGGCTTGGTGCTGGCAACCTCCCAGTGCAGAAACCAGAGACCATTTTAAACCAACAAGTTCCTCCTTGCAGGCTGTGTGCGGAGGGGCTGCGATCTCAGTGAAGAACCTCTTGGAGCTTCCGTGGCAAGGGGGACTCCAGATGCGGAGATCTCTGTCATGGTGACTGGGAGGCAGTGGTGGGAGGTGTGAGACAGTGGTGTTGTCTGTCTGACACTGACCATGAGGGGCTAAACCTGCCCCATCCCCCCATAGAATCATGGAATGGTTTGAGTGGGAGGAAACCTTTAAAGATCACCCAGACCAATACCCTGCAGCGAGCAGAGACATCTTCAGCTAAAGCAGGTTACTTAGCCTGGAGAAAAGGAGACTCAGGGCAAGACATTCTCTCTCTTTACAACTTCCTGAATGGAGGTTGGAATGAGGTTGGGGTCATAGAATCATAGAATCAACAAGGTTGGAAGAGACTGCAGAGATCATCAAGTCCAACCTATCACCCAACACCTCATAACTAAACCATAGCTTCAAGTGCCACGTCCAATCCCCTCTTGAACACCTCCAGGGATGGGGACTCCACCACCTCCCTGGGCAACACATTCCAATGGCCAATGACTCTCTCTGGGAAGAACTTTCTCCTAACATCCAGCCTAAACCTCCCCTGGCACAGCTTGAGACTGTGTCCTCTTGTTCTGGGGCTGGTTGCCTGGGAGAAGAGACCAACCCCCTCCTGGCTACAACCTCCCTTCAGGTAGTTGTAGAGAGCAAGAAGGTCTCCTCTGAGCCTCCTCTTCTCCAGGCTAAGCAACCCCAGCTCCCTCAGCCTCTCCTCACAGGGCTGTGCTCCAGACACCTCCCCAGCCTCGTTGCCCTTCTCTGGACACCTTCAAGAGTCTCAATGTCCTTCTTAAATCGATCAGTCAGTCCTCCCAAGGAACAAGCAACAGGAAGAGGAAACAGATTCAAGTTGTGCCAGGGAAGCTTGAAGTTGGACATGAGGAACAATTTCTTCCCCAAAGGAGTTGCCAAGGCCTGGAACAGGCTGCGCAGGGCAGTGTTGGAATCCTCATCCCTGGATGGGTTTCAAAGCCTTGGAGATGTGGCACTGAGGAACATGGCTTAGTCTTGGCTTGAGGGAGGGTTGGACTTGATGATCTCAAAGGTCTCTTCCAACCCAAATGACTCCAGTCCTCAGCACCTCATGAGTCAGGAGGGCTGGGAGAGAGGATTCCCTTCCCCGCACCCCACTGCGTCAGAAGGGGCCAGGAAAACTCTCGCGACAGCTGTGACAAGTCGAAGGGCTCCTTGGAAGTTCTCCCTCAGCCTCTTGAAGCTGATTCCTCTAACAGCCATCTTATTAGAGAGCTTCTGGGAGATCTTTGAACAGCTTTCTGCGTGGAAACAAATCTGCCTCTCCGGCAGCCGCGTCCCTGTGTTTCTTTTGATACCGATAATGATCTTACATTGCTCCGCAGCCTTTCATCTGGCTGGGTCCTAATGAGCCTCACAGACAAACCTGCAAGCTCTGCGCAGAGATCACCTCTCCCAGCAATGCCAGGCAGTGGCTGTGGCAGGTGTCTGCAGGAGGCAGCAGGAGAGGTTGATTTTGGGGGTGGTTTGTTGGGGTTTTCTTTTCGGGGTAGTTCTGTTTTGGATGTGGTTTATTTGGGTTATTTATTGCAATCGCAGGCAGCCTTTTAGAGAAGTGGGATTTGGCAGGCTGAAATTTGGCTGGGACAACAAAGTTCTCTCTCTCTCTCTCTCTTTCCTTTTTGGATCCTCTCCTTCAGCACATATTTCACCCTTCTTGGTGCCAGGGAAGTGATCACTTCCCGACGGCTGCACCTCCTGCCTGGCATGGCAGAGGGCAGCTCCAGTGCTCTGCTAACTGTTTAACATATTCTATAGGCAGGGTAACGATGCCAAGAGGAGAGAGCCCTGCCAGAACAGCCCGTTGCCCGTGCCTGCGGTGCTCAGCAGAGAAGAGAGCCTTGGATGGAGGTGCTGCATCCATTACAGCTGCCAGCTGTCCAGGGGTTCTGCTTCCATTTGTTCTCGCCGCCGTTTCTCAACGATGCCCTGAACGATGCAGTAGGCTGGGATGTGGTCCCTCATCAGCAGCTTTTGTCCTGACAACTGGTGTGTTCAAGGGTACAGGCATCACCTTGAAAGCAGGGCTCTGCCTCCCTGGAGTCGCATTCCTTCCCAGTCCATCAGGCCAAATTTAGCTTTGCTGTGAATAACAGTGGTCCCCTAGCAAAGCACACCTCCTCCCCATCCATCTAGGGAACGATTCGTTTCCTCCCCATAGCAACAAGCCCAGGAGTCAGTCATAAGTGGAGACAAAAAGGCAAGAGCTGGGAACATCCTCAATGCCCCCAGTTTCGGGTTTTTTTTTCAGCCGGTCTACTACCTAATGATCGCTGAGCAAGGAGGAAGCTGCAGCTTCTGTTGCTCAGATGTCACTGCTGTCTTTTACCTCCTGCAGACTTGCCTGCCCCCTGCTCTGCCCCACCAATGAGGCTGCCCCCCTCCTCCTCCTCCTCCTCCTTCTTTTTAAGCATCTTTCACCAGGAAATAGGTTGTCCTCACACAGAACAGCCACCCACCCCCTGGGGGCAGTACCTGGGTGGCACAGTCACGGTGCCTCCTGGGGGTGTGCCACCTCGGTCAGGTTGTGCTCCTTCCTTTTGGCCCTTCAGTTCACAAATTCTTTCAACCCTTTGGGGTTTCTGTGGAAGCAAATTCTTTTCTCTCCTCTGTTTCTCTTCCTCTCAAGCTGACCCCTCCTGAGAGCCCTTTTATCCTCTTTTATCTCCATTTCCACCTTTCTTTCAGCCGTGGCTGTGTTAACCCTTCCCTTGCAAACTGTTTGTAAAAAAAATTGTGCTGGCTCAGGAGATATTTTGTTGGAAGAGCAAACTCCCTGTGTGCTGGTTGGCTGCCTTGGTGTAATCCCAGAATCCCAGCAGGGTGGGGGTTGGAAGGGACCTCTGGGAATCATCTAGTCCTGCTAAAGCAGGGGCACCCACTGCAGCTTGCCCAGGATCACACCCAGGCAGGTTTGGAATCTCTCAGAGATACCTGCTGGGCATCATGGCAACACATCAAAGAAGGGAGCTGGAGGTGTCCTGGGGTGTCTTCAGGATTGGCTCTTGCTGCTGCTCAAGAGCGGTCCTGCTCCCCTTGGCTTAGCTGTGGCAGCATGGAGCTGGGCACCATCGTGGCTGCTGGGGAGACTGGTGGACGGCTTGGCTTACCCTGCCTGCAGCTTATCAGCTGGCTGGCCAGGCATGGCGTGTCTCCTCTCCCTCCCCTCTCCCCTCCCTGGAGTGGTGGTGCTGGCACTGCAGCGTTTCCCATATTTATGGCAGTAAAGCTGTAATCTCCCTTGATCCTCAGAAACCTCCAGGAGAGATTGATGGAAGCCCAGGTCAGCCATTAGTGACCGCTGCATAAATCACCCTTATTAGCCAAGCTGCCTTGGCAAGGCGTGCTGATATATGGACCTGCAAGGTCTGTGAAGCATTAAGAGCTCATGACTCCATACCTGGGACAGGCAAGGATCCCTGCTGTGTGAGCACCTTATCTGGACAGGGGCGGGCTGGAGTCTCCTTCTGGCCCTTCTTTTTGTTGTCTGTGAGTTTTTATCCCTGCCCAGAACCACTTGGTAGTTTTTAATCAATCCCAGACTCTGCTCTGGGCTGGCTGCTGAGATGATGAACAGCAGTGAAGGGGAACCCACTTGGAGTGGTGGCTCTCTAAGAGAGGAAGTGCCCTGAGCCTGAGCAGACATCCCTCTGAGGAGCCTGAGGCGTTGGAGTAAGCCAGCAGCAGAGCATTTCCCTGTGCTGGAGCTGAGGGTTATCTCTGGCTTTCATTCCTGTCTGCTCATCTGGAAGCCTGAAACTACCAAACCCTGACATGTAGCCGTGCAGACAGGCTGCTCCCATCCCAGGGTTTGACTTGGAGTTGGGAGAACATCAAGGAGTTTGGGATGGAGGCTCAGGGTAGAGCGTGGATGCCTCTGGAGTGCCGTGCTCCTGGCTGGCAGCCTGGGAGATGTGCTGGCATCAGCAGCTTTGGCTCCCGTGACACTGTGCCAGTGAAACCCTGGAAGCCCCAGCGTGTGCCTGGTGCTCATATGGGAGCCTCCATCCCACTTCCCAGCGTGTGCAAGGGCTGGAGGGCAGCGGGCAGAGCACAGCTTGGGCATAAAGGGCATGAGAAGTGCCAGGAAGATGGCACGTGGAGGAGCCCAGCAGGGAGAGAAAGGCCCAGGGGGAGATGAGTTCAGTGCTCCCTGTGGGCATTTTCCCTTTAGAAACAGGACATGAGCACTGCTCTCCTGAATGCTTCTTCACGGTGGGAACGCTGTATGCAGAGAGTGCTCATGGATTGGGGAATCAGACAGCCCAAGGCCATCAGTCTCATGGGGCTGTTGGCATGGCAGTTGGTGTGACTCCAATGGGAAGAGCCACCGTGGCCCTGTAGCTTCTGTGGATGTTTGCAGCTGGTTAACTCACCCTGAGGCTGTGGGGGCTGTGGGGTGCTGTCCATGATTCCAGACTCAAAGCAAGTGGGATTGGTTCCTCTGCATCCCCTGGGCACACCTCAGGCACACAAGAAGTCCTGGTTGCATTGGCTTTCTGCTCATGGAGGGGACTGATCATACAATCATGGAATGGTTTGGGTGGGAAGGAACCTTTAAAGGCTACCTACTATGATTCCACCTACAGTCAGGAGGGACATCTTCAGCCAGAGCAGGTTGCTCAGGGTCCTGTCCAGCCAGGCCTGGAATGTTTCCAGGGATGAGGCATCTCCCTTCTCTCTTGGCAGCCTGGGTGAGTGTCTCACCACCCTCTGTGTAAAGAATTTCTTCCTTTCATCCAGTCTAAACCTCTCTTTTCTAGTGTAAAACATCACCTCTCATCCTGTCACTACAGACTTCTCTCCTGGCTTGTCATGAGGGTGCTGATGCTGTTACAGTTCTGTTTTGAGCACTGCAGGGAAAGCTTAATTATTTTCAAACCCATTTTCCTCTATGAACTGAGGGGAAAAAAAAAAGGAAACAACAACTGGGAGAAGAGCTACAGACAAACAGAACCAGATCAGGGGATGTCTTTATTCCTGGCAGCTCTTCTCTTCCCCTACTCCTTCACCCACCCAACCCAAGTGCTAGCCCACCCCGAGCATCCCTCAGGGTGGGAATCATCAGTGGAAGACAGGGTGCAATCGGGGCGGTGCTAGTTTCAGCAAAGGGCTTATTAGAAGTGCCTGTAGCTGAGGAGTGAATCTTTCCTCCCTTCTCTTCAGCTGCAGCACCAGGCCTCCCGTGCCAGCGTTAGGTTAAATGTCCAATTAGTCTCTCGCACTTGGTCGTTAATGGCTGTTAGTTGTTGCTGAGTGAGAGCCGGGGGGATCCATTAACTCCTCTTCCTCCTCGGGCTGGCCAGCTGGCTTGGGCTGGCTCCAGCTTTGCTTTTTGGGGTCTGCCACCATGCAGAAATCTGGCTTTTCGTCTCCTGGGAAGTGCTGTGATGCATTCCCTGCCTCCAGGCTGGTCCATAACCCCAGGTTTTGGCCAGATGATGGGGCAGGGTGGGTGGGGGAAGTGGGTGGGAACAAAGGGAGCCACTGGGGCAGAATTCACAACACAGCAACTCATAGGCAGAAATTTAAAGGTTATATTGAAATACAATTAATAATCCACTAAAAAGCTGCCTCCTTGCCAGTGCCATGATGCAAAACAAGGCTCAAGGGGCTTTGCAAGTGTTGGGGCTGAGTTCACAGCTTGTCCTGCACAGCTAAGAGCTGTCTGGATGATGACTGCTTCCTGTCTAACCATGGTAAATCTCCTGGGGTTTACTTTAGGCAGAGGTTGCTGGTTGTGGGTGGGAGAAGGGCTCATCTTCCTTCTTCCATCCTCAAGGTGCAGCCCAGCAAGTGAAAGAACCCATTAAAAGCCATCATGGGTGCTGGTTTTGGTGCTGTGCAAAGGAAGGAGCCACAGTGGCACAGAAAGCGCTGGGTGTGCTGCTGGCATCCCTGCAGGATTTGTGCCAGGGTGGCATGGCCCCAGTTGGCATCGTGCCTCCCAGGCAGTGTGCCCAGCAGGTCTCAGCATACAGGAGGATGTGTTGCACAGTAGAAAAAAACCCAAAACCCTGGGCAAAGCAATCCTGGCTCTAAACACCATGATGTGCTGCACACTCCCTCATTGCTGTGAGGTGCTGCTCCCAGTGACTGCAGAGAGTTGGGGCAGGATCATGCCCCTAGCTGCCTGCCCTGCCTGCTCTACCAGGAGCCCGTGGTGATGGAGAGCGTGGTGGGAGAGAACCTGCTGTGTGGTGGAGGATGAGCTGTGGTTTCAGGTTAGTTCCTGGAATCATGGAATGGTTGGGTGGGAAGGGACCTAGTCCCTCCACCCTGCAGTCAGCAGGGGCATACTCAACTAGGTCAGGCTGCTCAGAGACCCAGCCAACTTGACCTGGAATGGTTCCAGGGATGGGGCATCTACCACCTCTCTGGGCAGCTTGGGCTGGTGTCTCACCACCCTCAGTGTAAAACATTTCTTCCTGCTATCTAGTCTAGATCTCCTTGTCTCTTTGGTCTCTTTGTCATAGGGTCTGAAAGAATCTCTTGCAGCTTTCTTTGAAGGGAGAAGAGCTTGTGCCAGGGGGTGTTGTCCTGGTTCTCAATGGCATGGAAGCAGTGCTGTAACTCACACAGCCCTGTGAGGAACAGATACTCACCTTGAGGTTAGGCTGTCTCAGACCCTTGGAAGTGTAGAGTCCTTACTTCTGCCTTGGCCTTCATGGTTGGTGTCTGTGCCATAGAATCATGGAAGGGCTTGGGTTGGAAGGCACCTCCAAAGGTCATCTAGTCCAACCCCCTCTGCAGTCAGCAGGGACATCCTTCATTAGATCAGGTTGCCCAGAACCCTGTCAAGCCTCACCCTAAATATCTTCAGGGATGGGGCCTCAACTACCCGTGTTCCAGTGCTCCAGTGTTCCACCACCCTCCTGGGGCAGAACCTGCTCCTAACATCCAATCTCAGTTTCCTCTTCTGTAGTTTCAAACCATTGCCCCTCATCCTGTCACTACAGGGGTTTGTAAATTGCTCCCCTTCCAGCCTTCTCTTAGCCCTCTTCATGCACTGCAGGTGGCCCAGAGGCACTGGAGCATCGTCCCACTTGGGATGTGCTCAGGATGTGAGCATTTCTGACGCCCTTCTTGCCCCGAACATGACACTTCTTGCAGCAAAAAGCAGTCAAAAGAGGTGCTTTTATGTCCAAGAAGTTTAATGCACCCTGCCACATCCCCCAGCAGCCAGGTGAATACTGTCATCCCCATTTTACAGGCAGAGAGGGGACACTTGGCCCCACGGTGAGTCAATGTCAAAGCCACGGTTATAGCCTGGAGAGCCAGCCCCGTCCTCTCCCCGCCCGGCAGCCAGCAGCAGCTCTTTCTCTCCGAGCAGCCTCCAGCGCCGAGTGCGAGCGGTGCTATAAAGAACAAATAAAACGCTGTGCAAGCTGGAGGAAATGGCATCGTTTAAAAATATGCACAAGGTTAACAGGCACGGGGAGGACACGGCGCCTGCGGATGGATGGCAGCAGAGCTAACGGATGAGACCCGGAGGGCTGCGGGAGCGTGAGGCAGTCAGCACCGGCAGCAGCGAGCAGCCCAGCGCAGCGCTCGCAGGACAATCCTTAGTCTCCCCTCCCGCCTAAGGATGGTCCCAGGAAGGTGGATCGTCGTCCCAGGGATGCAGCTTGACTCTGCGGCCCACCTTCCCGAGGTGGTTTTGCAGCACCATCCTGCAGGCCCTGCGCACCAGTTCTTCAGCGGCAATTAGCTGGCAGCGATGTGCGGCTCTGAGCGACAGCCGCCCGGGCTCCCTCCGGACCGCTCCCCCCGGCCCTGTGCTGCGGCACAGCCCGGATCATGGCAAGCACTCCGAGACGCTCCCGGGGCTTTGAGTCTCCTGGGGCCAGGGAGCAGAACTGAAGGAGTTTTTTCGAGCATTTAGGAACCTTTGCTCTCCCGGCGCTGCAGGCATGGCCCGGGGCGTGTTGCCTACCCAAATTAGGCCACTGTCAGGTCTGTCAGCTGAGGTTTCCCTTTAATTTCCTTCCTCACACTCGCCCACAGCAGCCCCGTGTGGATACCCAGGCCAGGATGCAGAGCAGCTGGGTAGACGTTTGTCAGGCTCCCCGGCTGAGCTGTTAACACTGATTTCCCATCAATATTCAAGCGTGAGAGCTGCATCCAGGAGGCTCCTGCAGTCAAGGCTCACAGGGTCTCGACTCAACCCTCAGCTCTGCCATTCGGATCCCTTCTCGGGCAATCCAGCCTTTGGCTTCCTGTAACAAATCTTTTAATGTCCCTCTTCCTCAGCCCCCAGCTGCAGGAGGGGGTGCAGGGGGGAGCAGATGACTTGCTGCTCTGCACCACTCAATGCACAGAGCAGCAGTTGAGAGCTTGGCAGGGGCACTACCATCACTTCTCTCCTGCAGCTGCTGGCTGACTTTGCTCGGGTCAAGCTCACCTCTCTCCATCTCTGCTATCTCCTCTGTGAACGATCGCAGAATCACAGAGCCACAGAATGGTCCAGGCTGGAAGGGACCTTTAAAAGTCATCTAGTCCAACCATCTAGGTGGTAGATACCCTATTTCTGGAACCATTCCAGGTTAGGTTGTCTGGGTCTCTGAGCAATCTGCTCCAGTGGAAGATGTCCCTGCTGACTGAAGGTGGTTGGACTAGATGACTTTTAAAGCCCCTTCCAACCCAAGCCTCACCATGATCTATGAAATAAGGAGCTCAGAAAGGACTGTGGGTCCTAAAGGTCTCTGTGCATGTCAGGGCTGCTTGTCACATGTTTTGCTGTGGCCACACTTACAAAGAAGATTTTTCTGTGATGGGTGTGACACACAAGTGAAGATGCAAGTGAGCACCATGGGGCAGAAGGATCTTGCAGCAAGGGAAAAATGGTAGTAAGAATGAGTTCAGATGAGTTTCCATTATCAAATACCATTTATTCCCCAGCCAGACAGGAAAGGGCAGCATCCACCCTGAGTCAATCAAGCCTGGATCTTGGCTGAAACAGGGTGTCCGTGGTGAGACCTCCATGAGCTGACAGGGTGGGGAGATTTCAGCCCTGAGCCACCCTGCTCCCCTCTGCTGCTGCCTCTCTGCTCTGAGAGCCTCTGTTTGCAGCCACAAGCTCGGTGAGAAGGGCAGGGAGGGTCCTGAGCAGTGATGGGTAGGCTTTGCTCCCCAGCCTGTCACTGCCTGGCCTTCTGCTCCATCCCAGCCCTGGTTTCCCACCTCACCCCTGCTCCCAGCACACAGGAACAGCTGGATGGAACCAAATATTCGCTTGCCTGTAAAGAGCCAGCAGGTCCTGCAGCCAGCAAAAACATTTGCTGAAAAAATAGTAATAGATCTGTTTCCCTTTCATCAGGGTGAGGAAGGCAGCTCCAAGGTTGACATTTCTTACCCAAGACTCAGAAATTGCTGCCTTTAAGCCCAGAGCCTGGTGTGTTTGCAAACGGGACGGGCATCTGACACCCATCAGCCCCTTGGAAGCAGCCCAGGGCTTGTGGGGAAGGCCTTTGGCTTCCTTGGCCGTGGTGGGCTTTCAATGGTTGTTTCTCTGAAACCAGGGCTGCTGTTTAGTGGTTTTCCCTTAATAAAAGAGATTTTTCCTCCTGCAGGGATGTTATTGCTGAGGAATTACTGCTAGACCTAGCCCTTGCATCTTTCAAGCCCTGCCTGTCCTCAAAGGCTGTTTACATGAGCTCCTGAATTCAGCCACCCCAGTAGCTGGATCCTTCCTGAGCCATGGTTTACCCTATCTGAGAAGTCGCTCCAGCATATGCAGGCTCTTCCCTTGCCAGAACCAGCTCCTGGCTAGAGGCTAACCTCCACCAAAACCTGCTCATAACCCCTGTTTGTCTCCCCTTGGTCCTCACAGGATCCTGGGAACCCTCCTGCAGCCAGGCTGGGATGGCGCAGGAGCTTGTGGAGCCTGGGGAGTGATCGGGGAGAGAGAATTTCACATGCACGTCCCTGAACCCACCAGAGCTGCTGCTTCAGAAGAGACCAGATCATCCCATCCCATCCCATCCCATCCCATCCCATCCCATCCCATCCCATCCCATCCCATCCCATCCCATCCCATCCCATCCCATCCCATCCCATCCCATCCCATCCCATCCCTGCTCCCCTTCCTCTGGAGGACCCCAGGCTCCCTGGTACCTAGTGACACAAGCTTCATCTCCAGCCTTGGGAAGAAGTTCCATGGCTCACCTTGAACACACAATTTCCTAGAATCAGAAAATCATGGACTCAGAATCACAGAGTCAGAGGTGGGTTTGGTTGGAAGGGACCTCTGAAGGTCACCTTGTTCAAACCCCCTGCAGTCAGCAGGGACATCTTCAACTAGATCAGGCTGCTCAGAGCTCCAGGTACCCTGACCTGCAATGGTTCCAGGGATGGGGCATCTACCATCTCTCTGGACAGCCTGGGCCAGTGTCTCACCACCCTCAGTGTAAAACACTCCTTCCTTGTTTCGAGCCTAAGTCTCCCTCTTTTAGATCAAACCATAACCCCTTGTCCTGTCACAACAGGCCCCACTAAAAGGTCTGTCCCCAGCTTTCTTACAGGCCCCTTTGAGACTGAAAGACTACAATAAGGTCTCTCCAGAGCCTTCTGCAGGCTGAGCAAACCCAGCTCTCTTAGCCTGTCCTCACTGCAGAGGGGTTCTTCCACCAGAAGTTCCTAGGTCCCACCTCAGCCAGGCTGTTTGTCCTCTCCCTGTCCATGCATGGATGCACACACACCCTGACCTTTTTCTTTGGATGAAGTTATGCCTCATGCCCATCGTTATTCCTGCTAAGCAAGATTCTTGGCTCTGCTCCTCCAGCCTTAAACCACCCCATTCCCCTTCCTGCTGAGTTTGGGGTCAGCTGAGCCCTGGGGCAGGAGGGCCAGCAGGTCCCTGAGCCACGGTGGGAAAGGGCTTGGGGAGCGTCTCGTGGTTTGGACGACGTCCGTCTGTCTGTCTGCCTTGCTCCTTGCCACTGGATTAGTAGCTACACCTCTCCCAGTGCATTGACTCAGGCATGGCTGTCGTCTCCAGCAGCCACTGGGCACTGTCAGTGGAAGTGGATTTCAGAGCTCATTAATCCCTGGCCAGATTTGCCTCCCTCCTTCAGCTGGTTTTTCCAGGAGCCTCATCCAAGTATAATCTCATGGCTGGGGTTGCACTGGTTTGGCAGCAGCTCATAACCTCCTTGTTCCTCAGCCTCCCTCCTCTTGCCCACTCTTCATCCTCTGGTTTGTCAGAGCTGCCCTGTGTTCTTTATTTTTCTCCTCTTTGCTTTTCCTTCGTTTTCATCCAGCCAGGCACACTGGAAGGGAAATTGGCTTCTTTCCCAATTCTGCTCCTGCTGTGCAGGAGGTGGGGGATGAGCACGTCGCTCAGAGGACATGCAGCTCAGAGGAGGAGGAGAAGGAGATCCAAAATGCAACCCAGACACACTCCTGGCTTCTCCTAGCACAGGTAAGGCTGCAGCCCCACTGCTCACCTCATGGCACAGGGCTTTGCCCCTGCCTGGGCACTGCTCAGCCCTGCTGGAAGGGATTTGGTTGTGTCGGCTCCAGCAGCTCATCATGCCAGGCCTTGCTGGAGCTGTGGAGAAGCCCTGAACTGCTGAGCAATGTCCAGATTCCTAAGGTGCAGGAAAAATTCTTCTTCCCCTTCAGTTGAGGAAATAGTTTGGCTGGAGCTTAGTTTGGATTAAGTCATAGGCCAGAAGTGAGGGCAAAGCTGGATTCATGGATCTCTGGGCAAACAGCGTCATGGTTTGGCAGGGAATCTGCTTCCAGATAAAGTGTCCTTCTCCAGCATTGCCAGGTGGACCAGAGGTTAGAAAATGGACTTGGTGGGGCTTGGAGGTGACCTCTGGGGATCATCTAGCCCAATCCCCCTGCTAAAGCAGGGTCACCCACAACAGGTTGCCCAGGATGGCAATATCCAGGTGGCTTTGGAATCTCTCCAAAGAAGGAGATTCCAAAACCTCCCTGGACAGCCCAGGCCAGGGCTCCAGCACCCTCATGGCAAAGTAGTTATTCCTCATGTTCAGATGGAACCTCCTGGGTTCCAGTTTGTGCCCATTTCCCCTTGTCCTGTCACTGTCCACCACTGTGAGTGGCCTCATCCTCTTGGTCCTTGCATTTCAGCTCTTGGTTAGCACTGGGCAGATCCCCCCTCAGGCTGCTCTTCTCCAGGTTAAGCAACCCCAGGGCTCTCAGCCTTTCCTCCTCACAGAGATGCTCCAGTCCTCTTAGCATCTTTGTAGCCTCTTCTGGACCCTCTCCAGTAGTTGTGTCTCTTGAGCTGGGGACCCCCAAGCTGGACCCAGTACTGCAGATGTGGCCTCAGTAAGGCAGAGCAGATGGGGAAGGGAAACCTCCCTCGACCTGCTGGTCACAGTCTTCTGAATGCATCCTAAAGTGCATTTGTGCATGAAAGTGTAACAAAACCAATTTGCTGGCATCACAGCTGAGGTGGGATGGAGAATGGAGGCAAGCACAGGGAGGAGGCACCCCCCCCCCAAACTCCAACAGGGTATTTTCTTCTTGGTTTAGGTGGTGGCATTTTCCACTTGCCCCCTTCCTCCTCCACAGCGGAGTGAACCTCAGGAAGAAGAGTCCAAGCACTCTGTGCTGGCAGTGCCCAGCTCAGCTAAGCCTGGGCTCAGCCCAAAGTTTACAAACATTTTCCATCTCCCTGCAACTGCTGTTTCCAGTCAATGAGGTTTCCACTCCAGTCACACAGTGTCCTCAAACTGATTAAAGGAAGAACCTTCCCCTCCCTCTACCCCCCACCCCCCTGCGTCCCTGGTGCCCTTCTGCAGCTCATTCACCCTCCCTGGAACAGTGGGAATCAGGAGGGAATGTTTTTCTGCACGCCTTTGCCTAGTTTTAAACAATGAATTCTGGGAAGTGCCATGGCATGTGCTCTGCAGCAAATCAGAGCAAATGACCACAGCGGTTCCCTCTGGCTCCGTGCTCTGTGAAGCTATTGTTTGCAGTGTGTTGCAGGGCTGTTTAGCTTGGCCCACTGTGTCATCCTCTCTCTCTCCCTCTCTCCCTCTCTCTCCAGTCTTTGAATAGGCTCTGCTGGAGAAAATGACTGGAATAAGCCTGTTGTGGCTTTGCTTCTGGCGTTCATTTGTTTGTTTGTTTGTTTGTTTGTTTCTTCAGGGTTATTTTAAGGACCTCGAGGTCCCCGCAGCTCGGGAGGCAGGCCCAACACACATGGTGCACGGCTGTTCCCATCGTTAACAGCTGAGAGATGCAGCTCTGGGGGGCAGAGAAACCAGAGAACTGCAGAATCCCAGCCTGGTGGGGGTTGGAAGGGGCCTCTGGAGGTCTAGTCCAACCCTTTGCTGCAGCAGGGTCACCCATCTGTAGTTCGCTTGGGATCGCAACGTCCAGGAGGCTTTGGAATCTCGCCGGGGAAGGAGACTCCACAGCTTCCCTGGGCAGCCTGCTCCAGGGCTCCAGCACCCTCACATCAAAGAATCTTCTCCTCGTGGTCAGATGGAACCTCCTGGGGTTCCAGTTTGTGCCTACTGGCCCTTGTCCTGCTGCTGGGCACCACTGAGAATGGCCCAGTCCTCTCGACCTCTGTCCTTTACGTATTGATAAGCATTGAAGGGGCAGTTCACACCTCCCTTCCTCCTGCTGTCTGCAGGGTAAAGGTGTCTTCTCCTGCTTTGGGAGACCAAAGGCCCTCAGCCTGTCCGCAGAAGCACTCCCATTGGAGAAAGCATTGATGATGAAATGATGCTCACTGCATCCCTTGGTCAGTTCAGCTGCCTAGGACCCACTGTGCTGCCATGACCTGGGTGCTCCAGGATGTGTCCCAGTACCACTTCCCAGAACCACAGGCTGGAAGCCCATCTGGAGCTGGGGGTGAGTGCTCCCTGTGAGCTCAGCAGCATGCCCTGTGGTTGCCTCTCTGACTGTTCCCACTGCTTTGAGGACCTCCTCAGTGTCTCTGCTTTCATCTTGTCTTTGCTCAAGAAGCTGAGTTTGAGGACCAGCCCCATGCTCCATCTCATCAGCCTTCCCCAGAAGAAAGGACTCAGGACCATGTCCTGGGAGTCTATGGGGGTGCCCCCCTCCTGTCCAGCACCCCTCTCCTGGGCAGGGCCAGCTCCTTCTACTTGGTTCCCAACATCTATTCATCTGCTGCTCCCACAAGATGGGAGTGCTGGGAATTCTGGCAGTGCCCCAGACAATCTGCTCCAGAGATTTGCTCTCCATAGAAAGGCTTTTTGTAAACACCAATCTGGATCCTTTTTTGCTGCAATTTAAGCCTATTGTCATTTCTCCCATGGCACAGCTTAGTTGCTCTGATGTCTGAAGTGCTGTGAGAAGCCTCAGGTCTCAACAATATTTGGTTCTGCACCCATGCAAGGCCACCTCCTGAAGAGCTCCTTCCCCACAGGATGCCACCTCCAGAGGAGCTCCTCTCCCATGAGAGGTCACCTCCAGAGGAGCTCCTTCCCCATCAGAGGTCACCTCCTGAGGAGCTCCTTCCCCATCAGAGGTCACCTCCAGAGGAGCTCCTTCCCCATCAGAGGTCGCCTTCTGAGGAACTCCTTTCCCATCAGAGGTCACCTCCTGAGGAGCTCCTTCCCCATCAGAGGTCACCTCCTGAGGAGCTCCTTCCCCATCAGAGGTCACCTCCTGAGGAGCTCCTTCCCCATCAGAGGTCACCTCCAGAGGAGCTCCTTCCCCATCAGAGGTCGCCTTCTGAGGAACTCCTTTCCCATCAGAGGTCACCTCCTGAGGAACTCCTTCCCCATAAGAGGTCACCTCCTGAGGAGCTCCTTCCCCATCAGAGGTCACCTCCTGAGGAGCTCCTTCCCCATCAGAGGTCACCTCCAGAGGAGCTCCTTCCCCATCAGAGGTCGCCTTCTGAGGAACTCCTTTCCCATCAGAGGTCACCTCCTGAGGAGCTCCTTCCCCATCAGAGGTCGCCTTCTGAGGAACTCCTTTCCCATCAGAGGTCACCTCCTGAGGAGCTCCTTCCCCATCAGAGGTCACCTCCTGAGGAGCTCCTTCCCCATCAGAGGTCACCTCCTGAGGAGCTCCTTCCCCATCAGAGGTCACCTCCAGAGGAGCTCCTTCCCCATCAGAGGTCGCCTTCTGAGGAACTCCTTTCCCATCAGAGGTCACCTCCTGAGGAGCTCCTTCCCCATCAGAGGTCACCTCCTGAGGAGCTCCTTCCCCATCAGAGGTCACCTCCTGAGGAGCTCCTTCCCCATCAGAGGTCACCTCCTGAGGAGCTCCTTCCCCATCCTGCTGCCATTCCAAAGAAGCAGAGAGTTTCCTCAGGAATCCTTGAGTGAGACAGCCACAGAGAAGGCCTGGATGCATCAGCCAGCCTTTGAGCTCCCAAAGGGATCCAAGAAGTTTCCAAACCATTGGATCCTGGCCGCTGGTGGTCACTTAGATCCCAGCTGACGTTACCCATGCTGGAGCTCAAGCACACGTTCCCAAGGGCAGGAGTGGAGTTGACAATAACCAGGGAAGCCCTCTGTAAATAGTAAAGGGGAAGGAAGCAGCAGATGGAGAAAAGGAGGAGCAAGACAGAGAGAGTGACAAGCAAGGAAGTGGATGTGGAAGAAGGAGCTGGGAGGAGTGAGAGCAGAGCAGGAGCTGTAATTAGGGCAGGTTTAGCATGCATGAATTTTGCTGGCTTTGCAGCAGGAGGCTTGCCCAGCAGCTGCAGAAATGATTTATTACATGCTCACTACATTTGCCCTGTAGGAAGGTAAATAAAAGGTACACACTGTCCCATTTACTCTGACAATCAAGGGGATTTGACCCAATTTCTGCTTTGCTAAAATGTTTCCCTCCCCCGGATTGGACCCCCGGGAGGCGCCGCGGTTCCCCCTCCGCCCCCCGCAGCGGCAGAGCTGCCCGGGAGCGGCGTTGATCGCCTCTGCCCTCCTTGTCAGAAGGATCTTTGAACGCAGTTTGGCATTTACACCCAGACCTTGCATCTCCAGCACGGGCCCTCTGGCCTGCCCTCAAGCGCCGGTGGCCGGTGAGAAGGGCAGGGGACCCCGCCGGAGGGGGCAGGCTGAGCACGGGGGCGGTCCTGCCGCACCATCTGCCTGTCGGATTAGGTGATGTTCCTCCTCTGACGGGAGAGACGACAGCGAGACCGGAGCAGGGAGCATCATCTGGCTCTCACATCTGCTTGGGCTCGGAGCAGCTGCCTGCACCTCCTTGTGCTGGGAACGGGGGCTTGGACCTGGCTTCGGAGGAGACAGTCCTGCAGGAAAATCAAGCTCTGGCTGCAGGGAGCAACTTGCTGTTGGGGAGGGGGGGAAGCAGGGGCCTGTGTTTGTTCAGTCACTCAGCAGGTCTAGGGGAGATAAGGGGCCTCCTGCACCCTGGGATCTGCCTTGCCCGGCACAATCTGGGCTGTGATTACTTTTGCTGATACCCCAGATACAGCATTTGCTGACGGTGCAGGTTTTGGCAGCACGCTTTCTGACTGTTCCTGGGGTTTTTTTCCACCTCTGCTTGTTAAATCTCCTCCAGCCTCCCCAGCAGGCAGCCCCAGGCAAGCAGGAGGCCATGGCCACCTTCTCTAGCTCTCTGTGGCCGTGAGGATTTGTGGCAGATGCCAGGCATCGAGGGCCTGGGGGAAGTGGAACGTGGCCAGCTTGGCCTGCAAATGCTGAGGCCACAGGCAATGAAATGGGCATAAAGTGGACACTGAGCTAAACCCCCTCTTTGGGGCGTTCAAGCTGAAGGTCTGTGCTGTGCAGAGCCAGAGCCAGTGGGTCGTGGGTGTTTCTGCAGCCAAATTTCACATGGCTTTAAGCAAATAGGCACAGGAAGCGTGTTCTGCTCTCTGCTTGGCTCAATCTGCTGGCTTTATCCTGCTGCATGCGGGCTGAAAAACACAGCCTTGTTGTGTTTGGAGGAGCCTGTCTGGAGGAATGAGGAGAGAAACAACCCCTTGCTTCTGACAGCCCTTCCCCAGCAGGAGTGATGGCTCAGCCCCAGGCGCTCTCTGATGTTCTCACCAATTCCTTCCCCAGCAGGTCCCTCTTCCCCCTCCCCTCCCCCGCACAGGGGTGAGCTGCTCAATCCCAGCTGAGCAGGCAGGATTGATCCCAGCCTGACGCTCTGCTCCAGCAGATGGGTGATGCTGAGGATGGTGATGCTGAGGACAGGACACTGTTACTTAGCAACTGCTGGAGGATGTGGCTTTAACCCCACCCGATACCCACCACCACCACCCTCCTCTGCCAGTTTTCTGCAGGAATGGGCACAATTCCCATCAGGACTCGATGCCATTGAGGGATTTTTCACTCACACACCCTCCCCCCTGTGTTTTGTCATTCTTCTGGTCCATACTTTTGGACTGCTTCAGCCCCATTTTCTGGGCATTCCTTTGCTGGGGTGAATCCTGGTTCTGAGATTCCCCCCAGGGCAGAGCAGTTGGCTCTCTGGGACGAGCAGAGATGCCCATGCTGGAGCCTCTGCCTCTTCCCTGTCTGTTCACCAGGCTCTGGGCTCCTTCTCCTGCTCCACACTCATACTCCCTCCCAGAGCCTGCAGACAAAAACCTAATTGCATGACATAAATTATAGCAACTCTCCAAATAAAAGCCTAGGGAAAAGAAAAAAAAAGAAAAGAAAGAAAGAAAGAAAGGAAGAAATAAAAGAGGCTGTGGCTGGATGGACACTTGAGGGCTATTAGAAGATGCATAAATTCTTTTCCTTGGGTTTTTCATTTTTACATGTCTAATTACAGTGAAAGGAGCCTTTCAAGGGCTGCTCGACTGCCAGAGCACTCAGCAGCCCCTGGCAACTGGAGTGGGAAGAGGTGGCAGGGTCTGATGGCCCCCGTTTACCTTGGAGAGAGCCTGGGGCTAAACAAATGCCAAGGGCTTGGGAAGGAGATGGGGGAGAAACCACAGCATTCCCCTGGGTCTCCCCCGGGAACCTGCCTGGGCACCCATCACTCCTCGGAATATTTCCATGCTTTTGTGGCCCCTCTTTATTTATCTGAGGCTCCTCAAGCATCTTTAATTACACATGCCTGTGAGGGGTGTCCTTTACCCTCATCTTAAGGATGGGCTGGCTGAAGACAAAGAAACTGAGCAGTGTTTCTGAGGGCTGGAAATAAAACCCAGGAGGGGGAGACAGGACTGTAATGGTCTGGCTTTCCCCGCACCCCTCTGCTCTGCCTGGCAGGGGCTGTGCCACCAGCAGCAGCAGATGTGCCAGGGAGGCTTGGAGAGAGAAGGACAGATCTGGAATTGCAGTCTGGGATAGGGAGAGAAGCCCTTAACCAAAAGAAATGCATCAGACAGGACGTTAATGGTCTGGCTTTCCCCTCACCCCTCTGCTCTGCCTGGCAGGGGCTGTGCCACCAGCAGCACCCTGGCACTGTTCTCAGTGGTGCCAGATGTGCTGGGGAGGCTTGGAGAGAGAATGACTGACCTGAAACTGCAGTCTGGGGTAGGGAGAGAAGCCCTAAACCAAGAGAAATGCAGCAGGGTCAGAGGGCAGGGCTGCTGCCAGCTCGGGGCCCCGGCAGGAGCACCCAGTGCCCCATGAGGTGCTGTGATCATTAGAGCCAATTTATGCTTCCCGGTCAGGGGGTCACCCAGGCTTGTCATCGATTTTTAGGTGGGTGATAAACTTCCTGGAAACCAGAGCTGTTGGGATAACAGGGGAAATGTCCCATTAGAGAGGGAGCTTCTGCAGCAAGCACTGCCAGCGTCACACCCCCCACATCCCACCCTGGCACAGCTTGGGGACCGCCATGGTAAGTGCTGCTGGCTGTCCCCCAGTTCCATGGGTACTGGACGCCTGCCCCGAGCCTTCCCCGTGCTCTGGGCTGTGCCCAAGGGTATGGGCTGGTCTCCTTCCCTCAGGTGAAGGGGGAGGTGTGAGGGAGATTGGTGGACCCCCTGGCCCAGGAGTCTCTCCATCCTTTCTGGGGTCAAGCTTCAGAGAGTGCCTGGAGCCACTGATTTTTGCAGGTGAAGCTGAAAAGAAATCCAGGTGCATTTATTGCACTTATTTCTGCTTTTCCAGCACTGGGCAACAGGCTTTGGCTCCTGGCCCTGGGTCCTCTGGGTGAGGTGGTTCATAGCTTCAATACCTCGGCCCCAGTTTCAGGCTGAGGTACTGAAAGCAGTGGTCAAACGCAGAGTGTTCAGGGCACTGCGTCACTGGCAGCTTACCCTGCTGCCGTGTTTGCTCTCCTCCTGCTGTGCTGATCCAAGGTGTGAAGCCCAACAGGGCTCCAGCCCAGCCAAGGTGAACATCAGGATGTGGACCTCCTGACTCTCCTGCCTGGGAAAGGTTTGTTTTTTCCCCTCAGCTTGCAGAGCTCTGCTAGCAGAGGCAGGTTCTGCTGCTCCTGGCGAGCACAGCAAGAGCTTAAATATGTTTGCTCCATCCCTTTTTATTTTGCAGACTGCTTTAGCAGGTAAAGCTGTTCCCAGATTTATTCCTTGAGCCGAAAGAAAGCAACTGCAGGAGGCAGCTAAATGAGTGCAGCAGCTCAAGCTCCTGCTCCTGCTGCAGGGCAGGAGGATCTCGGCTGCTCCCCGCTGAACAGGGACCCTGCCCGGTGCTCTGGGGGCAGATTTGATTGCACAGATAGGCTCCCACTCCAGCTATGCTGCTGTATCTGCAGCCCAGCTCAGCTTCCTGTAATTAAAGGTGTCAAGTTATGCCAGCAGTAGCAGCTAAGGCCTTCCCAAGTACACTACACTGGCCAGAGTGTCACAAAATGACATGAGGGTGAGGTGATGCTCTGAATTTCTTGGGCTGAGGAGTGCCCTTTCCTCATCAACCAATTACAGGTGACCTTGGCTGAGGAGGTTCATTAGGATCGGGGTTTAAACTGCTCTGTGGCTCAGCCCTTGTACCTTGCCCTCTCTAGATGTGTCTCTTCAAGACAAGATGCTCAGCCACAAGCCTTGAGGTGTCTCAGCAGCTCCACTCTGTGCAGGGATGTTGGCCAGGGTGCTGCTGCCTGCATGTGTGTGCTGCAGCCTGGGGATGGAAATGGGTGGGCATCGCAGGGCCATGGCTGGGAACTGCCACGGCCCTCCTGGAACTGCTTTGGGTGGTGTAGGGAATCTGGGACTCCTCTGGTGAAGGCTCTAGAGCACAAATCTTGTGAGGAGTGGCTGAGGGAACTGAGATTGATTAAGTTTGGAGAAAAGGAGGCTCAGGGGAGACCTTCTCACCCTCTACAACCCCCTGAAAGGAGGTTGCAGTGAGGTGGGGGTTGGTCTTTTCTCCCAAGGAATGAGATAAGAGATGTTGTTGTGCCAGAGGAGGTTCAGGTGGAACATGAGGAACAATTTCTTTCCCAAAAGGGTTGCCAAGCCCTGGAAGAAGCTGCTCAGGCTGGTGGTAGAGCCCCCAGCCCCAGAGGGCTTTCAAAGCTGTGTAGATGTGGTGAGATGTTTTAGTGGTGACTTGGCAGTGCTGGGTTCCATTTGGACTCAATGGTCTTGAAAGTCTCTTTCAGCCACAAAGGTTCTGTAGTTCTGTGATCCCATGTCCCCACCTTTCAGAAACTTGTAATCTCTTGTCCTGATGGAGACACAGGCAGAAGGATCTTGGGTGCCAGGTTGGACTTGGTGATCTTTGAGGTCTTTTCCAACCTTATTGATTCTATGATTCTGTGATCTGACCCAATGGCTGCTGACCAGCAGCTGCAGGGTCACAGCAGGCAGGCTTTAGAGAATCTAGAGACATCCCTGCTTGCAAATAGGAAACTCAAAACCCATCAGCTGGGAGCTGGGAGCAAGGTGCCTGGGGGAGCTCCGTGCCCACCAAAACACAGGGCTCAGCACATCCCCCTTGCAGAGCACTCAGCTCACCTCCTCCACGGCGGCATGCTGCTGAGGATGCTGCTGGCATGCCATTGAAATAAAAACATCTAAAGGGGCGGGGGGGGGGGGGGGGGGAGCAGGGCAACCAGTGGAAAAGTGGCTCCACGTCATGGAAAGCCACCTCTGAGCTGAGGCAGGGCTGCTGCACGCTGGGAGAAGCCCCTCTCAGCAGCCCAGAGCTGGGTGGTCTGCCTCTTAATTACAGGGTTAATGCCACGTTACTATCAGGAGAAGTTTCTTAACCTGCTAATGAGAAGGAAGCAGCTGTAGCTTGGAGAATGTAATAATTGCAGAGTGGAGCAGTGTAATTACAAGGTGTGCAGCGACTGCCTCCGTGTTTACTTTGCCGAGGCTAAATCCTCTCGAAAGCAGCAGCCCCGGCAGCAGCCAGCTCTGCTCCTTGCAGAGGGCTGTAACTGCGTGAGGAAGAGGGGACCAAGGGCAAACCCTGGCCTGCTCTTCTCTGCTGCTGACATCCCAGGGCTTGAGCTGAGGCTACACCGGGCTCAGGCTGGCAGCTGCCAGCACGTGCCGGGCTCGGTTAGCATCGCTCCGGCTCCTTGGCAGGGCGTTTCAGGGAGCGTTGTGGTGCCATGGCAACACCATTCAGCCCTGGGAGCTCATCCTCTACTTGAGAGATCACCAGTCTCGATGGAGAGGGGTTCCCTGGATTGTCTGGGGAGCAAACAGCACCAGGAAGGTGCCAGGGGTGAGGGAAAGTTTCAGGCTGAGGCAGACAGAAGCTGACATGGAGCTCTCCTTCTCCTTCTCCTTCTCCTTCTCCTTCTCCTTCTCCTTCTCCTTCTCCTTCTCCTTCTCCTTCTCCTTCTCCTTCTCCTTCTCCTTCTCCTTCTCCTTCTCCTTCTCCTTCTCCTTCTCCTTCTCCTTCTCCTTCTCCTTCTCCTTCTCCTTCTCCTTCTCCTTCTCCTTCTCCTTCTCCTTCTCCTTCTCCTTCTCCCTCTCCCTCTCCCTCTCCCTCTCCCTCTCCCTCTCCCTCTCCCTCTCCCTCTCCTTCTCCCTCTCCTTCTCTTCTCTCTTCTCTCTCCTCCTTCTCCTTCTCCTTCTCCTTCTCCTTCTCCTTCTCCTTCTCCTTCTCCTTCTCCTTCTCCTTCTCCTTCTCCTTCTCCTTCTCCTTCTCCTTCTCCTTCTCCTTCTCCTTCTCCTTCCCCTTCCCCTTCCCCTTCCCCTTCCCCTTCCCCTTCCCCTTCCCCTTCCCCTTCCCCTTCCCCTTCCCCTTCCCCTTCCCCTTCCCCTTCTCCCTCTCCTTCTCCCTCTCCTTCTCCTTCTCCTCCTTCTCTTCTCTCTCTTCTTTCTCCTCCTTCTCCTCCTTCTTCTCCTCCTTCTCCTTCTCCTCCTTCTCCTCCTTTCTCCTCCTTTCTCCTCTTTACTGGCTGATCTGAAAGGTCTCTTCCAACCAAACAATTCTTTGATTCTGTTCTATGATTCTGAAGATGCTGCAGTTCCCAGAGCATGTCCTTGATAGGAACACTAACCCAGAGGTGCAAAGCACATGGACAGTCCCTCTCACCTGTCACTTTGCTCCCTTCCAGGGTTAATCTCACTCCAGGATCTTCATGGGAAAACAACCAACATTAGTAAACCATCCCAGCTGTGCCCTTGATTTTCTCTTCCTGATGCATTTGCCTGTCTGAGGTCTAAGTGAGCTCCTCCCTGTGTCCTCCAAATGCTCTCCTGCAGTTCTCCCCCACTCACCTGCACACCAGTCAGTTTCTACTCAGTGTGTTTTCCACACCAAAGGATAGTTTTATTAGGTTAAAAACATTCTTCCCTTTGATGCCCTGAAGGTCAAATAACCAGATGAGTGGAGCTGCACGTCCCATGTGGATAAAGCAGTGCTGTGCTGAGCCTTCCTCCCACTGAACATGGCTCATTGCTCCTCTTCAGTCATTTCTGGTGCAGCTGATGTTGAAGGTGTGCAATAAATCCCTTACTGCAAGCAGGAGCTCAGTGAAGGCACCACACAGCAAGGCCACTCCTCTCTCCTGCCACTCCAGCTGCCAGGCGATGCCCATTCAAGCTGCTGGATGAGCTGGGATGTGGAATTTCTGTTGGGAAGTCACTAACTCAGGACAAAACTCACTCCTGGCTAGGTCTTCTTCTCTCAGGAAGAGGCAGAAGACCCAAGAAACTGCCACCTGTGCTGTGTGGGCACAGCTGGCTGCTGGGTACAACTGTCTCACACACAGGTGCCTCCCAGGCACCCCAAACTCAAGGACACAGCTGGCTCCTGGACGTGGCTACCTTGGGGGTGATTCATGGCCACCTTGGCTTTGGGCAGGTCCCTCCCATGAGCACACTCACCCCCTCCCCATGCCTGTGCTCACATGTAGCCATGCACATGCCCATCCTCCCCCGTTTCTCATTCCAGGGCAAGAACAATCCTGCCAAGTGCTTTTGCCCTGAAAACAAAACAAGAGAGACTGGGCTCAAACAAAGCATTTGCTGCAGTTTTGCTGGGTCTGCTCAATTATCCTCAACTTCTGCAAAGATAAAATATGCCAATATGGAGAATAAAAGTGGGTCAAGCTTTAAGTGAATCGCAGCAACACCGGCTCTGAAGCACAGTCAGATAGTTTCATCAGGGCTTCACAGAGCTCTCCTTGAGAGCCCTGCACAAAGGCACAGCCTCTCTCTGAGCAGATTTCTGGGCTTCATTACCTGTGCAACCTTTGCAAATGTCTGCCTTTGATCTTTCATAATTACCCTGCACTAATGTGTTTGAGATGTGAGGAATGAGATGGAGAAGAGCAGGGAGGGGTGAGGAGCACCCTCACCTTCCCTTTGTTGAGGTCCATTACTTGGGGACTGTGATCTGCTCCTGCTGTTGCCCCACTCATCATCTGTGCTGCAGAAGGGTTCCTGCCTCAATTAGGGAGTTGGACCAAGGTCTGTGATTCCTCATCTTTAGAGACTATCTAGTGAGCTCTCCATGAGCCCACTAATGAGAGGCATGGCCTCCTCACATGCTTCCCTCCTTTTGTAGGGGCACAATTCTTTCCCCCCATGCTGTTGGCTAGAGATGTTGGGATACAAACCAGAGTGAGACCAACAGCATCCAGTAGGACTACAGCAGTCATCATCCCCCTGTGCTCATCATTGGTGAGGCCACACCTCGAATCCTGGGTTCAGTTTTGGGCCCCTCACTACAAGAGACATCGATGTGATGGAACAGGTCCAGAGAAGGGCAAGGAAGCTGCTGAAGGGTGTAGAGCTCAAGTCTTGTGAGGAGTGGAACTAGGGTTGTTGAGCCTAGAAAAAATGAGGCTGAGGGGAGACCTTTTTGCTCTCACTGACTCCCTGTAGGGAGGCAGGAGTGAGGTGGGGTTCACTCTTTTTCCAAGGGCTAAGTGATAGGACAAGAGGAAATGACCCCAGGTTGCCCAGGGGAGGTTTAGGGTGGACATGAGGAACAATTTCTTCCCCAAAAGGGCTGTCAGGCTGGAACAGGCTGCCCAGGGCAGTGGTGGAGCCCCCATCCCCAGAGGGCTTTCAAAGCTGTGCAGATGTGGTGCCGAGGGATGTGGTTTAGTGGTGACCTGGCTGTGTTGGACTGAGGGTTGGACCTGATGATCTCAAAGGTCTCTTCCACACAAAACTATTCTAGTTGAAGATGTCCCTGCTCTCTGAAGGCAGGTTGGAGTAGATAACCTTTAAATGTCTCTTACAAAGCACTCTGTGATTCTCTGAAAGCAAGCTCAGGGTAAACCTCGAGTAAGTGTCCACTGTTTTTCTTTAACCTGAAGCCAGTGCTCAGGGCACCGAGCAGGAGAGCTGAGGACCTGAGCTCGACTAAAGAGACTGGAAAATGAGGATGTTCCAAGAAAAACTGTTCCACAGAAGCTGGGCTGAGGAAGACCTCACTTTGTGCAAGCTGAGGGGCGTCAGTAGCCAGACCTGCACCCTCCCAGCTGCTTGGTGACTCCAGGCACTTTCATGCAGAAGAAATCCTTCCTAATGTCCAAGCTAAACCTCCTCTTGTGCAACTTCAGGCCATTTGCTCTTGTCCTATTGCTTGCTCCTTGGGAGAAGACACCAAGCCCCCAAAACCTCAGCTTGCTGGAGAATGACAGGCTGGTCCCTAGCCAGGTCCCAGCCAGCTCCCAGGCACCCAACATGCCTTACTGATCTTCCAAAGCCATGAAACTACTTCCAGACCTCTCCATATAGGGTGTGTTTCAGAGGAACTACTCTATCATCTCAGCCCTTGGGGAAGGGCCTCTTGATTCCTAAGTTAATGCTTATGAAACTGCCCTTGCATTTGGCTTCTGTGTTTTCATGCTGGCAAAGATGCCCCAGTTAAGAGCAATCAATCTCCACTACCTTCCAGCTACGGGAACCACTTGCTGGCTATCAATATCTCTATCAATATATGCATGGGCCTGGGCGTGGGGTTGGTTTTTTTATGTCTATATGTAGGATCAATAATAAAAAGCAACATTTCAGGAGCTGTAACATAATCTGCATCGTTGCTGGGAAGTGCAGCAAGTGTTAAAAGCTTAATGGACAGCGGAGGGACGGCTTTAAGTGAGTTGTTTGCAGACTTCAGCATGCAGGACGAGAGGGAAATCAAGGAGAGTGAGAGAGAGAGAGGACAGGAATTTAAAAGGGTTTGGAGCTGCTGCCTCTGGAGCTGGTAAGGAGTGAGAATGAAGAGGCTGGAAGATGAGGCTGCCTCCAGAACACAGCCCTGGCACGTGCTTTGGCACCCGCTGTAATTCCGTGCTGTAGTTACCTGTTCCCACCTCAAATCAAACAACGATCCCGAGGGGAAGGTGGAATTAAATCAGCTGCTTGGCTCCTCGAGATGAGCCACTCACCTCCTCCTGCTTTCCTTATCCTGGAGATCTCAACAGAGCCATTTTAAACCTTCCAGGCACATCTGAGAGCTGGAGTGGGCTCCCTGGGGAGGCAGGAGCGGTGCTGGAGGGTGATCGGTATGGATGGTGCAGAGAGGGCTGTGCAGAGGAGCTCAGCATGGTGCTGCCTGGAAGGGTTTGAGCTTTTCCAGCATCTCAGTGACCCTTTTTTTTTCATCCCCCCACGATCCTGCATGGGAGTGTAGGGGGCTTCTGCCCCTTGAGGAGGTAGGGAAGGACCCAGTGGCTGAAGAATCATGGGCTACATTTTGTGGGAGAGAGGTAGAACTTGGGAGGACCACCAAAGGACCGGCCTGTGGGGAGGGAGGGACAGGGGAAACTCAGCTGCTGGAAGGCTTTTGCATGGCTCTGATCCCAAATCCACCAAATCCAGCCTGCAGAGAGCTGTGCACACATCATCTTGGCATCTGGGAAGTCCTGCCTTGCTCAGGTGTGTGATTCCAGACACAACGTGGGAGTCAGGGATTGCTGCAGGACCGAAGCTGTGGCTGTGCCTGCTGTGGCTGCAGGTGATTGTGGCATCACCATGAGGATGGAATTGCATTGATGTGGTTGTTTCATGTCTCTGTTTAGCACCAGGAAGGAGAAGAGCTGGCAGCAGCTTGATTTTGCTGGGAATGATCCATTTGGACAGCAAAGACTCAGCCAATCTGATCCTTTAGGAGAAATCTGGGGGACCAGTGTGCAGACACAAATATTAGAGACACTTTCAGCTTTGACATCAGTTTGTATCCATCATGGTCTACCTTGCCTTTCCACTTCCTCTCCTTCTCAATCCCTAATCATTTCTCTGTGCAAACCCAGCTGATCTTCAGAGGGTCCCCTTTCACCTGTTGTTCAACATGGCCCAGGGCCTGTCCTCCCTCCACTGCTGGCATGAGAAGGGTTAAACTTGTCTCCTCCAGAAGCTACGCTTCACTTGATAATACCATCAGCCTGTGACAGTGTTAATGCAGGGATCAGGTGCAGGAGGCTGCCTGCATTACCCTGGAGAGAGATGAGTTGTGTCCGGAAGAGCCAGAACTGGATATGTGGCATAATAGCGCCGGGGCTTGATGATGCCTTCCTGACCCCTTTCCCTCTTAACAAACCATTAGCTGCCCCTCTGACCACCAGCAGCCTCCTGCCTCTTGTTGCACAAACCTCTCCTTCTCCTCTGTAGCTACATCCCACCTTGTCCTCCAACCTTCAGGGTCCTCCTTCTGGTTGACCAGGAGGCTGCTCCCTGCATCCCGAGAAAGGCAGCATCTCCTGGCTGGATCCTCTGCTGCAGAGGTGGCAGTGAGGCTAAGCCAGTGTCACCCTGCCCTGCTCTGCCTCCTGTGCCATCTCCCTGACACCACCCTGCCTATTTAATATACATATTCTATATATATTCAAATCACAGTGGCTGCCTGGGAGCTGGAGGCTACTATTCATCCCAGGGCTTCCAGCCAGGGAGGAGAGTGCTAGGGCAGAGGAACTTGCTGCTGGGACCTGCTGCTCTGCCCAGTGCTGAATGCTGGGGGAAGGCTGGTTCCATCCAGCCCTGCTCGTCCAGGTGGAAGATGTATGTGGATGATGATGACTCCAGGCACTCCTTTGGGAGCTGAACAAGGATGAGAGTTTGCTGAGGCAGAAAGCAAGAGCAGGTCAGGGAGCAGCAGGGGGCTGTGCTCTCTCCTCTTGCAGCAGCTTGGCAGCACTTGTGCCCATCCCTTACCCAGTATTTCCAGAACCACCCAAACCCCTCATGTAAAGGGCATGAGAGACAGCCCCAGTGCTGCCCCAGGGCTCAAGCCTGCAACAAGCACCACCACAAACCACCTGCTAAGACCTGCCAGCATTATGCTGGAGGGATGCTGCTCCATTAGCTGGAGAGCTGAGAAAGAGCAGCAGCAGGGAAGGGAAGGTTGGAGCAGAAGGGATCAATTGGAAAGAAGGGGATGGAATTTGTAGCAGGTGAAAGGACAAGGGGTGATGGTTTTCAACTAGAAGAAGGAAATTCAGACTAGATCTAAGGAAGAAATTAGTTTATGCTGGAAGTGGTGAGACCCTGGCCCAGGTTGCCCAGAAAGGTGGTGGATGCCACATCCATGGAAACAATCAAGGTCAGGTTGTCTGGGGCTCTGAGCAAGCTGCTGTAATTGAAGTTGTCCCTGCTGGCTGCAGGGGTTTGGACCAGATGATCCCTTTCAGCTCAAACCATTCCATGATTCCAGGGTTCTCTGAATGGCTTCCCAGTTAGAACTGGGGCAAGCTGGATCAGCCACAGCAGAAGCCTGTGTATGCCTGGGGAAACCAGGAGGGGGTTGGTCTCTTCTCCCAGGCAACCAGCACCAGAACAAGAGGACACAGTCTCAAGCTGTGCCAGGGGAATTTTAGGCTGGAGGTGAGGAGAAAGTTCTTCCCAGAGAGAGTTGTTGGCCATTGGAATGTGCTGCCCAGGGAGGTGGTGGAGTCACCATCCCTGGAGGTGTTCAAGAGGGGATTGGAAGTGGCACTTGGAGCCATGGTTTAGTAGCCATGAGGTGTTGGGTGACAGGTTGGACTTGATGATCCTTGAGGTCTTTTCCAGCCTTATTAATTCTATGATTCTATGATGCACTTTCCTTGAGTGCCTGCATACACAAAGCAGAGCAGCACCAGGAGTCAGTCCCAGTCTTCCTCATTCTGCAATTTACCAGCAAGCACATCTCCAGTCTGTGCTGGGCAGCATCTTTCAGAAGGGCTCTGTCAGACTTACAGCAGAAACTTCTCCTCTCTGGCTATTATTGGTTCTTTGCATTCCACTGGTGCCAGGAGCAGGGTAGCTGCAGGCCATGGTGAGACACCTCCCTTGCCTCAAACTGGACCTAGCAAAGGAATGCCTTTCCACACAGGACTACATGGTTTCAATATCCAAAGGGGCAGAGTTGATTCTCTAAGTAGCTGTGATGGCCCCACAACACCTCCTGCTCTATCCAAGAGTTGTTTGTGCCTTATCCACCCCTTGTGAGCTGGTGGGAACCAGGATGCTGTGACTTTCCCTCCTTTTCTTCCTCTGAGAATTGTTGGGATTTCACTCAGCAGCTTTCTCCTCCTTATCTGGGCATCCCACTGCTCCAGCCCTCTTCCTTATCTCCTCACCGTCACCTCTTGCTGGCTTGACTCTGTCATCTCTCCCTGGGCTTGGGAGATGTTGTCCCGATCTGGGGCTCCTGAGAAGCTTCTGTCAGTGGGCAGTGACCCTGATGTCCGCCCCCAAATCAAAGCAGCCAGTAGCACTGTGATAGAGGGTTGGAGAGTGAGAGCAGAAGGGCAGGAGCTGAGCTTCCAGGCCTGGGAAGTGCTTCCCATGCAAGCCAGACTGCCCTGCCAGCCAGCCAGGTTGCTGCAGGCACTTTCCACCCCTGCCAGTTAAAGAAGGCATCTCCCAGCTCCTCCAGTTTTTGCTCAAGGGGCAGGACAGCTGGACTTCAAATGGGAGAGAAATGTGTCTGTGTGCCTGGCCTCCCCTTGCCATGCTGCTGTTCCAGGGACACAGGGGCACAGGTTTCCTCATTCCTGGAAACATTCCCTTCCTTTCACCACCACCTTACCCCCCTCTTTCCCTTCGTCATTCTCTTACAAACCAACTCAAAAAGCCTCCAGCTCCAAGCCAGCTCCCATTTTTGTTAATTCCAGTTTCTACCTTCACACCCAGACCTGCAGCAGAATGGCAGAGCTTTGCTTGCTCTCAGCATCCCAAAGGACCTCATGAAGCATCCAAGACTCCTGGGCTTGCTCCCTGATGAGCAGCCCTCGCCCAGCTCTTTGCCCATTCCCATCCAGCCCTGGTTCCCACACTCCCCAACACCTCGGCATCCTTCCCAGCTCCTGGTTTCCCTTTGCCCCTCAACTCCAGCTTCTCCAGGCAGGACTCTCAGACAGCTGTGATGTATTGGTGACAAGCTCCCTTTGTGTCCTGCTCTTGCCCAACAATAGATACTCCTGTCTGTTTATACAAGTTTGAATTTGTCCCTATAAATATGGTGTGGAAGAAACAGTAGACCATAGATTGCATGCTGACAGCTGAAAGATTAAGAGAAGCCATTAACTAAACCAACTGCCTGGAAATCTTATGCAGAACATACACCTGAAAGCTATTATTGCTGTCCTGTCATACTGCTTCATCTCTTTATTTAGGAGCCTTTTTGTTTGGTTGAGGGTTTGGTGTTGTGGGCTTCTTTCTTTCTCTCCCTTTTCCCCCCCCTCTCTAATAGTGTAAACTTGTTCTGGGGTAACAGAGGAGCCCTTGATTAAGTATCTAAGTATTTTCTGCTGAAGAATTTATGAACTCTGAGCCAGCACTGTCCTTGCCAGATCCCATGGAGTGGAAGGGGAGGGGGGCACTTGCCTGTCTGGGGGTTTGCGCCGTGAATGGCCCCGGATCAGGTTTCCTCGCAGCGAGCTGTTTGCATTGCTCTCATGGGCGACTCCGGCTCACTTCAATCCCTGGCTGCACTTAACCTTTTTTTCACCTGAATTCTCCCCATCCCTCCCTGCCCCTACCTCTCAGCCAGCTCCCCTCTGCACAAGAGCAGCCCACCCTCTGCTTTACAAGTGCCGGCAGGCGCTGGGCTCCCCCGGAGCCGCTCTGGAGCCTGGCTGTGATACTGTTGAAGTTGGGGTTTGGGGTTTTTTTGTGTTTTTGTGGTTTGCTTTCTTTCTTTCTTTCTTTCTTTCTTTTTTCCCCCCCTTCCCTCTTCTATTCTGCTCTATTCAGGTCTCTACACAATGCTTGTCACCAGAGAATCTGTGCCAGCTCCTTGTTCTCCACAGAGCCCCACTCCTGCTCCTGGCGGGTTGTCGTCTCCTCCTCTCCCCATGGCTGTGGGATGGAGGGGAGGGGGGGGGGGTTGCAGGGGACTGGGGAGGGGGGGAGGCTTTAGGCACCTTGCTGTGTGTTAGTGTTAAAAGAGGCCAAAGAGGAGATGTGTGGCTCTTCTAAAGTAAAAGCCTCGGAGTTTGGAGAGGATTGCTCTCTTGTCAACACAGGCCTGACCTGCCAGCATTCTGTGCAGCAGGTGGCCGTCCACCCCTGGATGGAGGAGCCTGCAACAAATCACTGCTCTGCTTTTGAGACCTTTTTTCCTGGGAGAACCTTTACTGTTCCCCCTTTTCCTCATCCTTGCTTTCCCACTCCCTCCCACCCTCAGCCAGGACATGCCAGTGGCCCTTGATTTGATTGGATTTTGAAGTTATTACATGATGTGTAAGCTCTGTGCTCAGGCTGGGCTATGAACCATGGTGGTGGTTTTGTGCAAAAGATTTCTTCCACTGTCACAGACTCCAGGGATCATGGAATCACAGAATGCTTTCGGTTGGAAGGGACCTTTAAAGGTCGTCTAGTCCAACCCCCCCTTGCAGTCAGCAGTGTCAGCTGCATCTAGAGCAGGTTGCTCAGAGCTCCAACCAACATGACCTGGAATGGTTCCAGGCATGGGTCATCCACCACCTCTCTGGGTAACCTGAGCCAGTGTCTCACCACTCACAGCATAAAAAACATCTCACTTCTCCCTAGTCTAAATTTCCCTCGTTTATTTTAAGCCCATCACCCTTCTCCTCTCACAGCAGGCCCTGCTGAAAAGTCTGGCCCCAGCTTTCTTCCAGGCCCCTTTAAGTACTGGAAGACCACAAGAAGATCTCCCTGCAGGCTGAACAACCCCAAGACTCTCAGCCTGTCCTCATAGCCTCATAAAACTCCCTTATCGTTAGGGATGGTTTTCTCCTTGGTTTGAAATCCCAGGATGTGGCAGCACATGAAGGGGGGAAAAAAAAGAGAGCTAAATATCATGATATTCATTAACGAAAACACAATCTGCAGTGAAACCCTTCCACAGCCCAGGCAGTCTTCTTGCAGCACTCAGCCATCCCTGGGGTGGGAGGATGAAGGTCCCCTCTGCCAGAGCCCCTTTTCTCTGGTGATGTGATGTGTGAGTGATTAATCCTGTCCGGAGCGCAGAATAAAGTTTCAGTGGCTGCTGTTGTCAGGGGAAGGGGAGCGGCTCCCGGCCTGGCTGTGCAGATAGTAACCATGGCATCTGCTGCTCCACAGCTACAGCCCTGCTCAAAGGGCCAGCCCTGGGCTCTGGGCTGCGGGACAGGGTGGGGAGGAATCATATTCCAGCCTGGCTCTGCACATCCTGGAGAAGAGGAGGCTCAGGGGAGACCTTATTGCTCTCTATCACTACCTGAAGGGAGGTTGTAGCCAGGTGGGTCTCCCAGGCAACCAGCACCAGAACAAGAGGACACAGTCTCAAGATGTGCCAGGGGAGGTTTAGGCTGGATGTTAGGAAGAACTTCTTCACAGAAAGAGAGATTGGCCATTGGAATGTGCTGCCCAGGGAGGTGGTGGAGTCCCCATCTCTGGAGGTATCACAGTATCAAAGTAGACCTCAAAGATCATCAAGTCCAACCTGTCACCACAGACCTCATGACTAGACCATGGCACCAAGTGCCACGTCCAATCCCTTCTTGAACACCCCCAGGGATGGGGACTCCACCACCTCCCTGGGCAGCACATCCCAGCAGCTAATTACTTTCTGTGAAGAACTTTCTCCTCCTCCCCGTGCCACAGGACAGGAGTGTCCCTGTGAGTGCCAGCAGCAGGGGCAACACCCAGGGGCTCTGCACCCCCCCTGCAGCAGCCCCACCAGCAGCTGCCCTCACCCTCTACCCTGGCAGCAGCTGGGTGTGGGGTGATAGGTTGGACTCGATGATCTCAAAGGTCTCTTCCAACCTGCTTAATTCTATTCTATTCCAAATAGAACCTTCTGGGTTCCACTCTCTGCCTATTGCCCCTTTTCCTGTCACTGGGCACCACTGACAAGAATCTGGCCCCATCCTCTTGTTCCCTGCCCTTTAGCTATTGATCAGTGTGGATCACATCCCCTCTCAGGCTGCTCTTCTTCAGGCTAAACAGCCCCAGGGCTCTCAGCATCTTTGTAGCTTTCACTGGACTCTCTCCAGTAGTTCTCTGTCTGTCTTCAATGGGGGAGCCTAGAGCCAGACTCAGATGTGGCGTCACTAGGACAGTGTAGAGGGGCTCAGGAGAACCCTCCTTGATGTGCTGGCCACACTTTCCTTGATACAGCCCAGGACACCATTGTCCTTCTGGGCCACAAGGGCACATTGCTGGCTCGTGGGCAACTTGTCTGCCTGCACTCCCACATCCTTCTCCATGGAGATGCTTTCCGACAGGTCAGCCCCCTAACCTGTCCTTGTGCAGGGAGTTATTGCTCTCCAAGTGCAGGACTCTACACTTGCCCTCGTTGAACTTCATGGTGTTTTATATTGCACAACTCTCCTGCCTGTCCAAGTCTCTTCCTATGATTATCACCTGTAGGACTTTCCCACCTCCCTTTGCTTGTAACATGTCAGTGAAACAAAAAAAAGGCATCAGGATAGCTGAGACAGGGCTTGAGGGCTGTGGAAACAGTGGTGGTTTTCTGCTGGTTAGACCTCACCTCATTGTAGGGAATATTGTGCAAGCCAGGACTCAGAGGGCATCCCAGTGGTGCACCAGCTTTGGAAAGCTGGGAGCAACTGAGAAGATGCAGGAAGGAAGTTAGGGATGTGAGGTGGGATGGAAGGATGCTGCAACTGTGGAAACCCCTGGATGCTTATGCACAAGAAAGTTCATTTCAGGAGGCTCTCAGATGCAAGAAGGATCCCAAGACCTACGAGAAGGGCAGAAAAGGTCCTGGAGTATCTGTGCTGAGTGCTGTGGAGACGTTGAAGTGACACAAGCAGAGCCTGGATGAGCATCCATGGTTGTACAATCAGTGACTTCTGCCTGGTGCTGTCTGTGGGGCTTTTGCCAGAGGATGTGTGTTTGAAAGCACAGATGCTGCTTGAAGTTTGTTGGGGAGCTCTGGGAGCAGCTCAGCCTCATGCCCAGGCTCTCCAGCAGGGACATGTCCAGTGAAGAAGCTGTGGTGATCCTCCCTGCAGACTGCCCTGAGCCATGTCCATTCCTGGGAAGCATTTGCCACCAGAGAGAAGAAAGGAAGGGCTGGAGATGGAGAGGAGAGCAACAGAGAGCTCAGCAATGGTCGTGCCGGAGAAGGCTCCGTGCGGCTCGAGCTGGCTTGGGCTGTGCTGGGGGGAGATGGCAGAGGTCGGGAGAGCCTCTGTTGCCAGGCAACACTCCCTGTATATTGGGAAGATAAATCCTATAATAATGGAAAGAAGGGATACTTCCTGAGCCCACTGTTGATTTCTTTCTTCCTTGCTGGTTCTGCTCGCTCGGATCCCAGCTGCGGCATCGGGGAGCAAAATGACCTTTTAATGCCCCGAAGGACCAAGAGGATGACGAAACCAAGGTGAAACCAAAGCTTTTTGTCTCTGCTGGGACTAGGGCTGTGGCACTGTGGGTGCAGGGGTGGCAGGAGGGCTGGCAGAGACAGGCAGAGACAGAGGAGGAAGAGGGGTTGTGGAAAGGCCAATTCCTTATCTCCAGACGCATTCCACTCCTCTGCTACTTGCTTTTTGCAAGCATTTGCTTGTTTACTCTTTGCCCATCTCAACGAAATTGTGGTTTGCACCCAGTGATGTTTGGCTTTGCCTGGGTTGAGGTTCTCCCCCAGCAGCCAGCTGGCAGCCCCAGGTGACTGAGCCCATTGGTTGTGACTCCAGCTAAAGCTCAGCTTGAGTAGCGAGCGCCCGTGGCGAGCTGTTTGCAATCAAGCCAGAAGAAGAAAAGAGCAAACTCTCCCTCCCAAAGACGTTTAAACACTTCCAAACAGCGAGGAGAAACGGGAGGAAATTGCAATGATTAAAGGGAGCAGAACCCTGGGCTTAATTTGTCACATATATCATTTGCTCTGACTCGTTCAGCCGGCTCTGCTATTTTCCATTAGTGCACTCCAGGGCTGCAACTGGGACGAGAAGGAGAAGTGACAAAGTGTGGTCAGGATCTACTTTGATGAGCATTTGCTGAGCGTGCAGCCTGCTCTAGCTAACATCTTTGGACATGCTCTGGTTGTGCACACTGGCACTGTTAGTCCTTGCTACCCTGGGGCTTCCTCCACCAGGAGAAGATGAGGGAACTCCAAAGAGAAGATGAGGAAACTCCAAGGAGAAGATGAGGGAACTCCAAAGACAAGATGAGGAAACTCCAAGGAGAAGATGAGGGAACTCCATGGAGAAGATGAGGAAACTCCATGGAGAAGATGAGGAAACTCCAAAGAGAAGATGAGGAAACTCCAAAGAGAAGATGAGGGAACTCCAAAGACAAGATGAGGAAACTCCAAGGAGATGAGGGAACTCCATGGAGAAGATGAGGGAATTCCAAGGAGAAGATGAGGGAACTCCATGGAGAAGATGAGGGAACTCCAAGGAGAAGATGAGGAAACTCCAAGGAGAAGATGAGGGAACTCCATGGGGAAGATGAGGGAACTCCAAGGAGAAGATAAGGGAACTCCAAGGAGAAGATGAGGGAACTCCAAGAAGTTGAGGTGACAGAAAGCAGCCCTGTGTAAAAGAACTTATGGGTTCTGATGGATGTGAAGCTGGACATGAGCAGGCAGTGTGAGCTTGCAGCCCAGAAGGCAAATCACATCCTGGGCTGCAGCAAAAGATGCATTCCCAGCAGATCCACAGAGGTGGTTCTGCCACTTTGCTCTGGTGAGAACTCACCTGCAGTACTGTGTCCAGCTCTGGAGCCCTCAATATAGGAAGGACGTGGACCTGATGGAGCAGGTCCAGAGGAAGGCCACAAAAATAATCAGGGTGTTGGAGCACCTCTGCTGTGAGGACAGGATGAGGGAGCTGGAGCTGTTCAGCCTGGAAAAGAGAAGGCTCCTGAGGAGTAACCTGAGAAGAGACCTAAAAGCAGCCTTCCAGTACCTGAAAGGGGCTACAAGAAGGATGGAGAGAGACTGCTTGCAAAGGCCTGTGATGATAGGATAAGGGACAACGGCTTCAAACTAGAGGGAAACAGGTTTAGACTGGATGTTAGGAACAACTTGTTTACTATGAGGGTGGTGGAACACTGGAACAGGCTGCCTAGGGAGGTGGTTGGGACCCCATTCTTGGATATATTCAAGGTGAGACTCAATAGGGCTCTGGGCAACCTGAACTAGTTGAGGATGTCCCTGTTGACTGCAGGGGTGGAGGAGCTGGACCAGATGACCTTTGGAGGAGGTCCCTTCCAACCCAAACCATTCCATGATTCTATGAGAACATGAGGGAACTTCAAGGACTGGTGGCTCCTCTTTCCCCACCATGACTTTTCTCCCCACTCTATCAAGCAGAGGAGCCCAGGATGGGCTGCAGCCATGGGGTGCTGGTGATGCCACTTAGCCTCTAGGCCAGGCACCGTGTTGCTTCCATATGCAATTAGCTTACAGCAGCACAGTAAATATTTCATACCTCATAGCAAAGGTTGTTTAATTTTTCATTATTTTAAAGCTGCTCATGAATGTTTTACACAGACAATCTCCTCCAGTGGAGGGTGGAATGGGGGAAGTGAAAGGAAGGTTCCCTGCAGTTTCAGTTTGGGGGGCTGTGCTCCAGTCACCCCACGCCCATGGTAGATGTTAACTGACCTTGCTAATGAGGACAGCTGGAGAAGGATATTGAGCAAAGCATTTGATTTAGAGTGGATGTTAGGAACAAGTTCTTTACCATGAGGGTGGTGGAACAGGTTGTTGAGGAGGAAGTTTTACACAGAGAGAGTGATTGCCCATTGGAATGGGCTGCCTGAGGAGGTGGTGGAGTCACCATCACTGGAGGTGTTCAGGAAGAGACTTGCTGGGGTGCTTGGTGCATGGTTTAGCTGATTGGGTGGTGTTGGATGATAGATTGGACACTATGATCTTGAAGGTCTTTTCCAACCTGGTCTATCCTATCCTATCCTATCCTATCCTATCCTATCCTATCCTATCCTATCCTATCCTATCCTATCCTATCCTATCCTATCCTATCCTATCCTATCCTATCCTATCCTATCCCATCCTATCCTATCCTATCTTATCCCTTACAGATACTCAAAGAGAAGCTCAACAGGGCTCTGGGCAACCTGATCTAGTTGAAGATGTCCCTGCTTACTGCAGAAGGGGTTGGACTAGATGACCTTCAGAGGTTCCTTCCAATCCAGACCCCTCTGTGATTCTATGATTCTGTATGTTGCCACATGGAATAAATACCTCTACAACAGTACTTAAATCACCCTTTAGTCCATGGACTCAGCCACACTGACTCAAAAGAGGACAACCCACCCAGCATCTTCCACTTTTGGGTACTCACTTCCAGTTCCATCCTAGCTGGGAGCTGCAGAAAGCCATTGCAAAAGGTTGTGCAGCCAAAAGCTGCTGGCTCTGCTTGTTGTGTGATGGCCTTCATGAAATGTCAAGCCCAAGAGTGACCCCTCAGAGCATCTCTTCTGCCACTGCCTTTGAGAGGAAAGAGGGTCTCTCTCTGCCATCCAAAAGTTTGATGGCTCTTCTGAAGTTAGGTGAGATGACTTTTTCCCCTGCTGTGATGACAGGAAATGGCATCAAATTTCATTTCACATGAAATGAAAGTCCACTGGGAAAGGCACAGATAGAGCCCCAAAGTGGCTTCTTTTTTGCTTGTTCTGGTGCAGAGCCTCCAAGAAAAAATCATTTTGGGACTAATTCCATGCCTTTTTGGACTAATTTCACATCCTTTTCTCTCAGCTATTGCATCCCTCAAATGTTTCTGGGATGACCACCTCATTTCTTCTCTAGTTCTCCTTCTGCAGGAGAAGAAAGTAAAGAGCATCTTTGCTTGTGACATTTGCCACCTTGCCTTTCAGTTCTGAGTGCCCTGGGACTCAGACACTTGGCAGCCTCCCTGCAGAGCAAAATGAGGGCAAACTGGTCTGTCTGAACCCAAATTAAGTCTTCAGCAAAGGACTTGGGCCTTTAATCACAACCAGTAACTCAACCATGCAGGACAGGACACACTCACAGCATGGTGTCACTTAGATGTCTGCTCCTGCTCCCCAACTCCTGCCCAGATCCTTCTGCAGTCTCAAGAAATAGATTTCCCAAAGCCTTAATCATCTGTGAGCCAGATCAGCTCCTTCCACTTGTGCTTGCCGACCTGTTATTTGCTGCACAGCCAGGTTTGGATGCACAGCCTCATGCCAGTTGTGTTTTTTGAACTGACCTGCCTGCAAATACTTCCTCCTTTCCAGTCCTCCTTCCCCCTCTTCTGCAAAGAGAAAGGATGCTGAGGGCGTCCTCCAAACCACTGCTCTTTCTCTGTGTCTCCCTTTCCTTGATGAGCAAACAGCCTGGCTGAGAAGGCACCCTTCATTTGAACATCCTTTTCCTCTACAGAGTGGGAGGAATACAGATGATAAAGGGCACCAAAAAAAGGGGGAGGAAAGGCATACAAATGCTAAATGGCAATTACTATGCCAGCTCAACTAGTGAGGTGCCTGGGATCTGCTCATTAGAGGCCATCTCCTTTCTTGTTCACCTGCCCTTATTTCAGACACCTGCCCAAGCTGTATTTCAGCTCACAAGCTGATAATCCTTACGCCTGCTGCCAGGGCAGAGAGCAGAATTTGTCCCCCAGGCAGCCTGCTGAGATTTGGAAAGCTTTGATCAGGTTTGGTGGTGGTTGTCCCATTGAACTCCAGAGGTTTGGACACCCAGGGGTGACCATGGCACTGCTCTTAGTTCAAACCAGCAGTTCAGACCTGCTATTACCACATGCTCGGTGCAAGCGATGGTTGTAGCAAAGAGCTGCCAGCAAAATCCTCATGGAAACGTTGTCAAGTAAATGCTGCAGCTGGGATGCACTTCTCTGACCTTCCCCTGGGCCCTTGGAAACTGCATTTAGTTGTCCTGTGACAGAAGGACCTTGGAGAGAGTTTTGTGGTGGCCTCTCCCTGAGCGCTTGAATCTCGCATGGGACGAAGGTGACAGCAGGAGGGCCTGAGGGATCACCTTCCCCTCCTACACTCCCAGCCTGAGCCCCTCAGGATCTTCCTCTCAAGTACAGCATCTCCCCCCTGAGTTGCCTCAGGGTTTGGGAAGAGATTCTTCGAGATGCTCACCATCTGTCACCACACCATACCCAAACACCACGCTGTGCTCCGCAGGGACAGCCCCGCCTGTGTGCCTCCATTTCACAGGCTGGCAACTTCACACTCGCTCTTTTATGCTCCCAGAACTGCCATTTATGTCCCATTCAATCAAGCAAGGGTCTAAGTTGCACTTAGTCTTAGATTTCCACTCATTCCCCTGGGGCAGATACTGAATCATTTTGTTTGGAACTGACCTTTAAGATCATTGAGTCCAACTGAAAACGCAGCCCTGCCAGGTCACCACTAAGCATTGTCCCCAGCGCTACATCCACACAGCTTTTAAACCCCTTCAGGAATAGGGACTCCTCTCCTTTCCCAAGCAGGCTCTTCCAGGGATTCACAGCTCTTCTAGGGAAGAAATTGTTCCTCATGTCCAACCTAAACTCACAAGAATAACTTGAGGATGTTTCCTCTTCTCCCGTTGTCTTCCTTGGGAGAAGACACCAACCCCCACCTGGCTCCAACCTCCTTTCAAGGAGTTGCTGAGAGCAGGAAGGTCTCCCCTCAGCCTCCTTTTCCCCAGGCTCAACAACCCCAGTTCCCTCAGCCACTCCTCACAAGAAGAGAATAAAATAGAATTAACCAAGTTGGAAAAGACCTTTGAGATCATCCAGTCCAACCTATCACCCAGCACCATCTAATCAACTAAACCATGGCACCAAGCACCCCATCCAGGCTCTTCCTAAACACCTCCTGTGATGGTGACTCCACCACCCCCCTGGGCAGCCCATTCCAATGGCCAATCAGTCTAGACTTATGCTCTAGAGCCTTCACCAACTTCACTGCCCTTCTTTGGAAGGGCAGCTCAATGTTCTTCTCGTAGTAAGGGCCTGAAAACTGAACCCAGCATTCAAGGTGCAACCTCACCAGTGCTGAGTACAGGGTGACCATCACTGCCCTGGTCCTGCTGGGCACACTTCAGCTGGCACAAGCCTTTGTGATCCCCAGGGCTCTCATGCACTCGGAGTTGCTGTTGGATTTGGCAGGGAGGCTCTGCTCTGCTTCTGAAGCAAATTTGGATTTCGGGGATGTGTGATTTTGGGGCCGCTCAGGACAGCCAGGTCCACACTTGGGGTGGCACAAGCACCAGGGAGCCTGGAGAAGAACAAGGTGGGGAGCACCAGCTTGTCCTAAGAGCCCTTCATCTCACATCAGTGATGAAGAAGCAGAGCTGAGTCAGGTGTGGGTGGCAGGGACGTCGGTGATCAGTGATTCATAAATAATGAAATCACCATGTTCTGCCTGGCTTTGGTTTTAGTTCTCTCTCTTTTTTTCCTCCTTCTCTGCAACCTGCATTGTGTTTAGGCTTCATGAATACATTAATTAGGGGCTGTGAGTCTCTGAGCACTATTAACAAATCATCACGATGCACTTGGCCATGCTTCCTCCTGACGCTCGGTGTGTGAGGATCTGATGAGGATTGGTTCCCTCTAATCAGCCAGCCGAGGAACATGGCAAACCTCCCTGTCCTCACTGCTTGAGTGATGCAGGCACACGTGCTTGAATTCCAACCCAGCTCTCCACAGCCCTTTCCTGGGAACTCCCAAGAATCAGGGCTGTGAATTTGGGCCCATCAAACCCTCTCGAGAGGTGATTCTGCCACTTGACTCTGCTCTGGTGAGACCTTACCTGCAGTACTGCATCCAGCTCTGCAGCCTCCAACACAGGAAGGACATGGACCTGGTAGAGTGGGTCCAGAGAAGGGCCATGAAAATGATCAGGGGGCTGGAACACCTCTGCTATGAGGACAGGCTGAGGGAGCTGAGGGTGTTCAGCCTGGAGAAGAGAAGGCTCCAGGGAGACCTAACAGCAGCCTGCCAGTACCTGAAGGGGGTTACAAGAAGGGTGCAGAGGAACTGTTAGGAAAGGCCTGCAGGGCAGGATGGGAGGCAATGGTTTGTACTGAGAGAAGAGCAGATTTAAATTGAAAGTTAGGAACAAGTTCTGCACCAGAAGGGAGGCTGCCCAGGGAGGTAGTTGAGGCCACATCCCTGGAGAAATTCAAGATGAGGCTCAAAAAGGCTCTTAGCAACCTGATCTCTTTGAGGATGTCCCTGCTTGCTGCAGAGGGGGCTGGACTAGATGATCTTTGGGGGTCCCTTCCCCCCAGACCATTCTGTGATTCTATGATCTCCTGGGAGGGCAAGGCCCCATCATCCACAACCCCCAGGGAGGAAGTTTGGAAGCATTCAGCTCACAGTGGTCTTGAGATGCAAGTGAAGAAAAAGGAGACTAAACAAACACCAGGAGAAAATTCCCTCCAGGGAGTGAGTCAGATGGAGATGAATGATCTAGCGCGAGGTGACAGGGAGAGGTTTCCCACCATGTGTCTTCTACAGGTGCTTGTTGCAAGCCTGTGAAATCCTAAGAAGGTTTTTCTCAAACAGTGAAATAAGCTCCCCAGGGAGATACTTTTAAACATCCCTGGAGATGTTTAAAAGGCAAAGAGATGCAGTGCTGAGGGCCATGCTTTAGCACCAGGCTTGGTAGAGTTAGGGACTGGCTGGGCTCAGTCATCTTTTCCAACTGAAACAATTCTGATTCTAAGTGGTGCTGAGGGCCATGCTTTAGCACCAGGCTTGGTAGAGTTAGGGACTGGCTGGGTTCAGTCATCTTTTCCAACTGAAACAATTCTGCTTCTAAGTGATGCTGAGGGCCATGCTTTAGCACCAGGCTTGGTAGAGTTAGAGACTGGCTGGGTTCAGTCATCTTTTCCAACACTGAAACAATTCTGCTTCTAAGTGGTGCTGAGGGCCATGCTTTAGCACCAGGCTTGGTAGAGTTAGAGACTGGCTGGGCTCAGTCATCTTTTCCAACACTGAAACAATTCTGCTTCTAAGTGGTGCTGAGGGCCATGCTTTAGCACCAGGCTTGGTAGAGTTAGGGACTGGCTGGGCTCAGTCATCTTTTCCAACTGAAACAATTCTGCTTCTAAGTGATGCTGAGGGCCATGCTTTAGCACCAGGCTTGGTAGAGTTAGGGACTGGCTGGGCTCAGTCATCTTTTCCAACTGAAACAATTCTGCTTCTAAGTGATGCTGAGGGCCATGCTTTAGCACCAGGCTTGGTAGAGTTAGGGACTGGCTGGGTTCAGTCATCTTTTCCAACTGAAACAATTCTGCTTCTAAGTGCCCTTCACCTAAAGCAGCCTCACAGAGTCCGTCTAAGGTGCTACAACCACGCCGATCCAGACCAGATTTTTTACTCCACCTCCCCTTGTCTGAAAATATGCTGCTACCAAAGTGTCAGACAGGGAAGAGACTCCCCTTTGTCTCTTCATTCACAGAAAAGAATCCATCATAGAACACTTTTCACCTGCCTCAGTCACAGGTAAATCCCAGCCCAGATTTTTTTACACTCCGACCCTCTGCGCTTCCTCCTCTCCTCCCTCAGTGGGACAAACGAAGCCCAATAATATGCAAAGCCCCCTTGATTTCTTGAATTCTTTCCACTCAGAGATGTCTTCTGGCACCGAGCCTCACGCAGAAGGGATGAGCCCAGCCTGTGCCAAAACGCAACTCAAGCCTCTCGCTTCCCGCTCCGTGTCAGATTTTTATCATAACTTCACTTTGAATACATCTATGCATTACCAAAGGGGGAAGAAAAAAAATCAATAGCAAGAAGGAAAGGGGGGGGGGGGGTGGGGGGGGGTGGGGGGGGGGGGGGATGGAAAGGAAGGGAAGAAAAACAAAAAAAAACCAAAAAGAGAGGACATTCAATTTAAAAACCAAGAGCTTTGAAATGTGAGCCGCGCTGGAGCTCGGCACCGCGGGCTGCTGCCGAGCGAACCTCGCCGAGCTGCCGGCGTCCCCCGGCCCCGCTGCCCCGCCGAGCAAAGCCTTTTGTCTTCGCAGCACGGCGGGGCTGAGCTGCGAGGGCCGAGGCCCGGAGAGAGAAGGCAGCTTGTTTGTAAGGGGAAAAAAAAAAAAAAAAAAAGGCAGTTTTCTTTGCCTTTTTAAGAAAAATAATCTGCCATTTGATTTCTTACCCCCCCCCCACCCCCCCCCTTCTTTGCTCCCCCCCTTTCTCTAGCTGCATGAACGCTGCAATTCTTTGTGGGAGTTTTTGTCCCTCCTTTTCTCTTTCCTTTTTTTCTTTTCCCCCCTCACTAACAAACACTTCAGTGTCTTCACCAGGATAAAAGGGTGAGGAGAGGCTCGACCCCACCCCCCCACCCCCCCAAACACTTCCCAAAGCCAAGCAGCAATGTACTTAATTTAATAGGGAATTAATACCATTAGCAGATTAAATACAGCAGCAGCCCCAGCTCCCTGCATTCCTTCCAGAGAAGCAGATGGGGGGGTGCTTATCCATCACATGCTGACAGGAAAGTGGGAAGGAGCCAAGCTGGCCAACATGACACACATTGGCATGGTGGAGTCTGGTGTCCTCTCACAACCCTACATCTTGCAAGGAAGTGTGTGGTCCAGAGAATTGGTTACGCCAGCATGCACTGGCCACGCCAGCGGGAGCGGCTGGTGCCCTACCCGGGTGGCCATGGGGCAGAGGTTGGATGGACACTCAGGACAAATGGCTTTGGGTGTGTTGCATCTGCCAAGCCACAGTTTCTTCAGCTGCAAAACAGGCACAAAGACACTGAAGCACAGAATCACACAATGGCTTGGCTTGAAAGGACAGCTGCAGCACAGGAGGTTCCCCCTCAACACAAGGGGGAACTTCTTTACTGTGAGGGTCACAGAGCACTGGAACAGGCTGCCCAGAGATGTTGTGGAGTCTCCTGCTCTGAAGACTTTCAAGGCCTGCCTGGATGTGTTCCTCTGTGACCTGAGCTAGATTGTATGGTTCTGCTCTGGCAGGGAGGATCTCTTTGGGTCCCTTCCAACCCCTAACATCCTGTGATGCTGTGACCTTGAAAGCCCTGCAGCAAACAGAGACATCTGCAACTAGAGCAGCTTGCTGAGACCCCATTGCACCTGACCTGCAATGATTCCAGGGATAAGGCATCTGCCACCTCCCTGGGCAACCTGGGACAATGTCTTTCCATCCTCAACATCAAAGATTCATTCCTTCTCTCTAGTCTGAATCTCTCTCTTTCTGTCACAGCAGGCCCTGCTAAAAAGTCTGTCCCCAGCTTTCTTACAGGCCTCTAAGTATTCAAAGGCCACAAGAAGGTCTTCCTGGAGCCTTCTCTTCTCCTGTCTGAACAACCTCATCTCTCTCAGGCTGTCCTCACAAAACTTGTGCTCCAGACCCTGCATCAGTTTCATTGCTCTTCTTTGGAGCTCCAGCATTTCTCATCTTGCTGGGGCCTTCCTTTTGCTCTTGCAGTGGCAAAGGGCTCCTAAACCCTGTCCCCAGCATCCCCCATGCCAAACCAGAAGAACAGGAGAAACCAGAGGCTGAGCAGGGTTTTTTGGGTGAGGCAATTTAAGGAAGATCACAGAATCATAGAATCAGTAAGGTTGGAAGAGACCTCAAAGATCATCAAGTCCAACCTGTCACCAAACACCTCATGACTACTAAACCGTGGCACCAAGTGCCACATCCAATCCCCTCTTGAACACCTCCAGGGATGGGGACTCCACCACTTCCCTGGGCAGCACATTCCAATGGCTAACAACTCTCTCTGAGAAGAACTTTCTCCTCACCTCCAGCCTAAACTTCCCCTGGCACAGCTTGAGACTGTGTCCTCTTGTTCTGGTGCTGGCTGCCTGGGAGAAGAGACCAACCCCCACCTGGCTACAACCTCCATTCAGGGAGTTGTAGAGACCAAGATGGTCTCCCCTGAGCCTCCTCTTCTCCAGGCTAAGCAACCCCAGCTCCCTCAGCCTCTCCTCCCAGGGCTGTGCTCCAGACCTCTCCCCAGCTTTGTTGCCCTTCTCTGAATACCTTCAAGAGTCTCAATGTCCTTCCTGCACTGAGGGGCCCAGAACTGGACACAGGACTCAAGGTGTGGCCTAACCAGTGCTGAGCTCAGGGCAGAATGACTTCCCTGCTCCTGCTGGCCACACTATTCTTGATGCAGACCAGGAGGCCATTGGCCTTCTTGGCCCCCTGGGCACACTGCTGGCTCATGTTCAGCTGCTGTCAATCAGCACCCATAGGTCCCAGGAGAAGTGAGGGAAAAAAAAGCAGCAGAGGGAAATTCTGCACATCCAGAAGTGGCTGTGTGTGCAGAAGCTGTTGGGGGGCTGCTCCTGGGAGTGGATGGGGCAGAGCAGAAGACAGGAGGACCTGGGAGGGATGAGGAGGCTGGAGGGGAAGGGCGAGTGGAAGGTGACGTGAAAGAAGCGTAGCGTGAGTGAGAGGCTTTGAAGCGTAGGGAGAGAGAGAAAGGAAGGGAAGGAGGCCAACAGAAGCGTCACTGGGGCTGGTCAAACACTGCATTTTTGGCAGCTGTGCTCCAAAATGCTCAAGGAGCCAAAAGGGAAAGAAAAAAAAGAGAAATAAAGAGAAACCACTTCAATAAACACTCCAAGGGAAAAAAAATGCCCAGAGCCTTTTATTGTAATATGATTTGCACAGTATTGTTGTTAGGGACTGACAGGATTCCCGCCCTCCCTGGCCCAGGCACCTGGGAGGAGAGGAGAGATGAATAGAGGAAAGGCTCAAAGAACAACCAGGGGACGCCGGCCCACGCTGCTGGCACCACTCCACAGGCCCCAGTGGGATGAGCTGGCAGAGGATTTTGGTCCACTGCTGACAGTCTGTGGAGAGATGAAGGAGCGGAGCAGAGCGTGGGGGGTGTGCTGGGTTCCTCTCCAGGGAAGATGTTCTTCTGCTGGGCGCCTTGTGACACCTCCGCAATCTCAATCCCATTTCATGGCCTCTTAGCATGGCACTGGGGAAAGAGCAGCCTCTGGTGCCAGGGACATTGCTCTTGGTCTCCATCTACCCATGGAAGAGAGGAGTGAAACCATCTGGCCTCCCTCCACCAGACCTAGGGATGCGTTGCCTCATTCCGTATGACATGGTGGTGCCTGGCACCTCTCAGGCCACCCACAGTCAAGACCCTGGGCTTGGGGATGTCTCCACTTGAAGCCATCAGCCCACCAAAACTTCTGCCCTAATAGGGGTGATGAGGGTGATGAGACACTGTCCCAGGCTGACTGGAGAGGTGGTAGATGCCCCATCCCTGTCACCATTCCCGGTCAGGTTGGACAGGGCTGTGAGCAGCCTACTCTAGTTGATAATGTGCCTGCTGACTGTTGGACTGCTTGAGCTTTAAAGGTCTCTTCCAAGCCAGCCTATGACTCTATGAAAGCTGCCCAGCAGCCAAATTCCTGCTGCCATCAGGATCTGGCTGCAAGGCACATTTCATACCTGGCTGCACCCTTCCAGGATGGGTTGCTCCTCTCCACAGCCCATCCGAGGGAGAGATGCAGCAAGCCCTGTGGTGGGTGCTGAGGGTGGAAGGCTCAGCAAAGCCAACAGCACCCCTGACACCTCCAGTGCCACATGCACCTCTCCCACCCACATCCCCCTTCCCAGAGCCCTCAGCCATCCTGTTTTACATTAGGTACATTAACTTTTGGACTCTTAATCCCCTTCATGGAATAAATCACTCCTTCTAGCCTGATAACTCCTCTTCCCCTTAAGCTATCATCCTGGTCTTTCATTCCAAGCAGGATTTGAGACTCTCCCTGCTGTCTGCAATCAAGCTGCATTCTTTCAGCAATTATTTTGTGTTGCTGCTCTCCCCTCAAAAAAAGAAAAACACCCAAAAATCATCAAAAAATGTTCTGGGGCTAGCATCTTTTTTAGCTTGCAGGCTTCCTGTTGCTGCTTATCTCCAGCCAAGAGGTCCCTTCATTCCCCCTCCGCTGTCTGACACCAGGCCTGGATATGGAACTTGGTCAAAAATGCTTTCTCAACACATGTTTGTCAGGATGGAGAGCTTGCATCTGTGCTTGGTGGTGCAGTGTCATGTTCCCTGTCAGTGGGGGGACAGCAGGGGAGTGGGGCTGAGTTAATGGACCAGATCAGGTTCTCTTTGCTGACAAAGATAACAGAAGGAAGCTGGATGTGTATGAGAGAGAAATGGGGCGGGGGGAGGGAAGAAAGCAGAGGGGCTGAGTGCTGCGGGAAGGGCAAAGAGCCACAAAGGAGTCTTTGCTTCTCCAAGCTGTGGGGATGAGGACAAATTTGCTGCAATCCCTTGGAAGCATGGTGAGTAGCTGCAACATGCAGCTCAGCTAGGGGACACCATGCTTGTGTGGCTTGGAGCAGGAACATTGATCATCCCTCTTCTCCTGATAGAGAACCATAGAATAGAATCATTTTGCTTGAAGTAACCTTTAAGATCATCAAGTCCAAACATTAACCCAGCACTGCCAGGTCACCACTAAACCATGGCCCTCAGCACCACATCTACATGGCTTTGAAACCCTTCCAGGGATGGAGACTCTGCCTCTGCCCTGGACAGCCTGCTCCAGGCCTTGCCAACCTTTCTGGGGAAGAAATTGCTGCTCATGCCCAACCTAAACCTCCCCTGGACAACATTAGGCCGTTTCCTCTTCTCCTATGACTTGTTCCCTGGGATAGAAGACCAACCCTTGCCCAGCTTCATCCTCTTCAGGTAGTTGGAGAGAGTGAGAAGATCTCTTCTGAGCCTCTAGGCTGCCAACCAACACCCCAAGATTTTTTTCCATTGGGCAGCTTCCAGCCACTCTGCCCCAAACCTGAAGCATTGTATGGAGTAGAGGATGCAGAAGGAAAGATGTCCACAGCCCACTCTCCCTGACCTGGCTGCTGGGCACAGGGATGCTGTAGGTGGGCTCCACCAGTGAAAGCAGGGTTGGGTGATGGAGACCTGGGGTGTGCTGGCTGCATCATTGCTGGAGTGCAGACTGCAGAAGGAGTGGTCAGGTGCCATGGTCCAGAGAATGAGGTGATTTACTCAGAGCTCAGGGAGGAGGTCACCCTCCATGCCACATGATTCTCTCCATTTATTGAGTGCTTCTGAGTGCTGGGCCAGGCCTCCTCAGGTCCTCAACAGGAGCTGGTGGGGTTGGGGTCTGATGTGATGGGGCAGAGCCTGTGCATCCCCTCTGCAATGTGCTGTCACCATGGCACTCACCCAGCTCCATGGTGAGAGATCCTGAAGGATCAAAGGACAAAACCTTTCATTTTCCTTTGTTTTTGTTTTGGGGTTGGATCCATCCCCTCTCTCAGAAGGAATTCTGATAGTAATCATCCTTACAAGCCACCTTGGTTCCCCTGCCACAGCCCTTTCCAGCAGGTGCTCACAGCAAAGGAGGCCTCCTCCAGTGTGTGCCCTGGAACTTCTCGCACCACAGCACTGCTTTGGGGCTGGATTTCATCTTTTCTAGATGGAGGAAGCAAAAGGCAGGGCAATTTTGCATCACTATTGGGGCAATGTGGATGAAGAACATCAGCAAATGTGGACAGGTCATAAGGTGTAAGTGGGTCTGGTTTCTTCTGCTGGGATGGTCCAGAGATGTGGGGGGACCATTCCCCTGGGTGGTAGCAGATGTCTTGTGAGGATAAATCACACAGTGAAGATTCCCTGTGGGTGGTGGCTGTTTGTTTAAGCAGTGTCCTGAGTGCTCCCCCCACGTGGTGAAGCCCACTTAAGCAAACCCTTCACCTGAAGCATGGAGTGGTTGCCCCCCGTGCTCAGGATCTCTCAGGAGAGCATCCCTGTGGATCCACAGCCTCCCTCACCCCTTCCTGCTCACACAGCCAGGCACTGCATCCATGAAACCCAGCCACATTCCTGAGACCACACAGATAATGAGAGGTATAAAAAGGGATTTGCTTTGTTCAGCCATTTCTCTGCTTCTGTGTGTGAACAAAACTATCTTGGACAAGGTCCTGACAGAAGAATTCATGCTGAAAGGAGGGGAAACATTTTCCAGGAGCTCTTAGTCTGCGTAAGACCAGTGCTGGGCTCTCTGGTGGTTCTGCTGCTCTTTGGCAGCACTCTGTGCCAATGTCTCGGGTTCCTGCCCCTCCAGAGGGGTATGGATGGGACCAAGGAGTGCTAGAAGCTGCAGAGCTGTCCTGCCCGGGCACGCTGTGCCTGTGAGGAGCTCAGAGCCCTGTGCTGGCTGCAGGGTGTGGGGCAATTAGCTGAGGCGAGTATGTGACACAAATTCGGGTCTGTCTCATCAAGTTAAGGGAAATTCTTCAGCTCACCTTGGGGTGCTTTGGCCTTTGAACTGAAGCTCTTCCCCTGCAGCCCCATCCCTGGGATGCTGCTGATGCAACCCAGCCCTACCTGCAACCCCGTGGGGGCGTTCCTCTGCTCTCCCCACCGCCCTGCAGCAGCCCAGCCAGGCTGACTCATCTGGATGAAGAAGCTGCTGTTGTCCTTCTATCCCTGGGTGCTGGCAGGGATTTGGCCACCACAGCCTTTACTTGGTGGCTTTCATCTGCCTGCTGCAGGCAGTGCGTCCAGCAGAATGTGTTTAGGATGGCCCAAAGCAGGAGCTGCAGGGCATCCCCCTTTGCTCTGCTGCCAGCTCCAGTCCAAAGCTCTGCTCCTGGGGATGCTGCTGTGGAGGGTTAAAGAATCCAGAGAAGTGGTTTGTTGGGGTTTTTACTGGTGGGCCCTGCAGCCCCAAGGCATGGCAGGAGGCAGCCTGGGGTGATGTGGCACCCCCTTACACCCACCAAGGGCCGGCATGGGTGCCCACTGTGTGGGGCAGTGACTCATCCTCCAGCTCTCAGCACAGGCACCATGCTCCCATCATGAGTTCTTGGCTGTGGCAGTCCACACTGAGCCAAGGGCAGAGGCTTTCAGCAGCCAGCCCCCAGCCAAACCCTGCTGGCACCGTCTGTGCCATTGGCTATGGGCATGGGGCAGAAAATCCCACCAGAAAGCAGGTGAGGCAGGAGCTTCCCCAACTGGACTTTTAAACAAACAACTGCAAGGAGCCAGGGCTGGGAGCAGGAATGAAAGCAAAGGGAAGTTGGAATGAAATCCTCCTCTTCTCTCCATCCTCTTCTGGTTCTTTTCACCGATGACATTTACTCTGTTTAATAAAAGGAGAATTTATGTTTGACTCCCATAATGGTGCCTTTTAATCTCCAAGACCTTGATACTTCAGGACTGAGTGTGCTCGTGTGCACCCAGAAGAAGCTAGTTTGGGCTGGAGGAGGAGGGGACAGAAGGGGTAGTGAGGGGCTGGAGGGATCTGGGGCCATGAAGCTCAGCGCTGCAGAGGGCTTTAGGAGATGTGTTAAACCCTTGCTGCTAATTCCAAAGAACTGGGAGGGCTCAGGGTTGTCTGAGTTGGAGCACCACAGATGGCTTCAGAGAGCTGCTACTGCCGAGGGGTGGCTGGGGCTGTCCCACAGCCCCTCTGTGAAGTGGTTATCACTTCTGGAAGGAGGAAGCGACAGAAGCCCCTGGAAATAAAACACTGAAGTTTCCATTAGTGACATCTCTGGGGTAGCCAGAGCTGATCAGCTCCAGATGGGATGGCAGACTCCAATCATTGCTCCTTGCACAGAGGAGGGTGAGGGGCTGGGAGGGGTGCTGTGCTCAGGATGGGCTCAGGGCTTGTGGGGTGGCTGGGCTGGGTGGGAGGATGAAGAGGTGCTGCAGGTGGAGGGCAGGAAGCTGGTGGTGGGGTGGGAGGGTGTGGGGGATGAGGGGACAGGGAGATGATAGAGGCAGTTGTGAGATGTTGGGGTGGTGGGAGCTTGGGAGCTTGGGAGGGTGAGATGGTGGAGTAATGGGATGGGTGGATGGTGGAGTGCTGGGATAGCGGGGGAGTGGGGTTGTGTTATGCTGGGACAGTGGTGTGGTGGGCAAGGAGCCCATCTGCAGTCCCTGAGCTGTCCACACAGGCTGGGTGATGGGAGAGAGAAAGGGCAGAGCCAAGTGGCAGAGCAGTGTTGCAGCCCTGCCATGGGGCTCTCCCCAGCTTTCTGCACATCAAACTTCAGGACCCCCCCAGTTTCCTGCTGATGGCAGTGCCAGGGATGCAAACTCTCCTGTAAGAAATGGAGGACGAGGGGGGGGCTATCAGCCTGTGCTCACACCATGAGGCAAGAGCAGCCCAAAGCTGCTGCCAGCACCTCCCCGTTCCCACCAGCCCATGCCCTGCCCAGGGCTCTCTGCAGGGCCACGTTTCGGTCCAGGGCTCCCAGTCCCAGCTTGCCCTGGACGAGGCTGTGTCCTGTCAGCAAGCAGGGCCACGGGGTGGGCTGGCAGCTGCCAGCACTGTGTGTGGGGGGGGTCCCAGTTGCAGGGGCGCCAGGACATATCCCAGTGGGACCCGCATGGCACTGGGGCTCCTTCCTCCCCCGCTGATTAATGACTGCGAAGCTCCCCGGGGAAAAGAGCATTTCCTTTACCCAATTAGAGCCCAAGACGTTATCTCATTTATTCTGGAGGCGGCAACATGTAAGAATTCGTGTTTGGTTTTTTTTTCCAGGGTATTTCCCAGGACATTTTTCTCTCCCCGGGCTGCTTTCGGAGCTGCTGCTGTCAGCCAGGACGGATGGGCTCCGGCGCACGGTGCTGTCGGGGCGAGCGAGCAGGTCTGGCTTTTCTTGGGGAGGTCCCACGCAGGGTGTTTGCCTTGGCTCTGCACAGCGTCCTGCTCAAGTGGATTGCGGCTGAAGGATGACGAGGGGGCCAGTGACAAATCTGAAACGCTCTTTAGAACCCCAGGCAGAAAGCAGAGAGAGGTCAGAGCCTCACGCCAGCGATGAGGGAAGCGGCGAGGGGAAGGGGAGGAGTGGGGCTGCCTGTGTTTCTTCTCACATGTGCTCGGGGGCTGAAAACCAGGATGAAAAATGGCACCCAAGTTCCTCAGCTCCCTCTGGAGCCTCTAATGAGGTGAATTAATGAGCTGGAACGTCACACCGGAGACGGGACCTGACAGCACTGGCGGCTGCGGGCTGATGAGTCCTGGTCACCTTCGAGGGACAGGCTGGCACCGGGGAGGGGGAATGCACACGTGCCATCTGTGCCCAGCCCTGTGGAAGGTGCCATGGGGATTTTTCTGCCTTCTGCCTTCTCCCCCTGCCCATTCTGCTCTGCCTGGCTGCCAGAGGGGCTGAGGTGGGCAGCAGAAGGGTTAAGGGCTGGTTGCTGAAGCTCCGTGGGGTGGGAATGGAAAGGAACTTGGCTGTGCAGTCTCCACTGGGTTTCACTTCAGCTGCTTTTCCTCCAGCTTCTGGGGTTTGCTGTGACATTCCCTTGCTGGCAGCACCCTCCCTACCCTTCCCTGCTACAGCTGCACTGCCTGGCACTGAGCCACAGTCATGGAAAGGGGCACTCAGCCCTGGCTATCAGCACCCATCCTGACCCTCAGCACCCTCCATATACTTCAAACGACCCTGCTGGCCAGGGATATGCAAGCCCCAAAATAGCCCAGGCTGGGGTTGTAGAATCACAGAACCATTTGGTTGGAAGAGACCTTTAGGATGATTTAGTCCAGCTGTTACCCCAGCACTGCCAGCTCACCACTAGACCACAGCCCTCAGCACCACATCTATACAGCTTTTAGACCCCTCCAGGGATGGGGACTCCACTCTGCCCTGGGCAGCCTGATCCAGGGCTTGACAACTATTTTGGTGCAGAAATTGTTCCTCATGTCCAACCTAAACCTCCCCTGGTGCAACTTGAGGCGTTTCCTTTTGTCCTATCCCTTGCTCCTTGGCAGAAGAGACTGACCCCCCACCTCACTCCACTTCCTCTTCTGGAGGCTGCAGAGAATGAGAAGGTCTCCCCTGAGCCTCCTTTTTCCTAGCTCCTTTTTCCTCAGTTGCTTCAGCTGCTCCTTGTAAGACTTCACCAGCTTCACTGCCTTCTTTGGAGCCACTGCTGCACTGTCTACACCCCCCCAAAACAACCCCATGGCCTGAGGATATGCAGCCCCATCAGAATCCTGGTCCAAGGCAGGGCTGCACATCACTCTCACACAGGGTGCAGTGGTCAGCAGGCCCATGAAGGTGACTCATTCTCCCCTGCT